>NC_133434.1:14931962-15261962 GCF_011762505.2 Arvicanthis niloticus
GGAAATTAGCTGTAGGTAGGGCAGGGCTGGGTGTGGTCACTGCATGGAGTGGGTGTTTGTCTGAGGCTAAATCCAGATGGTCCATCTGGCTAGCACAGAGGCTCTGCCAGCAAATAGAAGTTCTAGGGAATAGTGTTGGGACTCGTGGACTTCAGCAAGAAGTTGACAAGAGGCAGGCAGGGATGCATTAGGGCTCCAGCCAAGCAGGGCAAGGCATAATTGCCAGTACTGGAAAGATGAGCCAGAAACTGAGGCTGAAGGCTCAGCCCACTTGAACTAGAGAACTGTCCCTTTGCTTTTGCATATGTGCATTTCCAATGTCCCTATGGGACCACATGCTGGTATGCTTATGGTTTATAGGCTGTGAGGTCAATAAGATCCTTGAGGACAATACCTGGTAGACATTTTTTTCCCCTTAATTACCTAGCCAAGAGACCCAAGCTGAGGCATAAACACCTAGAAGCAGAACTCCAACAGTGTTAGTTAGGGGGAAAGCCCTACCTCATTCACCTCATGCTGAACACCAGAGTTCTGAGAGGCCTGGAATGAAGTAGCTTTGGTGAGAAAGACCAGCCTAGAGGCCTCAATGATGGAGAAGCGTCTTGTAAGGCTTTGGACTGACATGAGCTCTCAGATGCAACCGTCTAGGTTGGAATTAACCCAGAATTTATCCAAGTTTGATGTAAACATTCTCTCTTGATCTCAGCTTTTCTTTTGAGAGGACAGAAAATAGCCATGCCCACCCTGGGAACTGCAGGGTAAAGTTGGGAGTACCCTGAACCCCAATGCTCAGTCATATCCAAAGGTCAGAGAGCCTTAATACAGCAGGGGGCCTACTTCCCTGAGGATTTGTCTCTACTTCAATCACCTTACATTTTGAGACAGGGTTACCCAGTAAACAGAACTTGACAACTCAGTTAGTGGGAGTCAGTTACTGGGTGGAGGAAGGTAGCCATTTTATTTAGGTAGTTTGTGTTTGGATTTTGAGACTGAAAGAACTCAATGTGAATCTAGAGTTATATAGATTTGTTCCTTTTACAATTTCAGTTTATTATGTATGTGAATGCATGTGTTTGTGGGCAACCATGTGCCACAGGATGTATGTAGAAGTCAGAGGGCAACTTTGGAAGTGTGTTTGAAAGGAATAGAAACTTTTTGAGACCCCTAGCAGATAGAATGGAGCCTAAGACCCCTAGCAGATAAAGTGGAGCCAGGCCAGCTATGTTCCAGGAACTTAGCTGACTGCAAAAAGGCAGAACCAAGAACACAGGTGAGCCGGTTCATGAGCTCTAGGTTCTAAGAACTGGCTAACCACAAAGTAGATAGTCGAGCAAGATTAAATTCCTGAGAAAAGCATGTACAGGGTGTTCCCCACATGACTGACTGAATGATGGGCTGGTTCTTTCCACTGATACTCACCCTCACTCCCCTAGGTTTGTGGTTTTTTTCCTTTAAATACCCCTCACATTCTGCACTTGGGGTCGACACTCCTCTGCCCCTGTGTGGGTTATGAGTCTCAATCTCAGTCGGATGATCCCAAAATAAACCTGTTGCTGTTTGCATCAAGATCGGTGTCTTGTGAGTTATTGGGTGGCCATGATATCCCGAGACTTGAGTAAGGGTCTCCCCTCTTGGGGGTCTTTCATTGGTGATGTTGTGTTGCTGAAGAACTCACAATGTTGCCCAGGTTAGCCCCAAACTTGCCACTCTCCACTACAGCCTTCTAAGTATTAAAAGTACAGACAAGTGTGTACCACTAAGTCTTGTAAAGATGATGATTGTTTTTTGTTCTTTGGTAGTACCAAGGCCATGTCTTAGGATTCATTGGCTCTTTGAGCACAATATTTGTTGAGTCTATAACAACTTAATCCAATTATAGACTCACCTTTTTTTTTTTTTTTTTTTGGTCCAGTCCCATGTTTTTAGAACTTGGTTTAAGTCTTCAATGGAAAAATATCTCAGGTTATGTGGATCAGGGCTGAGGTTTGCAGGTCACACAGAATCAGCCTTTTCTTCCTTTGAGTGCATACCTTTAGCTCCCAGCATAATTGGCAACCTGCATGCTTGGAGTCTTGGATCTGTCCTCTTGGTTTGCACTAAGTGGCCCTAGAAAGGACCTTCTATTATTTTCTTGCCTGGAATATACCCTACTCCTAGAGGCCTATACCAGCCCAGCCTGAGTTCTCCTACAGTTTGGGGCACTATGGAGAGGACCTCTGTAGTGTGGCATGCTTTTTTTTTCCCCCCAGGAATTCATCCCTAGTCTGCATCCAATTAGGGAGAGCAGGCTGGGGGAGACATAGGCCCAAAGCTTTGTTAAGTAACATCCCTAATTGATGACAGGGATGGTGAAACGCTTTTGGAAGCCAGCTCAGACAGTTTTTTAAAATCCTCCTTTCTCCTGGGCTGTCTGCCAGAACTCCATGGCTCGGCTCTCCAGGAGAACAAAGGAAGCTTTGAAAATCTTTCTCCCCCTCCTTCAAATACTTATCTGAAAGGACATCTCTGCCCCCTCCTTCCCAAGACGCAGCAATCATAAAAGCACAGGTGACAAACGGCTTCTTCGTATTCATTCATTTTGAAGGCCCTCCCACCCACCCCCACCCCCCCACCCCCAGAGTAGGAATTGCAGCAGTAGCAAGAGACAGAGACCATCTCAGTGCCCACCTGATGCCTTGTGAATCTCTGGGAAGTAAGAGAGAAGGGTGAGGGCAAGGGCAGTGGAACTTTGTTCAGTGACAACCTTTATCTCTGGGTCTTGGGCTGTTGAAATGTCAAGTCAGGGCTAGATAGGATCTCCTAACAGCTGCTGCTGTGAGCTGGGGCCAAGGGCATGCCTGTTGATGGGCAGGGGGAGGGTCTAGAAGTAAATTCAACCTTTTGAATTCTTAAAGGTAGAGCTGGATCTTTTGTACAAAGGAAAACAGAGGCTGGATGGAGGAGCTTGCTGCGTCCTGGAGATGCTGCCTCCAAAAGCTGATGGCTAAGCCATTTCAGAAGAGGACCTGTTCCTTTTCTTAAGCTGCCTGGCTATGAACTGTAGAAGGGAGAAGAAATTAGACTTGGGTACAGATAGGATTCTGCAAGTCAGGTCAAGGTGAGGACTTTCCCCTTCAAGGTCATGCTTTGGGGCCTGTCTGCCAACCTCTCCTCCGCTGTGCTAGGGGACACATGCCACTGTGGCTACATGGGTGTCCTTTCACGAGGATAGAGTTATGCATAGTAACAAGTGGTACAAGTGTGTCCAGCTTTATTCAGAAGCATTTCCCAGCTTGATAGCGGTAAGGAGATGCTATCAGAGATGGCTATTTTATTATCTGTTAACTTTACACAGCACCTTCTATAAAGTAAACACTGTCAGGTACATTACGAGTAACACCCCTTATGCTTACAGCAGTCCTGTGCATGAGTGGAGGGAACTGAACATCAGGAGGGTTAAATCGCTTGCCTGGGATCACACAGCAACTTGGAGAGACAGAATTGGAGTCCAGAAACATTGAACTCTTAGCCAGTATATGCTGTTTTTCAATCAGCCATTTGTACTTTGCAGGATGAATAGGGGTGTCGTCAGGAAGTAGAGCGTTTGCCTGGGAGAAGAGCAGAGTGAAGGCATAGGCTTCTTAAACCAACCAGGAAACCAGAGAAGAGGGAGGAGATGTCTGTTGAGTTCCTAGTGTCTCCATTGTCAGACATTTTCTTCAGATGAACCCAAAAAGGAAGGTCAGGGGCTTAGCTGTTAAGAGCGACCATTTTATGGATCAAGTAATTTGAATTCGGATGCAAACCTGAACTTGATCTCCAACACCCACGTGACATATTGGTCATGGGAGGTATGCTCATGGAACCCCAGGACTGTGTGGGTTGGAGGCAGCAGAAAGGACATCCATAGGGCTTGATTGGCAGCCACTAACTGAATTGGCAAGCTCTGTTTACTGGGTGACTCTGTCTCAAAATGTAAGGTGGTTGAAGAAAATATATCAAGTCAACACTGGCCTCTGGGTGCCTGTGCACCCCCACCCCCATGCATACACATGAGCATATACATATAGACACACATGCAAATGTTTCACCATCTAGGTCTCCAACCATAGTTAACTAATTAATCAATCCACATTTGTATTTACTAAGCTCACACCATTGTTGGGACAACTGGATCTTGAACTCAAGGGGCGTCTTTTAGAAAGCACTTCCGAGCCTGGGACTATCAGGACCATGTGCTTCATTTTCTCCCTGCTCCATGTCCCTTATATTCAGTCTGACTCTAGAGTTCTGCCCTTGGGGCCAAGGCAGGAGACAGCAAAGCCAGGAGTGGTGAGGAGGGAAAGGTAAGCTACCTTGTCCTCTGTGCACACAGCACTTTGGGGTGAGGGCTCTCCCAAGGAGCAGTTACGAACTGCGAAAAGAATCTCTTCCTCAAATGCAACCACCTCTCCTGCCTGCTTCTCCTTCCTAGCTGCTGTCTCTGAGGCGGTGCAGCCAGCTCCCCTGTGCCCTCTGGAGGGCCCTTCTGGCACCTCAGGCACCCAAAGGACCTGGGAAAGGCAAGACAGAGCTCATTACTAAAACAAGACTCTTCCCTGCCATTTCATCACACTCTATCTTCCTTCTGGCATTTCCAGACCCTAGCTGGGGATTCTCTAGGTCAAAAAGGGGATGGAGCGCCCCTCCCAGAAGTGTCTACGCAGGATTAGAAGGGAAAGGATAGTAGAGGAGGAAGCTTGCTGGTTCATGGCTTCATAGAATTCAGAATCCTGGGATGATTTAGCAAGTGTCAAGAGTTGAGGGACATCCTCACCTGTGAAGACCCACCTCCTGGTCTCCTCAGAAAGGATGGGTGACATCTCTTCCTGCTGCCGCGTACCACTGAGCATCCTCAGAAGAGAAAGTCTACTCTCACTGAAGAAGAGTCGCCAGCTGGGAGAGATGGCATGCTGCAATGGGCAGGGGAGCTGCAGAGCTCCAGGCACGATGACACTGCCCTACGACTCCTCACTAGCCCTTATAGTGACCTGCATTGCAGATATGGGGTGACCTTTGTGCTTTCCTTAGTCACCTTGTGCCAAACAAAGAAAGACAAGGTACCTTGACAGCCACTCTGTGAGCATCCATGGTACCAGGTGGCACTGGGGTAAACTGTGGCCTAGTGAGCTAGGAATCTGGCTCTGAGTAGCTCAGGCAGGTCCTGGATGCAGTGGATGCTCCTCTAGGAGAGGTCACTTTGGATATCCCTGGCCTCTGAGAGATTAACTGCTGTTCCCTTAGCCAAACCACTGGTGTCTCTTTTCAAAAATACTAGATGCTCATTTACATTTAATTTGCATCTTATTTGAATACCAACTCAGTTAATGTTCAGAAACCA
Organism: Arvicanthis niloticus; assembly: GCF_011762505.2. NCBI lineage: Eukaryota > Metazoa > Chordata > Mammalia > Rodentia > Muridae > Arvicanthis > Arvicanthis niloticus. The sequence goes on from NC_133434.1 coordinate 14,937,322, forward strand.
CTGAGATTTCTCCCAAGTCCCTGCTTCTTGCTTTTCCAGGTTGTCTCTCCCCCACCCCACCCCCTTCCTCTTCGTGGTAATCTGTATCTGGGCCAGCTGGTCTAAATTGGCCTGCTTGGGTGTACATTATTGGTCCAGCTTGGCTGAGAAGCCCACATGGGGAGCCAATAGCAGTGGTCCTGGGTAGTCACCAGCATGGAGGCGGGTCTTTCCTCTCCCTACCTCCCCTAGGTCTTCCCTTTCCTCTCTGGAACGTTGTTTTCTAAAAGTGAGATTCTAGCTGACTGCTACAGAGGGGCACACCGTGCCCCAGGGAAGAGAAAGAAAACAATTAAAGAATTGATAGTTGTGTTTTGGTTTGCATCCTGCAGGCTCCTGGGGTGGTCTGCTAGGGAAATTCTTAACTGGGTAAAAGAGAAAGCCCTCTTCCAGGGATTCACTAAGTACTGTGGGAGCTGCTGGGCACAGCAACATGACGTTAATGAACAAGCGACACTTTGCCAGCCGGATCTCTCTGGCTTGTAGAAAACTTTCAGATCTTTAAAAACCTAGACACTGGATTCTAGTCTGACTTGCTCACCTCATCTTGCCCCTTCTAAGTGGAGCAGAGGCTAAGGCAAGTTGACACTGGTGACTTGGGCTGACGCTTCCCTGTCAGAGTGGGCAACATCCTGATTATTCCCTTGTAAGAACTCTGACATGAACTACTATGTGGTAGACTAACTCTCTCTCTCTCTCTCCTCTCCTCCCTGAAGCCTCTGCCAAGGTCTTGATTGGTCTCACCCCTGAACAGTCTGCACTTCAAGGTACATGCACTAAAATGTGTATATCATACTTGGATGTTGTGAGGAAGTCTGTCTGTCTGTCTATCTGTCTGTCTGTTTGTTGTCTGTCTATCTGTCTGTCTGCTGGATAAGCTCCCACTTCTACTCACAGCAGGGACCTTCACTCAGGGGCCAATCTTTTACAGCTTCACTCTGACTTTGATGCCTCAGTTTCTCTGTATGTGAAATGAAAGCTGTCCTCATACTCACAGGGGATAAGTTTCCTGTCAAATGGATGCTTTGTTTTTCTGTGGCTCTTCTAGCTGGAGACAGACAGACAGACAGACAGACAGACAGAGATGTGCCCTCAACCTTGTCCTGGAATAGCAGATAGCTACTCCAGCAAGCCCCATCTGGTTTTGGGTAGGTTGAATGGGAAGTACTGTACCTGGGCGAGCAGAGCTCACTGAGTAGCTGTCCAACAGAGCTCATCACGAGGGCTGATGTGAGCAGAGAGACATAGACGTCTGTTCTCTCTCCACAGTTACACATGTCGCTCTCTTGATCAGTTCTTCTTGTCAGTGAGCTAAAGGGTTTTGATTGTTGAGTACGCATCGCTCCTTAACAACCAGGCAACCGAGACAATCCAGCTGTTCTGAGCAGCTTGGCCGGAAGCTGCTTCCCAGGAAGCTTCAGGAACAGGCCTGGGAGTCAGCCCCAGTAGACAGGATCTTGTCCTTCCCCAACCAGACTGCCTGGCAGGAAGGACAGTTATCTTTATCCCAGAGAACAGGAGGATGTGTAACACTTGGAGAAACTTTGAATACTATTTTTATTTATGTATGTGTATGTGATTATATGTTGCATGTATGCAGGTACCTACGGGAGCTAAAAGATGATGTCAGATCCCCTGGAAGTGGAGTTACAGACAGTTATGGGATGCCAGGATTTCAAGTTAGTAACCAAACTCTGGACCTCTGGAACAGCTGTAAGTTCTCCAAACTGCTGGGCTATCTCTCTAACCCAACCTGGGGTGTTCTTAACTCTATAGGTCCTGGGGAATTAAACCCAGGGCCTTGTTTTATGGTAGGCAAGCACTCTATCAGCTTAGCAATTAGGGACTCTTGGTTCTGAGGCAAATCAGGCATGAAGTACAGCTTCTTCTATCTACCCTGGAGAGGTAATGACAGAAGTCTCCCTGCCCCCGCAGGAGCTGCCTGCATCTAGGTGAAGGGCCTTTTAGTTAGCTCATTGAGGTATCGAGATTTTTTTTTAAAAGGATAGGAACTTACGTTCCTGTCAGCCAAGGCTCCTGAGCTGGCAGGACACAGAACTGTTGTTTGGAACTACTAATATACAGTAAGTGGGCTCTACCTCAGAGCTTCAAATTGTTTCTCAGCATAGGGGCCAGAAATCTGTATTTTGTCTACACACAGGTGATTCTGAAGCAGCCTAAATGAGGGACTACTGACCTAGTCTTGTCCCTGTGCCCAGTGTTTGGTCGGAACCAATGCTGGGCTCAGCACAAGCTAGGAAACCCATGTGTCCTTCTTCCCTCAACCCAGCCCACAAGGAGAAAACTCCTACCTGACAGAAACTTGATCACCCTTGTGTTTTCTTGATCACAGTTTTGTTTCCTGTGACCCACCCAAGAGTGCCCGCCCAGGGGCTCAGCTTTTGACCATATATGGGAGCAATCCCAGCTCCTAGCTGACGTGTCATCACCCCTTGCCTAAGATTTATAAAACCCCCTTGCCTTAGCCTGGGCATGCAATTTCCCTGGCCCTGTTCCTTAGGACCAAAGAACCCCTTGGGAACAGCGCCTAATAAACCAACCTTTATCTGCTTTAGATCTGGTCTGATCCAGCCTATATTTGCATCACCGAGAGAGAAAACGGCGTATTGCAGATGTGGAAGCTGAGACCAGCAGAATCGGGTGGCTTAGATGGTGTATATTAAGAAGATACACAGCCGGGGCTACGTGGATAAACCCTGTCTGGGAAAACAAACAGACAAGCAAGAAGATTCTGGGGGAAGGGGGAGACAGGTCTTTCTGGGTCGCTCCAGATGCCCTTGACTCTCCGTCCTCCTGCTTTGCCTCCCACTGGCTGTGATTATAAGTATGTACCACCACGCCCAGCTGACAATCTCCATTTGAACCTTTAAATGAGGTTCATGCAGCTCCACTGTCTGCACTTAGGGTGTGGCGTTGACTCCTGAACCCAGAGCCCTGTCTGTGCTACGCATGTGCTTTCCCACTGAGTGGCAACTCTGTGCTTTTAAACACTTACAGAAAAAATTCAGCACTCTTTTGGGGCCACTAACCTTGGCGTCCAGCCCTGCTATCTGGCATTGGCACACCAACAAACTCCACCATTGTTACCACAGGGTGGCACATTCTACTTCTGTAAAGTGACGGCTTTCAGACATGTAGCGCTTTTGGATCTGCTTACCCTTGACGCTTTTGCTAGTGTCATGAGTGTTTTTAAAGCGGACACAAAAATGTCAAACTCTTGATTTGCATGATTTCTGTGGAATCTTCTGGGTCAAGTGGACCATTTCCATGGGTCACTTCAGGCCACTGTCAAGAAGAAATCATGGAAGGGCTTAAAGATGGTGATGTCTACTTATTGTGTGTAGTGGTTTGCATGAGATGGGCCCCCATGGCCTCATATATTTGAATGTTTGGTGTCCAGTTGGTGGACTGTTCAGGAAAGATTAGGAGGTAAGGTCTTGTTGGAGGAGGTGTGGCCTTGTTGGGGGAGGTGTGGCCTTGTTGGAGGAGGTGTGGCTTTGTTGGGGGAGGTGTGGCCTTGTTGGAGGAGGTGTGGCTTTGTTGGGGGAGGTGTGGCCTTGTTGGAGGAGGTGTGGCCTTGTTGGAGGAGGTGTGGCTTTGTTGGAGGAGGTGTGGCCTTGTTGGAGGAAGTGTGGCTTTGTTGGAGGAGGTGTGGCTTTGTTGGGGAAGGTGTGACTTTTTTGGAGGAGGTGTGGCCTTGTTGGAGGAGGTGTGGCTTTGTTGGGGGAGGTGTGGCTTTGTTGGAGGAGGTGCACCACTGGGGGTGGACTTTGAGGTTTCAAAAGCCTCCAGCCATTTTCAGTCTTGATCTCTCTCTGCCTGGAGCCTGATGATATTGTGCCTGCCTACCTTCTACCATATTTCCTGCCATGATGATAATAGACGAACCCTCTGAAACCTTAATCAATTCCCCCAATTAAATGCATTCTTTTATAAGTTGCCTTGGTCATGGTGTCTTCAAAGCAATAGAACAGAGACTAAGACACTAGGACATGGAATGTGCGGACAGTCTGCACCGGATACACTGCAGCCTGTGGACTGTGCATGGTTGACAGTTAGCAAGGACACTGGGTCCTCAGTCCTGCAATCACAGAAGCGCAAGTCAGACATAACCCAATGACCCCTAAGGGGCTGTGACTTTAGCCTTCTGAGGCACTAAGCAGAGAACTCATTTGAACTCACTGTTGCCTCTGCTTTGGACTGGGAAACAGTAACTTGGTGTGATTTAAGCCACCAGCTCTGAGGTTCTAGGAAATGAGCCCATGAAAGTCCAGGCATCTATATTGCTTGGTTTCTGTCTCACCTGGCAGACCACATTTCTACCTCACTGGTAAGGCAGGCCAGCCCAGTGTCATCTCTTTTGCAACTTTCTAGGTCCTCAGAGACCTTGTATGCCCTCTGTGAGTTCCCACCTGTAACTGAGGGTCCATTATCTCTACTTTTTCCTTCTCCCTGGGACCAGTGATGACAAAGGATCTTGAATTTCAATAATGATTTACCTGGTGTGTCCCAGCAAAGAGCTAATGGCTTCTATATCATCTCCCTTGATCATTCCCAAGGTGAATACTACTATGACTCCCATTCAGATGAAGAAAACGAGGCCTCTTATGTTAAGACACTAGTGTAATTTACTGTGAGTTGTTTGATCCAGGACTTGGATGAGCAAGTGGCTCCTAAGCCTGAGGTTTTAACAGTCAGTCACACAGATCCTCCTTCCTTCTTCATGTATTTTCAAAGATTTTTGTCTACCAAACCCACTGCATTTATCAAGTAATAATTTGTTTTCCCATTTTTTTTTTTTATTAATCAAAGCCATGTACGACTGACAATCAGGGGTTCCGATCAGCATAAGATTAGTGGCTTTATCACACTGAGTTGATGTAATTCCAGCCAAAAGCAGAGAAATGAAGTCTCAGTTAGTAGTTGGTGTGGCTTTATCTCTGCTAAATGTGTCACTTCTGCTAGGCATACAGAAATGTTAAAATAGCTCACGAGTCCCCATTACTCCCTGGGAACACCTGGAGGGGTCTGAGGACCAAAGATCTGGACCATGGCCTCCATCTTTCAGATCCTCATTGTCTACTCTGGTGCAGTATCAGCACCTGTGACCTGCTTTGTGCCTTTCTGCCACAGAGAGACTGGATAGAGGACTCTGGGCCAGAGAGGGCAGTGTCACATCCTCTCTCTACACATATGTACCCAAGTACAGACCCCCCCCCCCACCATACATGCCTGAGTGCAAATATATACAGGCAATCATCCTTGAACAGCAACCTCTTGCCAAACAGGTTTAGTTCAGTTTGCATGTAGAGCAAAGGTTTCTAATCTCACATTGCTATAGATACAGAATGATGTGAGCTTAGGCAAGGGAGGAGGGTGGCTCTTCACGCCTGAACATATGTGTTTGAATTCTGTTTCTCAAACCTTAGTACAATGAGCTTCTATGTATAATTCACTGGAAGTATATTTAATAGCTATATATGGCAGGCGTTGTGAAGGACTCAGGATTTCTTACAAACAAAGGTGTATAAAGATTTCTGCTCTCATGGTGCTCTCAACCTGAGGGAGCCAGGCTAATCAATGATCATTAACTGAAACAAATATGGGGTGGTGGCTATGCAGGGGGATAGGCATGTAAACCAGAGCGCTCACAGCCTAGGGACCTCTTAGAGAAGACCACCTGCACAGTTGAGACCTTCACTATGAAGAACTAGTCCAGTGTAGGAGTGGAGGATGCAAGGCAGGGCACTTCACAGCTGGAAGGAATCCCCAGGCTGGGGATATTGAGCATAGTAGCTGGACCAAACTCAGGAATAACTCCACGTCTAAGTGATAAGCCTTGCTTGAGGAGCAGGATGGTGTACTGCTCTGTCAGGGCCTCAGAGCACGGTCAGGGTAGGTACAGGACACAGGAAGACTGGGTAAGAGAGATATTTAGAAATCTACCCCGTCCTGTTCCTTGTCCACCGTGAGCTCTGCTCCCGTGACAATACTGACTCCCATCCACAGAAAAAAATATGCTAGGATGACTGACAGGGTAGTGATTACCAAACAGCTCGGATTTATTGAGCACTTACTACATGCAAAAGAACCCGATACGCCCTATTTCCTTGTTGTCATACTGAATCTCAGAAGTTGTCACTTCTTATTCTCATTCGAGTGCTCGGAGAAACAAAGCCCTCAGGATAGCAGGTCACAGATGCAATAGGTGGTGTGAATAGGATTCTGGCTCACATCACACTCATATGCCCCTGACTCCTCCCATCTTACCCGCACCCATGGCAGAGGGAGTAAAGAGCAATGGAGAAGAGTTGGAGACCCCAGGATGGAGACATAGGAACCGGGAACATTCGAGGGACATAGCAGGAGAAGGCAGAGGTGAACCCCCCCCCACCCCCCGCCCCTGTTAAAAGGCTTTGAACTCAAGCGAGCCAACCACGGTCACATCTTCTTTCAACCTTTCCTCTGAGGCTGCTGAGGAACAGTGAGAGCAGGAAATGAAGCTCCCACCTTCCCGCTGTTTCTGTGGGGCCTGCAGTGCCTCCCCACCCTATCTGCAAGGCCATAAATAATCGAGATGTATTACTTGGGGATTGCCATGGTAACATCTTCAGGTTACCAGGGATGTGAGATCCAAACAAAAGTATTCGATTAAATATTTCTGGCCACTAGAGGAATGCAGCCACGTAGCACTAGGATGCAGGGGAGGAGGGGCAGGCAGGCTCCTTGTCTCTTTGTCCTTCCTCCTCAGAGAGTCACAGCACTGCTGGGAATCATTCTTCCTTCCTTCTTCCTTGTTCCCAGGCCCCTTCATGCAGTCTATAGAGATACAGGCCATTGCTCTAATGTAAACCAGGATCTTGAAGTCAGCCCTAAAAGAGATGCTGCAGGCTTTCAATAAACACATCCTTTTCTAATTGGCTTAGGATTGAGTTGAGTCTCCAACTTCAAAAAGGCCTCACATCCATCATCCGTCTTAAATGGAATCAGCAGCCCTGAAAGCCCGTCCTCGCACAAGCTCCCCGCCCCTGCCAACACCAGGAGCATGATGCAGACCTGCAATTATTGTCACAGGGAGAAGAAACAAGAGTGGGATTGATGTAGGCTGGGGTGACCCTTTGTGATGGTCCCTGGGGCTGGAGAAAGTTATTCCGTAGCCACAGTCCTCCCTGGAGACCCAGCCTGGGAATGGATCTGTCTCTACCTTTCAAGCCCCATAACCACTATAAATATGTTTTTAATAACCAAGAGGTGTTTGTTTAACATAAACTCTCTCTGCCCTCTAAGGTGGCCCTGGGAAAGTGCCGAGTGCAGCAGGGTTGAGGAGGTGTGATTTAAAGTCATGCAGGCAGGCCTCAGTGTGCCAGCCAGGAAGAAGATAAATCTCGCAGTAGCCAGGTCAGTCTCTCCGTGGCTCCACCTGGAAGAGGTGAGAGTTGGAGGGGTCTTGGGAGCCTGAGCTCAAGTCTTCCTCTACAGGGAAGGGAAACCAACTAATTGAGAGACAAAGAGAGTGACTCTGCTCCTTCTAAAGTGTGGTTTCCCAGGGCCAAGGAGACAAGTGAGCACAATAGCTGCCTTGCACTTGGACCTGATCTAATAACTAGAACCCTGTAAAAAGCTGGGTGTGGCAGTCCACACTTGTAACCGCAGCTCTGGAGGCTCACTGGCTAGCCAGCCTAGCCAAACTGATAGGCTCCAAGCCAATAAGAGACCCTTGTTGTGGGGCGGTGGGCTCTGAGAGGCAGCTGGGTACCTGGTCGAGCACAGGATTTCAACCCAAATGACCCTGAGGGAACGGTAGACGTTTGGCCATGCTCTTGGGCTCCTAGCTCCTGTCACATAGCTACAGCTCCCCACAGCACCCCACAGAGAGGTCTGTGGCCATCGGTCACATAGGAACAGCACCCCAAGCCCTCCCACATGTAGATAAGGTCGCCTCAACCTCTCAGACCAAGTCAATAGGAAGTACCTGCTGCCAGACCCTGACCCACCCCAAAACTATATATAAGAATCCTATCCAGAAGGAATAAAGGTGTGTGAGAAATTACTCTGTTGTCTGAGAGCTTCTGTCGTAAGAGCTGTAACATAGCGCTTGGGAAGAGATCTGCTCTCCCGAAATACCATCAGGAGTTTCCCAGAACTCCTTGCTGGCTAGTTGGCCTCTCGCCCGATCAGCTGGCCCGAATCAGCACAGAGCGAAGGGTGTAGCGTCTTGGATGAACTGAGGCACGACAGTGGAGATGGAGGTGGAAGAAGCTGCAGCAGCTGAGGCAGCGGAGGTGATTCCCCATCCCTGCTCGCACTCTCTCCCCTTTGCCTGAAACTTCACACCTGATCGGGCCAGAGATCTCCGTGGAAGGCCTCCAGCACACAGGCCTGTACCTTTTCTCAAAACAAGGCAGGTAACTTTAGAAGAATGACACCCAAGGTTGTCTTCTGGCCTCTACACACACATGCAAGTACAAGTATACACACACACACACACACACACACACACACACACACACTCACACACACCATGGTTTCCTGATCCTTTATTTCTTTTCAGATCTATATCCCTGGCTTCAATCTGGATGCCTGAATGCAGCTTTAGAACTTGGAAGAAGGGACACTCGGGAGCAGGGACACTCAGCCTCTAGGCCTTCTGGGGACAGATCTCAGACCACTCAGTCTGCTGCTGCCTTGAACTTGTCCTATGTGTCAGCTTGTAGGTGCCGCCCTTCGCTGTTGTCTCCAGCAGATCAATGTATGTTCCTGGTGCTGGCTGGGCCGTATAGGTGATGTATTAGTATTCTCTTCACAAAGCAAGGTTACCCTTCCTGGAGGCCATTGTTCCATGCAAGTGGGCTTTGAGAGGAGACTCCCAACCAGAAAAAATAGAGAGAGGGGCTGGCCAGAAGACAGATAATGGCTACCAACTTAGCCACCTCTCCTTACCACCTAGCCTGAAGTTAGCTAGAATCTCATACATTGTTGATGAAACATTTGTCCTGGGCTCAAGGTGAGCCAGGGAATCAACAGATACATATATAAATAATTCTAAGCAGTGCCAAGTGCAGGGGCCACGAATGAGGGCTGTAGGGTTATTTATATTGGGGGAGTTGTATATTGCATTGGCCTGCACTCCCGTGACCCCCACTCTCCAGCAGCCCTCTCCCCTGATGCTGCTCTGATGAGAGTTTATATTAGCCAGCACCCTCGTTTGTGAGTCTATTTACAACCCAGGCATTGGTGGTTTGCGTGAGAGAGAGAGATGGCCCATCCCCAGATTAGTTAAATTGGAAATAAATTGGTTGTTAAATAAAAGTCCTCTGTGGGATGTGACAGTGATGGATGAGGGATGGATGCACCCGGGGGAGGGAGTGGTAGATTTCTGGATGGAAACTGTGGAGCTGAACTCAACCGACCAGGAGTTTGGGAGGGAGCCTGGATGGTTTGAGGTCTGAGAGAAGAGAATAGGGAAGCAGGCATGGGCGCTAGCATCCTTTTTAAGAAGAAAGTCGAGCCCAAAGCTGCAAGCCTGGCATCCTCCAGAGCAATGCAGTTTCTTATGGCTTCTAGAAACACTGGCATATTTGATGTTATACCTTTGTGACATGTTTTTCTTTCTTCTACAGCTGAGGAAACTGTAGCAGACTGACTGACTTCCCAGCCTTCATTATCAAGTGAGAGACAAACCCAGAAGTCTGGTAAAGTGCCGGCCTTGTAACAGGAGACTGTGTATAAAAAGATTGGGGTGGTATGTACTTGTAATCCCAGCACTGGGAGGCAGAGACAGGCAGATCCCTGGGGCTGGATGGCCAGCCAACAATAGGCTATTTGACTAGTTCTGGGCCAAAATGAGACTATGTCTTAAGAAGAAAGGAAGGAAGACAGAAAGGAAGGAAGACAGAAAAGGAAGATGAACTATACCTGAGAAAGTATATCCTAGGTTATCTTCTTGCTGTCACACGCATCCACACAGACCTGGGTACTCCTTTCTGTACATGTCTGCACGTAAACATGCACACGTAAGCACTGTTTTCCAAGACACAAAGGATGGCCAAGTATGACTTAGCTGTCATGACTTCCTAGTATTACGAGGTAGGCAAAAGTCAATCTCAACCATCATGCAGTCCGAGGTTTGCTTATGGTTCCTTCTGAAGGCTCGAATATCATGGTGGTGAGACCTTTAAAAGGTGGGTCCTTATAGGAATACTTTAGTCACTGGGACCTCAGAAGGGGGTACTGGTGTCCTGAGGTAGCGTTTGCCAGATAGAATGCATTAATAGAAAGAAGCCTTACTTTGACCCCAAGCCATACTCTGCTTTCCTGTCTGATGATTTGATTTCTTTCTCTTGCAAATGCTCTGCCTTGGCTAACAAGACCCAACCGGAGCCAGCAGCACGATGTTTAGACTTTTAGCCTTTGAGATTTGGACCGGATAAACCTTGTTGTCTTCAAAGGAGACTATGCCTGGTATTTAGTTACAGTAACGGAAACCTGACTGTAACCAGGCAGTCACAGACTGCTGGAGTAGGGCAGAGAGAGCCAGGGATCCAGGCTCCTAGGCCACTTGTGTTTTTTTTCTTCCCCTTCTCTCCATCCTCCACCCTAGGTAAAACCCACTGTCAAAGACAGAGAAACAAGTGATAACTTAAGTTGTGGTTGCATCTCTTTCCTGGAATGTTTGGGTCCCATTAGGCACCAGAGCTTAATATCTATAAGATCTGTAAGAATCTGTTGTGTGGCTGACTCCTTCCACTTCTCTTTGTTTTCCCTAATGTCACAGGCTCACGTCTTGAACCAGGATGGATAACACGTCACAGACAAGGGAGATGGTGATGCTGAGCCAAAGAAGGGGACAAGGCATGTCATTCACAAGTACCCATTATACACATGGGAAAATCGAGGACTTGGGGCTATTAGTGATAAGAAAGAAGGATCTCCCTGCCCTCACACTGTGGAGGATGTGGTAAAGCACACCACTCTGCTCTTGTCATGTGACACCAAGTCTTCCTTTCCTTGGCATCCCACTACACTCAGACAAGTGCCCGGGTGGCCAATGCCAACCAAGATTTAATATGTATTCAGGGGTATGGGAGGAGTTAAGGATGCATGCAGTAGGTAGAATGCTTGTCTGGCCTGGAAGAAACTATGCATTCAATCCCCAGCTCTGTGTAAATGGGGTATAGTGATCCCAGCATGCAGAAAATAGAGGCAAGAAGTTATCCTCAGGTACCTAGTAGGTCTGAGGCTAGCCCATAATATATGAAACCATCACAAAATAAAATTAATGGGACAAAACCCTAACAGCTAGATGATGCTATATGTAGATGCCTCCCTTCCTTGGATTACATAGGAACGGAGCCCAGGGATGTGAGTCTTACCTGGATCCTGACAAGGCAACATGGGATGCTCTAGAGATCGGTGTGGCATCCTCACAGGAGGAATGACTCCTGGATGTTCTGGCTGTCCTCTCTTGGCAGTCAGCACTCTGTTGGTTCTGCTAGAAGAGTCTCCGTGCAGATGGGTACCTGAGTTCTCACCTGAGCAGCTGCGGGTGGGTAGGGTAGCCCTTTTTTTCTTCCCAGTATTCTTCCTCACACTGTTGCAGAGACAGCCTGGGGGCGGGGAGATGTTCTACAGGGGAATTAAAGTCTCTTCCTTGAAAGGTAACAAATTCCTCACTAATTATGTTATTATTTTATTATGCAGCCATAATGAAAAATTAAAAAAAAAAAAAAACCAAACCACTCAAAGCCTAAAAGGAAGGTTATAGCCAAGACTTATCCAATTTAATAAATCCTCTCCATCCCATAATTATTTTCTTGATTCTTCTCAATGCAAGTCTGCAGGAGGGTGGAGGAATGGTTTCTCCCTGGTTATGGCAGGGGAGGGGGACAAGGATATAAGGAGAGGGGTTGTCCAGTCAGGTGTTGTCATATGTCACTCACTTACCTTCCTAAGACAGGAATACGAGGCGATGAAGACAGACTAAGTCCCACCCTTTTAATTGAACTCTGACCCCGTGCTTCTATTAGCAATACCCATCTACTACCTGTGACCTGTTGCTGCTCCGTTGTACTCCATTCTGTCAGCTTCTCACCCTTCAGTTACAAGCCCCACTTTGCACAGGGTAAGACAATAAAATGAGGATGTGTTGCCTTTTCAAAATCACAGCGATTTATTTATTTCTGGGTGCTGAGGGTGGAGCTTAGAGCTCTGTGTATGCCAGGCAAGCACTCTACCAAGGAATTTGCTAAAGCCTCAGCTCCAGAGTCTAGCTTTTGGATCAGACAGGCCTGAGTTCCAATGTTAGCCTAAGTGAATACCAGGTTTGATGATGTCTTTGTTTATGAGTTGGGGATGCCCATCCCTGGTTGTTTGTTTGTTTGTTTGTTGAGACAGGGTTTCTCTGTGTATCCCTGGCTGTCCTGGAACTCACTCTGTAGACCAGGATGGCCTTGAACTCAGAAATCCGCCTGCCTCTGCCTCCCAAGTGCTGGGATTAAAGGCGTGTACCACCACTGCCTGGCACCCATCCCTGTTTTATCAGGGATGTTGTGTGGATCCAGCATTCAGAATGCTGGAGGGGACAACTGGAATCATTAATGGAAGCTTTCTTAGTGTTTCCAAACATTCTTGCTTTTCCCCTTGGTTTCTGTCTTGTGATGGCGTCTTACGGTGGGTTCAGATCTGGAATAGGGTAGGTGGGTTGAGATGAGGGATCAGGAAAATCCTGGGAAGTCTTGTTTCTCTGTTCCTAGTGGAAGGACTCGGCTAGGAAGAGTTCTGCCCACCTACTCCATTGCCACCACCATGGAGACTGTAGATGGAATTCCTTAGCATCCTGACGAAGGCAAAACAAGTTATCTTTTCTTATGCAGGACAGTGGGTTCATCTGAGTCTTGCACTCCCTATATCCTTGCTAACACAGGATGTGGTTCCAAAGGAGGCTGTTTCTGTCCAGCTGGTGCACTCCATGATTCTCTGGTACTCTCTTTGTCCTCAGGTGTTGTTACCAATTGGCCTAACAGGCACCATATCTAGGCACTGCCTTTGTGCTGTGGACTGTCTGGGAAGCCTGGGTTTTGAAGTGAGGTGCTGTTAGAAGGTTGATTCTGGGATTCACTGATTGGATTGTTGTAACACAAACTCCTCGGGCCTCAGTTTATCTACAACTAGAATGGGACATGCAAATGGGAAATGCTTATTACCTCAAGGGGTTGCTGTGGGGGGAATATAAGAAGATATGTAGCGAAAAGTTTTGTGAACTAGGCAGTGGGAGGGGTCTAGTACTGCTTGAGTGATTGTCGTTTGTCCATCACTGTGTGAACCTCTTAATATACAGTATTTCTTTGAGTTCTAAGCGTCACGTATTCAGTCTAGAGAAGTGAGGTCAATTGTGTAATGTCTATCTACCGTTGTCATGTAGGACCCTGGGAGACATTGGTATATTGCTGTTCTTACTGATTCACTGAGTGTGTGAAGTTGTGTATGTGTGTACACGTGTGTGAGTGTGTGTGCATGTGTGTGTGCCTTCGCGTGGGTGTGTATTGTATTTGTCTCACTCTGTGCCTTGGGCTGGCCTTGAACTTTCAACTCTCGTTGGCCTGAGCATGTGTCCTTTATTGAGCTCCTTATTAGTCAAAAGAACTGAAGATATAGTTCACATGAATGTGTGAAACAGGAAAACCATGGGACTGTGAACACCAGGAAGTTTCATGAACTGCCATCTGCAAGCTGGAGGAGCAGGAAGGTGGATGGCCAGGTCAGTCGGAGTCTGAAGAGCAGAGAGGGTCATGATGTCGCAGGGCCGAGGGTAGATGCTCTCGGCTGGACAAGTGTATCCCCATCCTTCTTTCTTCTATTGAGATGGATCTTCCTTCACCTCAGGGAGTGGATGGTGCTCTCCTATGGGGGGGCGAGGGTGATTTTGTTCACTTGGTCCACTGCTAATCCCCTATGGAATGGAGCCCTCACACACGCTCCAAAATACTGCTAAGTGAGCAACCCCAGTTCATCGCCATAACTGCTTACTCATGGGAGTCTGCAGGGGACACTAGAGGGATGAATGAATGGCAGGGTCTTCTTTGACTTTTAGGAGCTGATATTCCACTCGGGTCAAGGACACAGGAAGAATCAGCCTGCTTTACACAGGAAGACCATGACAAAGAGAGGCATGGAGAACAGAGTGTGAATCCTTCTAAGAGGGGGCGCTAGTTAGATGTTACAGAAGGAGGTCTGCATTGTGAGTCCTTAGAGGACTGGCAGCTTGAGCTAAAAGTTACAAAGGGAGTAGGATTTGAAGAGAAAGAAGGTGGGCTGGCAATCCTGTCAGGGATTGGGACTCTGGAGAAGTCCTAGGGATATTCTTGGGAGAGGAGTGGGTTTTGAAAGTTTGCCCTTGGTTATTTTCCACAGGTTGTTGCAGAGGGTTTGCTTACACAAACCAATTTAGCCACAACAGATACGTGTGTGTGTGCTCAAACATGCACCCACACAGCATCGGCTTCCTGCCTTCTTGTCATCATCTTGTCTTTGGGAGTCCAGTGGACACTACATTACTTTTCTATATTGTTCAGCTCCTGCCGAATTTGTTTCTTCAAATGGTCCATCTGGTGGCTCCTTATCACACTGCGGCTCGATCAGCTCGACCAAACCTGATACCCTCCAAAGTTGGGGTCAAAAGGAGGCATGTATATGGCTAGGCCTTAGCACAGCTAAGCAGGGCTCCTGAGGGCTCCCAGAGAAAGGTTTGGGTCTGGCTACCTTCCAGTCATCTGGCACCAATGGTGGAGATGAGTCAGGCTTGAATACTGCAGGAAAAGTATGGGTGGATTTAGATAATTTCAAGGTCTATGTGGGAATGAGATTGGACACACTATAGATAGACTGCATATTTGGGAGTGGGCCCATGTACTGCATGTGTGCCTTTCAGGGTATATGTTGGACAAGACTGATGTGGGAAAGTCTTTAGCTCCTGCTTCTCTGTCCCACCTCTATGTTGCTCAAGTATGGGAACAGTTAAGGATCCCCACTGGATAACTTCTGGAGCCTTACATGAGTATTTTGTCTCACCTCCTTATAGTGACCATGGACCCAGAATCAACCACCAGTTGTGTGTAAGAAAATTCCCAGTGTTGAGTGGTAGTGATTAATTCTGCTTGACTTCCACATTAGTCGGGCTGGCTGACTTCTTGGAAGCTTTGCCAGTCTGCCCTCGTATACCTGGGATGCTGGGTGTATTTCTTTGAAAGGTCTTTCTTCTTCTTCTTCTCAATCTTGTCTTTGAATATCTGCCTGGAGCTTTGTTCTTTGCATTCCCTGGTTTCCACTCAGAACTTTCTGATCAAGCCTTGAGGACCACTGTGGCCCCAGATCTGGATACACACCGGGGGGCCCTGCCTCTCCTTTCACTCTTGCACCTAGTCTCTGTCTCTAGTGAGAGATGACTCCATCCTTTCCCTCCTCTACTGCCTTGCTTCCTTCCTGGTGCCTTTTTGCCTCATTCTGTGGCCCCAGCCAGGTCTCTTTACTCTTGAACTTGTTCTAAGTTGTCTACTTCCCCAGATCCGACCACACTTCCCTTGTCTGGAGTGCTGCTCTTGAGAGTATTTGATTGACAAGGCAACCTCTGCTAGTGAAGAATGAAAAATTATAAAAATCATTTTTATAAAATATATACATATAGAGATGCTTTTTAAGTTCTTTTAGGGACATGGAAACTTTTCTCTGAAACAAGCCAGGCCAGTTTTAGGAACTGGCTGTAAAGAATGAAAGTCATTCAGGTGGTAAAAACACAATGACAGGGCTGTGGCTCTACGACTGGAGCTAGTGAGAAATAGTTAATAGATAGTTGACAGGGTAGGACAGTGATATGGTAAAACCACATTTTTGAGAAAAATGATTGTACTGAGTAATTTCCATGGCTATTAACCTTTCAGGGTGGGTTTCTCTGGAATGTTTCGCTATTCTTATGTTATGTATCCTTGGCAACCCCTCACCCCCTTCCCACTCCCCTGGTTTGTGGTTTTTCCCTTTAAAACCCTCCTCAGACTGGTGGGCGTGGTCGAACTCTACTCCTGCGTGAGTATGTAGTCAGACCGCTGGCTGCCAGCTCTCTTCCCTAATAAACCTCTGCTGATTGCATCCAGGTATGGTTTCTTGTGATCTTTGGGTGGTCATGATTTCCTGAGACTTGAGGAAGGGTCTCTCGAGTATGGGGGGTCTTCACTACAATGGAAATGTTATGCCAGCGGGGGAATGATTTGGCATGACCTTTCTGGAGCCATATCTTAACTGGGTGAAATGGACAAGTTCAAAACCACAGACTGGGATTCTTGAGGTGTGTGTACCCTGAAACTGCTCATGTTTCTGGTGTCTGTTTTACACCCCCTGACCCCAGGTGCTGCGGTTTGAACACATGGCCTTGCTCATGTTGGGCAAACGCTAACTTACTAGGCTAGACCTCTAGCCTTCAGTTGGTCTTAACCTTGGCAGAGTCACTGCCTTTTATTTTTTTTAATCTACCTTTGCCTTCTGATTTCCCCTTGGACCTGGGACCAGGTACCAGGAAGCAGCATATAGGAACCACAAGGCCTGGCACCCACTGCTACATCCTTTCCCCCAGGACAGGGGTTCCTGGTATACCCAATTGTCCAGACTTCTCTCTTTAGTAAGGATGTCCTTGGCTGTTCCTGGTGGGGAGAAGGGGTGGATCTTTCTGCCTCAGATTATCAAACATGGATAATCAGATTCATGTGACTCAGACCCCTGCGTGCTTCCAAGATTACTATGGCTGTCAACCTTTACTTTGTAAACTCTCATCAATCTCTGATTTCTGTGAGCCCCACCATGATTGACGCCAAAGTTCCCTTTTCCAGGAAGGCCATTTGCATCTTACAGGCATTCTGTTCGTGCAGTTATCAGTTCCAGTAAATTTTAAAGACATAAAAAAACTGCCAGGATATCGTTGGGAGCCTATTTTATTGCTGGGGCTTTAAAACAAACAAAAATAGCAATTCCATTAGTAGTTGGAAGTCATAGTAGGTACTGTATTGTTGAGGGTAAATTTTTACTGCTACAGTAACCCTGCGCCACAAAGATAATAAACACATAATTGGAGAGTGGTTATTGGCAGGCTGGGTAGACAGCAGACAACACGTCACACTTGCAGGGTCACCTGGGAGTTGAGGTAGACAATTGTTTAGTGTTTTGAGAACAATCTTCGCTGTACACAGAGAGGGAGGATGGGCAGTAGAAACACCTGGGCCAGAAACCAGACAGATCTGGTTTAAAATCCTTCCTCTGTTCTTTTCTGGGTAGGGAAGGCTGAGTGATTTGCTTAATATTATCAAGAAAATGAAGATAATCCTACCGGGTGGTGGGGATTAAAAGAGACTCAAGGTGTAGGGGAGTGTAAAGGTCCCTGTTAATTGCTCCACTATAAATTCCATGAGGGGTGGGCTCCTGTCCATCTTTATTCTGTGTTTTGCCCCCAGTGCTACCGCAGTGTCTAACATGTAATAGGTTTATTAATGTAGCAATTAGTGTACAATTTCTGTTGTTATAGTTGTTTTCTTTTAAACCATGGCAGGGTATTAAAAAGCTTCTGATCTTTTTAATCCCTCCCTCTTCCAACTAAACCCATTCCCCTGGTTCAGGTCCTGCAGCCAGAGAGAGCTACTGGGCAGCCAGTTATAAAACAGAAAGAAGACTGGAATAATAAGGAGAAACAAAACGGGCTTCCCACTACCCCGTGAGATTGACGAGCTGCAAGTATGGATATTTTAACCTTTTGGCAAAACATTTTTGAAGCAAATTACGATACTTGATTTAATAGTGAGACTCCTGGATACAAAGCAAGTCTTAGCCGGGTTAGGGATTTGTTCCTTGATTTATAGGAAATAGTTTGGGTGTAAATGTTTATTAGGGTCGGGTTCTCTTTAGAGGTGATATATGGTGTTAATACACATTAGCATGAAAAATGGTGTCTCTGGATCTCTCAGACTGCACTGGGTCAGAGCTGTGTGTCTTCCATGGCTGGGGACATCGCCTGCCATTGTTTTTGCCAAACAGCCTTTAGTGTTCTTTATCAGCTTTATGTTTCTGTTGTCACACCTGTGTGACTCCTTCCTGGCTAATGAGAAGGCACCTTTTAGCATTATAGATGACTTTCTTGTTTTCTTTTCTTTTCTTTTCTTTTCTTTTCTTTCTTTCTCTCTTTCTCTCTTTCTTTCTCTCTTTCTCGCTCTCTCTTTCCTCCTCCTCCTCCTCCTCCTCCTCCTCCTCCTCCTCCTCCTCCTCCTCCTCTTCTTCTTCTTCTTCTTCTTCTTCTTCTTCTCCTTTAATATATCACTACATTTATTTATTTAGGAACCAGTTAAGCAATAGGAATTTCTGTTTCCCTATCTTTTTTTTTTCTTTTTGATTTTTTTGAGACAGGCGCTTTCTCTGTGTAGCCCTGGCTGACCCGGAACTCACTCTGTAAACCGAGACTAGCCTCCAACTCAGAGATCCACCTGTATCTGCCTCCTGAGTGGTGGGATTAAAGGCATGCACCATTAGCCTGGCTAGTTTCCTTAGCTCTAAAATGAGGACTACATTTGTATTCCTTACCTTTATTTCGTCTCTTAAAAACAGATACCTTGTTATTTTTGTTGTTGTTTGTTGATTTTATCGTTACTGTTTTCTGCCTGGAGCAGTTGCATAACAAGTCACACTTGATAACGGCCTCATGACAATGTTGAATATCTGAACAAGGGAAAGTAACTCCCTTGGAGAGTGATGAAGGTCCCCTTGATTGCTTTTAGACATTCAGGGACAAGTTTTCCACTAAATCTCAATGAGCCATCGGTTATGGCTTGGTCAGAAAATGACTCCTACAGGCTCATGTTTCAAAACTTGGTCGCAGCTGGTGGTACTGTTTTAGGGGGAAAGTCTTGATGTTCTTAGCCTGGCATAGCTTCTCACTACCTCTCTGCTTCCTGTTCCAAGTAGATGTGAGTAGGTGAGACTCTTAGCTACCCATTCCTGACACAGTGAATGCCACCCAGCTTCCCCCACCATGATGGACTTTAAGCTGCTTCTTGTCTGATCTGTGGTCACCACAGTGAGAAGGGTCACTTTCTCACCGCTGTAATAAAATAAACCCGACAAAAGCAGCTTAAGGGAGGAAAAAAAGGTTTATTTGGGCTCACATTTCTAGGGCTGGGGGGTTCATTTTGTCACGATGGGGAAGTTGTGGCAGCAGGCAAGGCAGGCACAATGGCTAGAGCAGGAAGCAGAGGTGGGGCGAGGAGATGGGGCAAGGAGATGGAGCTTGGATTGCAAGATCCATTAGCTTAGAGTGACTTCCTCCAGTGAGGCTCTGCCTTTTAAAGGTTCTATAACTGAACGCCACCGGCAACCGACCAGGTGCTCAACACAGGAGCCAATGGGGGCTTTTCCTACTCAACCCACCATAGTAACTAATACATTTTCCTCTTCTCTGCCTGTCTCTTCTTAGTCCTTTTGTTTTTGGATACATCTGACTGATTTAGCTGCTAACCCTGACTCTGCTATGAGCTCTAAGCTTCTGCTCTACCATTTGCTAGGCTGCCCTTCATTGTCTGCTTTTGAACTCATTCCCTTGTGGATGGAGTTGGCAAACACTATATAATTATATTGGAAATCACAGGTTCCTAGAGACTGGGGGATAATTACACTTAATAGGAATAAAATGAATTCCCAGTTGCCCTCTACAGGGTGGATGACAGTTCGACCCTATATTTACCTTCTAATGATATGGCAATTATCATCTAATAATTACCCTGGTACTGGTTGGCATCTGCCCAGCCATTAATTGGTTAATGGCCATTGTACCATTCAAGGAACTAAGAATATGCCTACTCTTTAATTTCCATATCTTAGAAATCTTCAGCTCCTTGGGAGGCTCCTAAGAAACACATGGGGAGTTGGGAGAAACAGAACTGCCTGCAATAGGATCTGAGTTCTGAGCTCTTAGCTGAGGGTCTTGGATCCAGGAAGGCAAACCTATCCCATGGCCAGAAGCAGCAGGGGACCACATGGGACCGAGTCCACAAAGGTAGGATGAAGTTCCTCATTCCTGTCCTTATCCAAACAGAGTGCCAGAGTTGGCCATTAAAAGATATCATTTAAAATTCCTTCATCTATCCCTCAGGCATCTCTTAAACCATTTGGTCCATGTGTCTCTCACCACACACATTGGGTAGCACATAGCCAGCATCCTTGGTGCATATTGATCTTACTTTTCTCTGGTCCTCACCTCGGGGTTTTATTTATCAGTAGTGTCTAGGGTGGTCTCTTTGTTAGTCCAAGGATCTCAGCCTTGTTTCAGAAGACAGATCGGAAGCATTCTAAGGGGCGCAGCTATACAAACAACTTTCTGTGTCCTGCACACGACAAGTCTAGAGCAGGTGTAGGAAACGTGCATTCAATGAACGGTAGTTAGCAGTTAGCAAGACACAGATTCCAGGGAGAACTTTAGGGTCAGCTCTGGGTTCTCACCCCAGCTTGGTCACTACTAATGTGTAACCTTGAACCTACAAGTTACCTCCTTTTCTCTCACACTATTTCCACACTTGAAAATGAGGTTACTGATGATCAGCTTATGGGATACACATGAGATCCAAAATGGCTCCTGCACTGTGTTTGGAACTTACATATTAGTTAATGTAAATCATGTGCACAAAATATCTGGAAATACACACACACATGTATATGTATGTATATGTATGTATATGTATGTATATGTATGTATATGTATGTATATGATGTATATGTATAACATGCATATATATGATGTATATGTGTATATTTGTATATGCATGTATATGTATATATATTTAGGGATAGATAGATGTATATGGAAATGTGTGTATACATGGATATATGACCTATAATGGTCTATATGAAAATATATGTACATGGATGCATAGATATTAAAGAAAATCAGAGCAAACATATTTCTCCTTACAGTTTTGTTGAAGTAGAGATTAGGGGTAGGATTTCTGAGTGACCATAATAACACCCTGTGCTTAATTTTTCTGTGACCTCTAGGGAGCCACTGGAAGTGTTCAAACCCCAGAGAGGAAAAAGACTCTGAGGGTATTGTATGGTGTGGTCTTCACACATGCACTTCATTTGATCCTCATGTTGACTCTGCAAGGGGGAAAAGTACTGTGGAAGACAGAATGTGCCAGATAATGAGATGTTTCTATTTAGACGAGCTGCCTTGGGGAGAATGAGGAAGAGCATGTCAAAGAAAAGGAAGGGGCCTGGAGGTTCACAGAGGCAGGCAAACAGGGAGGCTCCCCAGGAGTCCCACAGAGTGCTGGGAAAGTTAGAAGCTGTCTTTTCTGTGTGGTGGAGGTGGGTCTTGTCTGGGAGAGGAGGATGGTCCTTTGAGATGAGCTATTTAAAAAGCACTAAAGGCGGTGGGCAGGGGCTGGGCTGGGGGGATTTCTCAACCTTCTCCATCAAAGGCTCGAATCAAGATCAACATCACTGAGATCACCACAGTGTTTGCAGTTGGGCAAAGTACAGCTAATAGGAGCAGCTACGCCATTTACTGGTATCTGCCATGACCAGTTTGGAGTTGAACAGTCTGTGTCCCCCAGCCTGTTTGGCCCCATAACTGCCACCTTAAAGCCAAGGTGACGACAATGCTTTATCCATTTGTCAATTTGATGAATATTCGCTGGGATGTTGTATGTGCCAGGAACTATTGTCAGTGCCTAGGGACTTCATAGAAATCACTTCCACGTCAGGTAGAGAGAGCCATGGAACTAGCAAAATACACAGGGGACATAGCTTAAGGTAACATTGCATGCTTCTTGGAGGCAGCCTGAATCATCAGGAGGCAGCTATGCACCCAGCTCTGGTGAGCCTCATGCTGGCATCCAAGAAGGGAGGCACACTTATCTTCTCTGTCCACAGCCAGCCCATTGTCTGCCTCCTGCAGAGAGGCCTGCCTTTGCCTTTTGGACTGCCTGATTCTTGTAGCACACTATGTAATATCAAAGTCTACCATGGATGAACATTTTGCCTCCTGCCGTTGGGTGATGACCCATCTCTCCCTTGGGGGTAAGGGATTCTAAGGTTACATGATGGACCTAAAGTCCTGTAGCTAGTTAAGAAAGGAAGAAAATTACAAATAAAGGATGAGTTGGGAGTTTAAGTGCTTCCCTGTATAAACAGGAGGACCTGGGTTATCATTATACGGGATGTCATATGACTGCCCTAGTGCCAGGGAAGTCAGAGACACTCAGAATGGGACGTATGTGTTAGGGGAGCTTACAGGTTAGGCAGCCAGCTACTTGGCAGGTTCTAGGCCAACGACAAAGCCCCATCTCAAAAAAAGCAACATGTCCACACATGTACCCACACAAACACGAACACCTAGGTCGACATACTTGTGTACAAAATACAACACAAAGCTTTGTGATGAGTGTGTTGAGTGGCCCCCGTTTCCTCTTCTACCTTAGGATCCAGAGACTTTAGGACAGGTTTATGTAAGGGTGTCCTAAAGTCATTCAGAGCAATGATGGGAAGTAGGAGATACTGATATGCAGGAGTCCTTCAGGCCACTGGCTAGGAGCATCTGCTCTGATCTGCAGCCAGCCACTATTACCTGCTATTAGCTGCCCTCTATTAGTGGCTATTATCACTTACCAACTATTAGGCACCATTAGGTACTATTATCATCTAGGTCCTATTATCTATTATTAGCCACTCTTATCAACCATCTACTATTATCTACTATCAGCTTCTATTATCTTCCGCCATTATCCAGTATCTTCCATTTGTTAGCTGTGATCTGCTATCAGCTGCCATCTATTATCTGTGCTGTGCTACAATCTATGAGCAACTTTTTATTCTCTGCTATCTACAGTTACCTACCATCTCCCCGCTACTATCTATTATTCAGCAACCATCAGCTGCCATCCACCTATCAGCCTTCATCTTTCCTCTCTGCCCAAGTTCAGCACAGTAATTAATAGCCATTATAAGTCCTGAGCCCAAATTTTTGCTTACGGATGTCCCCCCGGGATCAGAGGCTCCTCTCTGACACCTGAGTTGTGGGTTTCTGTGGGCGTCCCTATGCACTGCATGTAAGGAGGCCATAGGCCTTCCCTGTCCATTTCAGTGTCCCCAGCTCATGCGATCCTTAGACTTCTGGCTGACACATCACAGATTCGAGGGCACATTTGACAGGAAGCATCGAGGGTCCGCTCCTGGGACTCGAAGAAAGACAGCTTTAACAATTCACATTTGGTTTGTCCAATTAAAACCTGCGTGAGGTAGAATGTCTGCTCCTTGGGAGCGAAGATTCTAAAATCTGCCTACAGACTAGACAGATCAAGAAGAGACTCCCGTACCTGTCGCTCAGCCCCATACACACGCCTGTCTTAGGTGTGCTCAAATTGACATGACAGACCCCCTCGGGAGGTTGCCCTGGAAGCCAGAGAAGGCAAAAAGTGCTGAATGCAGAAGGGTGAGAGGTGAGAACTGCTCCTCAGGGGTGTGTGAAAGTGTCCACACATGAGGGAAAGTCCTCTTCCAGGATGCCTGGACACCCTCTGACCACTGACACTGTCTCAGGAGGCAGATGACAGACTAGAAAGCTCTGGCCTTGCAGCTGGGCTGTATAGGCAAGCGTGTGGCCTTGAACAAGTCATTTAACCTCAGGCAGTTCATGAGGATATAAATGTTAAGAGTGCTCACATGTAAAAGCAGGTGGCCGAAGGAGAGGAAGCAAGCAGAATGGGGCAGCCTTATGAGTGGGGAGAGCTAGCTCATCAGTTCCCAGGGTGGAAGCAGGAGAAGACTAGATAAAGAGCCATCGAGTGGCACAGCTGGAATGGTCATTAGAGAACATTCTAGAAGGGGCTTTCAAATTGCAGGTCATGACCCACGGGGGTAGTGAAATGGATTAATGAGCTGTGACCGGCGTTGAAACTAACAAACAGAGGAAACAGAATAAGATATAAAAATAGTAGGGTGCATCCCATAGAGTAAGAATAACCTTTGTTTTATGGAAAAAAATATTTACATATAAAATGGGTTATAAAAATATGGTTCTCGCCATGAGTTATGGTGAAATAAAGTTGAAAAGCATCTATCTGGTCTAATTTTTATTCTTTAACTAGGGAATCAAGACTCAGAGAGATTCTGTGCAGATTCAGATAGAATCTACCCATAAAAGGAGTGGGTAGTTGGGTCTGGGACAGGATTTTCCTTGCCCTCTTCAGGGATGAGAGTACTTGGAAGCACTGAGATGGGGACTTTCTTGCTGGCAAGCATGAGTGGGTTTTCTAGTGGGTACTTGTAGAAAAAGGTGGAGATATCCTGTGAACCAAGCTTACCTACATATACAGAAAGCAAACCCAGCCCTAGCTCTGATCGCACCACACCGTTCATGGCCAACCTTCAGGAGTCTCTGTGGAGACAGATTCAGATAGACCTGGATCCACACCCTACACCTCCTCCCACTGATAGGGTCAGGTGTGATCCTTGAGCCTCAGTATCTTTGATGGCAAATGTCCATCTCAGTTACTTGGGATGCCGAGGCAGGAGGATCACAAGTTCAAGACCTGCCTGGTCTACAGAATGACTTCAAGGCCAGCCTGAAAACAGAATGAGAACCTGTCTCAAAATAATAATAAAAAGAGGGCTGGGATGTGATCCAGTGGTAGAGCCTTTGCCTGCTGTAAGTGGGGCTCTGGGTTTGATCTCTAGAATTGAAATCATGCTTTTAATAAATGCTTGTATTGCTTTCTCTCTCTTTGCCCCTCCAATGCTTCTCTGCTCACAGGTATTAGGACATGGAACAGCCATCTCAGCAGCCAAGCTGGTTCCTACCTACACAAACAGTTCAGTGAAGTGAGCACAATTCACTATTTACATTGTGTAGGCAAAGAGGCTGAGTCTCTCGCTAAGTCAGGAATGGCATAGATACTAGATTAGAAGCAGTAGGTTCTTCTAGAAACTTCTAGAACCTCTTATCATAAATAAGGGGTATCCTTGGGTCACCCTCCAAGGGGCTTTGAGTTGGGCAGCAGCAAAGGTCCAGATAGATGCAGCGTGTGCTCCTCCCCACCCTTCCCCCCCAGCCTGGCTTGTATTAAAACCACTGACCAGGCAAATCCACTTCTCTCCTTGTCTCCTGCACCCTAGATGGATCTGGCCAGGAGGCCCATTAATGAGAAACATGATCTAAGTCTGGCAAGGCTTTAATGCTCTAGGGGAAAATATTGTTTTTTCCACATTTTAAAAAAGTGTTTCTATTATCTCCCTGAAGATAAATTTCTGCTATTTCCTCACAGCTTCCTCTACGAGAGAAGCATATGCATTCCCCCGGGGCGTCTTCCTTGCCTGATAACCTCATAACCAGATTGTAGACAAGTATATATCAAGACGCTTGTTACAGCACCTTCCCTCACAGGTGTGGGGATAGATGGATGAGGACGAGTTTCAGGCACTCAGGATGTAAGCATCTTAGGTCCTTGCTTTGGGGACAGGCTACTCCTTCAAGAATGACTTCCCTGCCTGCTTTCATGGTACCATTTGTTTCGAAGTATTGCAAGTGACACCCTGCCCTTTTAGAACCAGGGCTACCTGGATTCTCTTTGAATCTATGTGGAGAAGACTGCAAGGCCCTTTATAGGGCGAGTCCTGCCTCACCCTGACGTCATATGATTTATCCTGTTGCCCTCAAGATGTCTTGTCCTCCTTCTTGTCTTCCTTCTCATTCTCCTTATCCTCCTCATCCTCTCTGCCCTCATTCTCTCCATCATCCCTTTAAACATAGCACCTCACCTTTTCCCTCATTGGCAGTCTGAGGGCAAGATGGGTCACCAGCAGCTGCAGCCTTGCGTGTTTGACCAGAGTTCTCTCTTGCCATGTCTGTTCAGCACGCTGGGGCTTGGCCTGGAAATAAGGACTGGACATGTGCAGGCAGTATTCTGTTGCTCTTCAAAGGACATGGGCTTCAGTGAGTTGGACTAAATGACTTTTCTTGAATGGATTATTATAGACCAAGAGATCATGCCAGCATTTAATACAAAGAAAAAAGAACCATAAAATTTTAAGACGAACAAAACAAACTAACTAACTAATGAACAATAACAACAAAACCAAAAAAAAAACCCAAAACAAACAAAGATTCTCATAAATCCAAGGCCAGCCTTGAACTCTCTGTGTAATGCAGCTGACTTTGAACCTCTGATCTGCCTTCCCGGATGCTGGGATTATGGGCATGTACCACCACAACTAGTTTATGTTCAGTGCTGTAGACTGAACTCAGGGCTTTGTGCAAAGCACTCTGCCATCTAACCCACATCCCCAGCATCCCGGGGATGTCCGCACATACCCTATTTTCAGGCTGGAAAGTGTGAAGCTCATTATCATATTCTTTTTTCCTGCAGACTTGTTCCCCAGCCTCATCTGCCCAGACAAGCTCTTCCCAAAAGAGATGCCCTGTTCTTTCTGGGAAGCTCTTACTGAACATGCGCAGGGCTGAACTGGACTGAACACACAGTTCCTGGGCCCGTGAGGTGACTCAGCAGGCAGAAGCACGCATTGCATGCATCTCATGACCCAACGTCCATCTTCAGAGCCCACGTAAAAGCTGGCTGTGGTGCCTCCATCTATAACCCAGCATGCCTATAGAGACAGGAGAACTGCTTGGAAGCTCATGAGCCCGCTAGCCTGGAACATGGAGGATAGGCTTCTAATTGGCATTTGAGAGGCTGAGGCAGGTGTATAAGTCAAGGGGTAGCCTGGGATAAAAAGTGAATTCACAGCCAGTGCAGACAACTTAGTGAGAACCTTGCCTCAGAATTTAAGAAAAGAGAAGGGGGCTAGGGGCTGGACGTGCAGCTCAGTGGTGGAGTACTTATGTGGCAGGTAGCAGGCCCTAGTTTCAGTTTCCTGCACTGACAAGAAAAAAAAATGAAAGAAAAAGAAAGAAGGAAGATAAATTTGACGCAATGATGCACACCTATAATCTTAGCCATCAAATGAGGCAGACGGCTCCTGAAGGATCATGGTATAGTCTGAGTGGCCTGCATGCCTGTGCCCTTAGCTACCCTTCCCAGCTCCAGGTGACCACTTGTCCACTTTCTACCAGTTTCGATTTGTTAATCCAGGACAGTTAATTTGAATGGCCCTTTGTCCCTGGCTTCTTTCACTTATCATGGTTTTGAGGTTCACCCATGCTGTATGTAGCATGCATTAATATTTGTTCTGTTCTATTATTTATTATAATTTTATCTATCCACTGATGGGGCACAATATCAGGGCTGAGGCCACATTCTTTCCGTATGTGCTAAAAGTACCAGAAAACTCTGAAGCGTCTTAAGCAATAACAAAGATACATTGTTTAGAAAGATGTGAGCGTTAAGGGGGAAGGAGGATGCCAGGCATGACTCAATGCTAGAGCATAATACCATCGAGAGGCAGTTTCTTTCCACTTCTTGACCATCATGCAAAACACTGCTATGAATATTCATGTGCAAACCTTTCTGTGGACCCCCCCCCATTTTACTCTTTTATGAGTAAATACCTAGGAATGGAATATACTCATATTTTCTGTATTTACGTTTATTGTATACTCCATATTTAACATTTTAAAGCGAAGCACTGAGCTGTTTTTCGTCGAAGTGGAATGTAGCTGCACTGTTTTGACTTCCTGACCCGGAAAATGTACGAGCTCTTCCATTTTCGCACTTCCTCAAAAACATTTCTTATTCCATGTCATTCCAGCCCCCCCCCCCCACCTTGGTTGGGGCTTGAATACAACACAAGGCCTTGCTCATGGTAGACAAATGCTCCACCATTGAGCTGTGCCCATCCCACCCCACTTGGATGGGGAGAAATTGGAGAGTGAGTAGATTGTAGGTGGGAATCAGATTCCACGCAGCCACTTTGGAAAATAACTTGGCACGGTGCTAAAATGTTAAGTGTGGAACATAATATATGCAAATAGAGAGAGAGAGTGTGTGATAGACAACCCAGCAGTTCTGTTCTCACAGTTACTCTGGGTTCTGTGGGTTTCCATATAAACCAGAGGCCTTGTTTCTGTGTCCTTTGTCAGTCACCCACAGAGAACGATTTTGGATTCATCCATGTTTGTTACCTGACCCATTCCTAGTTTCCAGGAAACACGAGCCAGTCCTTTTTAGTCTACGTCTGCAAGAAGGATATAGAGTATCCTCAGTAGTAGGCTTGTTGCCAGAGAAGGCGGAGCTTCATCTGAGAGATGGGAAAGAACAGCTCAGGTGAACGTGGCTAAGGCGCAGACATTATCCGAGATCCCTCTTTTCCAACCCAAACTGTGCATCTCTTCACTTTGCTTTGAGCTCTGTGCTCTGAGTGGCATTCTCAATACTTGGGGTCGGATTCATCCACACCTCTGGTCATCGTACACCAGCTGTTTCCTCCACACCTGTTAGCATCCTGCATTCTGGGAAGTGAGAGGGAAGGGTCAACTCATTTTGTGGAGAAGCAGCTGTGGTCAGAAAGCCAAGCTTAACCCTGGAAGATGTTTTAGCCCATGGGTCTCTTTGTTCCAGGTCAAGGACTGTTGAACAAAGTAGGACATTTCTCTTTGAGGATACTAGACGGGGGTCTGGGTGCTTCTGTTTCCAGACAGCTAGGCTTGGCCTCACACAGCACAGTCCCCCATGGGCTATACTTTGGGGCAACTGAAAGCCTCAGATGAGGCAAGGCTGCACCTCCAAATCTTGCCTGCAGCTATATTTTAATCAATGGAGTGAGATCTCTCTGTGCTCAGTTCATAGGCACTCTTGGGAAACACCTGGGGGATTGGGTGTCTCCTGGGTACTTGTGTGTCTTTTACTGAGTTCTTCACTTCTTGCCTCTACTTGCAGGAGACTGAGCTTGAAGAATAGGAGCTGGCTTTGCCCATTCTGCAAACCTAATTATTAATTTCCAGGCCCCATGGGTGGTATATATATATATCGTACCATAAACTTAAAAGGGGCTTCTCTTTGCAAATCCATATTTTCTTCTCAAGTTGTCTTCAGGTGGGAGGCACTTGGAAGCCTCACTGAGAGGTCGAGAAGGTAGCCTGTGTCATGTGACTCTTGAGCTTTCTCTAACAACTTGGGGCACATGGCAACCTTGGTGAATCCATAGTATGTGTGAATCATGAGGTGGGAAATCTGTACTTTAATTGGTGGCATTGCTCAAAGTAAAGACTAGCAACCTCCTGCCTCAAGATGGCTTCAGTGCTCACAACCTTCTTAACTCGGTTCACCACCCACAGTACCACTGCTGGCCCACTTCCCTTTGGTATGTTCAGCAAGCACCAGACTCAGAAGCATCTTAAATGTTGTAAGCCTGTAGCTGGAGAGCTTTAGAATCTGCTGATGTTTGAGTCTTACTGCTAGAGATCCAGGACATGCAGGGAAAACAGAGTCAAGACTAACCTGAGTCTGGGCTTGTGGCACAGTCCTGCAATACTCTGAGGCTGAGGCAGGAAGATCCGAAGTTCAGGGCCTCCCTGGGCTAAAGGGAGTGTTCAGTCCCAGGCTTAGAAACTCAAAGACATTATCGCCAAATAAAAATCAAAAGAGAAGACTAGGGCTGGAGAGATGGCTCAGTGGTTAAGAGCACTGGCTGCTTGCTCTTTCAGAGCTCCTGAGTTCAATTCCCAGCAACCACATGATGGTTCAAAACCATCTGTAATGGGATCAAATGCCCTCTTCTGGTGGGTCTGAAGACAGCTACAGTGTACTCATATAAATGAAATAAATAAATCTTAAAAAAAAAAAATAAGAAGAGAAGACTAAGGCTGTGAGAGGATGGTAGAGGGATTGCCTAGTGTCAGGAAAGC
This sequence comes from Arvicanthis niloticus, assembly GCF_011762505.2. Classification (NCBI taxonomy): domain Eukaryota; kingdom Metazoa; phylum Chordata; class Mammalia; order Rodentia; family Muridae; genus Arvicanthis; species Arvicanthis niloticus. Next base: position 14,967,254 of record NC_133434.1, read on the forward strand.
CAAAGCAGACAAAACCAAAACACAACCAGCTGCCGCCAACAACACCAAACCAATGACTACAAAACCCACCTGGGAAGTGTAAGACGCACCATCCAATGACATTTTGATGAGAGGTAAAGTCAACCTGGATGTGTTGCAGTTCATCTAATCTAACACGTCCCTGGCTGAAAGTGCACCACTTTTTAAACATACGCTAAGACGGGAACAATGATGTCTGCTGAACTACAGCCCCCCCACCCCCCATTGTCATCCATCTCCTGGTTCCATTTTTCAGAGATAAAGTGTAAAGAAAGTATGTCTCTGACTCCGTGGGACAAGGTTTGCATCTAAAGAATTGCCCTTTAAAGTAGTCCCCTGGAAGGAGTGATTTCATACAGATTCCTTTAAAGTGGCTTCGTTTCTAACCTGTGGAATGTTTCTTTTGCCTTCAAAATCCATTTTCTATTTATACAAGAAAATCACAGCACACTGGAGCTGGAGGAGACATTAGCGACCATCCAGACAGCCCCCCAGATCGATTTAATTACACTTACACCTTGTTTCAGACTAAAAATGGTGTTTCCCAGCCTTAATCGCTCACTCTGTTCACCACTCTTGGCTCTGGATAGCTTTGGGCTGCTTCCAACCGTCAAATCCACCCTCCCCGGTTGAAGATCTGCCACCAACAAGGCTATTTAAAGTCATAACAGGTGCTTCCAGCAGCTTCTCGAATGGGAGCTGAGTAAAGGGGTGGGTATGGCAGCCATGTGGAATAAGCCTTTGGCCTCTATTTGAATAGATGTTGTGTCATGATTAGTCATCTGGCCAGGCCTTGTTCCTAAGAATGGAGTTACTGAGAATGGAATTCTGGGACACTTTAAAGACAGGCTCCACTTCTTACTAATAACACAAGGGAAAAACTTGACACAAACTGTAATCTAACATACACAATACAGCATACAGTCCTGTTGGAGGGAACCAGCCAGGGTCCTTGGCACGTTTTACAGGGAGGGCTTAAATCCTAGAGAGAGCAGTAGCTGTGCTAGGGTCACAATAAGTTGGAATTGGGCTCAGGGTAGGAAAGGCATTTGCTCACCCCCCTGGTCGGGTTGCCTACCCGCTCTTCATCACATTCTCTAACATCTATGCAGCTCAGAGGTGAAGGAGATGGTCAGGTAGAAATCAGTCAGCTCACCAAGAAAGGAGGTTGGCTTTCTGGACTTCAGAATATACTTAGTCTACACAGTCTGTCTTTCTGCTTGGGTACCTTTATGGCTCCTGGGGGGAGCACAGACCAGGCTCAAAGGGCAACAAAGCTCTTATCTTCTGGGGGGGGCTCTAAGCAGGTCATTTTCCATTTACTATAAGTGAGGTGATAGACTTGGTGATGACTGCTTCTGTAGGGGTGAAGGTGGGGCTGGGGTGGGGAGGTGCTGGCTGAGCCACTCATCTATGCAAAAACAGGGTAGGGACGCTTTTAAAACTTTTGGGGTATTTTGTGGTTTTGTAGTGGTTTTTTTGTTAGAATATAAAACATTAGACTTTGTCCTGGCATTCTCAAACATAACCTATGTTGACCCTTGCATTCTGCATCCCCCGTACACACTTATTCTCTAAGACCACCTCACGATTTTCATGTACATGTTTTCTACTGCCCCGCTGCCTTTCCAGTGCTTCTTCCTCATGGTCCCCATTCAAAGTGTATAGCCTAAGCCCACATTCATACTCACATATACATGTTCATATACAACACACATCAAATGCTAGGATACACACATAAGAGACAGAGTATGGGTATTTGTCTTTCTGACACTTAGCCTAAAAAAAAAAACTACCCTGGTTTTAAAAAATACCGGCTTGTTGAGTCACTTCACTTAATACAATAGTTTCAAGACGCATACTTTAAGAAGATTTATTTTTAATTACTTGTATGCAGATGTGTGCATATGAGAGTTACATATGTGCATTACCTAGAGACGCCAGAAGAGGGCATCGTACTCTGGAGCTGAAGTTGCAGATGGTTGTGAGCCTCCTGAGGTGGGTGCTGAGAATTGAACTCCAGTATTCTATAAGAACAGTTCGTGCTCTTAACCACTGAGCCATCTCTCCATTCCCCAAACTTTCCAAAAACAGTGGGGAAAGGCAAAGCAAGAGAACAGATGATTGGCAGGGGCAACCAAACTTGACCCTGATCTCTCTTCCTTCCCACCTCTGTCATACACTGAGAGGAGGGGCTGGCATACTGTCATTGCTAACATTCTTTCTTAATCCTGTAAACACATTTGTGGTGCGGCATTGCTAACAACTTTTCTGGTAATGCTGTCACCACTATTGGGGGATCAGATCAGGACTAGCATCATTGTAGGATGATGGGTCTCAAAGTGTCACCCTCCAGACATCATCATGCTAAATATGGACCTACTGAGTCTGCAATATTAAAGGCAGGACACGACGTCTGTTCTCACAAGCCCTCTAGGCTGTTTGGATAGGAGCTTTGTGGCTATGAAACTCCAGAGCTAGGGTTTTGGGGGCCTAGATAAACTTTAGAGTCACCTAGAAAGCCTTTAAAAACACTAGTGATTTCAGCTGCAACCACTTAACCTAGGGAGCTCTATGCTTGCTCATAGAACTTTAAAAATCTTTCTAAGTGATTTTCATGCACCATGGAGGTTGAATAACAGCTAGGCAGACAGCCTAAAGTCTTAAAACAGTCTCAGAGAAGGAAGGTTACTTGCTGTCTTAGGGTTTTACTGCTGTGAACAGACACCATGACCAAAGCAACTCCTATAAGGACAACATTTCCTTAGGGCTGGCTTATAGGTTCAGAAGTTCAGTCTATTATCATCAAAGCAGGAGCAAGGCAGAGTCCAGGCAGGCATGGTCTAGGAGGAGATAAGAGTTCTACATCTTCATCTGAAGGCCACTAGGAGAATACTGACTCCCACATGGTTAGGAGGAGGGTCTTATTGTCAAGGAGACCACACCTACTCCAACAAGGTCACATCTCCTAATAGTGCCTCTCCCTGGGCCAAGCGTATTCAAACCACCACATTTGCAGAGGTCAGAAAGTTGGTACAGGTCCTCCTCAAGCTTCAGTTTCCTCTCTGGAGTTGCTAGTGTTTAGGACACATGTGAAGCTCCTGGGTCACCCAGAGTCTTGTTCTAGCTCTCTGATTTCATTGAACCCCAATGTGGAGCCTAGCCTTGCTATCAGTATTGGAGTCATTCTTTCAGATTGTCTTCTGCTCTGCCTTCCTGCTTGTGGGAAGTACTCTGAAGGAGGAGGTGAGATGGGTGGAGGTTATTACTCCCCTCCCTGGCTGTCCTCAATCTACTGGTAAAATCCAAAGGGTCATTCATAAGTTGTAGAAAATCAGTATGTTTATTCAGGTCAGTTTGGGAAACCTTTGTTATGTCTACCTCAGGTGGGAGATTGTTCTCCTGGGATGTAGCTTGTATCTGCTTTCAGGGATGTTCAGGTTTCTCCCTGTGTCTCCACTCTTGCTCAGTGTCACAACCCATCAGAATTTTAGTAAAAGAGCACACTGGGAAATGTCACGGAAGAAGCCTCAGTCAGTCACTTGGGGTGAGTTCCCCAAGCCAAGGTGAGCCCACTAAACTAAGATGAGCTCCCCAAACCAAGGGGAGCTCCCCCAAATAAAATTGGTTTTGTTCAGATGAAAATTAGTTAGAACATTGTTGGGCACAGCCACCCCCCCCATGACAGATAATTAGGAGTCTTAATTAACTTGAACTTTGTCTAAAAGTAAAGTAGGTTCCCTGGGGTTATGCAGGAAGTAGGAACAGTTTGGCTTGTGGCATGGAAAATGGCAAGAAGTCAACACGGAACTCAACATTTGCATGGGTCACAGTGTCAAGTGAACCAGTTACACATGGCCTATCAGGTCATTTCTGGGTCTAGACCAAACCCATGTGCATGTGTCTGCTGCAGGCCAGGGCACTGAGAGGAGAGGCAAATTCTAGGTCCATCCACCTGCCCTTCAGTAATATTTGGTACTTGTGCCATGAAAGCAGCTTGCTTCCTGGCACCTGCTGCCTGGCAGATGGGCCCTGACCTTTGTAGCAACTAGCGGTGCGTTAGGTAAACAAGACCCCCTGCCCCTTCCACTTTCCTTCTCCTGCTGCCAGTGAACTCTATTTTTGACAGGCTTGGGCCCAGGAGACCGGCGAGTTGATGGTGGAGGCGGAAGAGCTGGCACCTGCTGAACTGGGGGTGGGAAGCAGACAGAGATTGAAAACATGGCCTTTCACCCTGGCCAGATTTGGTCTGTCCATAGGAACCAGAGCGTCCCTCCGCAGCCAGCCAAGGAACTCGGATGATGTTATGGGGTGGCTGAGGCTGGCAGGAGGGAAGCAAGCTGAGACAGATCAGGTCTGCAGCCACATGCCTGATCTTGTCACGGTGAGAAACTGGAGCAGACGCTCTGTTGGGAGGATCCAGGGGCATGCAGCAGGGCCAGGCCTAGTCCCCATTTAGCCTGATGGATGGCTCCTTTGCTGCTAATGTGGTTAGGGCTGGCAGTGGCCTGGGGAGTTGGGTGTGCTGAGACTGGCCAATACCGGGTTTGCTGTAATCACATTTGCCTGTGCACAGAAGACAGGGTGCACAGTACCCACCCAGAAGCCCAGAGGATATTAGTTAAAGTCATTTAGAAATATATATATATATATATATATATATATATGGTGGTTATAGCTTTTCTTACCTTATTATTATGATTATTTTAAACAATCAGTTTACTGCCCAGGGCACACATGGAAAGAACAGATCTGAGGCTGCATTATGGAAGAATGCCCAGGCACCTTGAATTTGGAGGTGTGGTGATATGGGAGGCGGAATGTGGGAGGGGGGATGTGGGAGGAGATCCACTCTGCAGGTGGAGCAAACACTCCATGCTGTGCTGCCTGGTGGAGAGTACTGAGCCTGCTTCATTTCACAGGCCTCACTGGGCAGTGTTTGTAAGCCAGAATTTGGAGGCTAGAGATACAGCTCACTTGGTAGAATGTTTGCCTGGCATGAACAAGGCTCTTGAGTTCATTGAGGTCTTTGATTCAGTCTCTAGCACTGTAAATCAGGTATAGTGATGCATGTGGGTAATCCCAAGACTCAGGAGGTGGAGACAGGACATCAGGAGTTCAGAGTCATCTTTGGCTACTGAACAAGTTCAAGGCCAGCCTGTGCTAGTTAAAAAAAAAAAAAAAAAAAAAAAAGCAAAAACACCCCAACAATTGTGAACTGGAGCAGGGCTCCCAGATGCTTCACACCAGTTTCCTTTACAGTCATACTCTGAAATATCAGTGTTAGTTAAAGGAAGCAGACCTGTGCTTTCATATCACTAATCAAAGTCAAAGCTTCATTCATATTTCCTTGGTTTTACCTACTGCCCATTTTCTCTTTAGGATCCCTCCTCGGTCAGCACACATGCCAGACAGTTCCATAAACCTCAAAACACACTCATCTGAAACACTAAATAAAAGGACTTTTAGAATATTTGTGGCTATGTGGCCATCGCAGCTGTCAAGCTCGGCCCCTGCTCCCCTGGCCCCTGACAACCACTAATCTATTCAGTCTCTATGGATTCGCCTCTTCTGGGCATTTTACATTGTACAAGATATGGCCTCTTGTGTCTAGCTGGGCTGGCCATCTTCTGCGTGTTTTAATAACTTTGATTCTCCTCCTTAGAAGAGAGAGTTTCTCCTCCTTAGAAAACATGCACAAGACAGAACAGTGGTGTTCTGAGTCTCTTTTGTTGCTTCTGTTTGTGTTTTGAGGCAGGATCTCATGATGCAGCCCTGGCTGGCCTGGGACTAGCTATGTGATGGCTATTCTTGGTTGTCAACTTCCTACCTCTGGAATTACCTGAAACCCGAGTTACTTAGTGAAGAAAATCTGTGAAGGACTTTTTTTCTTTCTTGGAACATTCGAGGAAGGAAGACTCACCTTAAATCTGGGCCACACCTTCTGGTATCAGCCTATATGAAGGACGTGGGAGGAGGAACCTTCTATTCTTTGCTTGCTTGCCCTTGCTCTCACTGGCAAGCTCACTCCTTCATTGATATTAGAGCTTATAATAATAAAACCCATAAATACATTCTATCAGTTCTGTTCCTCTAGAAAATCCACACTAATACAGTAGTAGGCTTGCCTCAAACTCCCAGAGAGCCTCCTGCCTCTGTTTCCCAAATACTGGGGCTACAGGCATGTGCCAACTGCCCGATTCAACATTGAAACCAAATCTATTTGTTCAGGTTCTAAGACGGAGTATTTCTGTCACTGGTCTTTCCAAACATTCCTGCACCCAACATTCATCTACTGTTCTCTAGGGTGGGTTCCTTGACACCTTGGTTCAGCCCCCAGCACCATATAAATCAGCTGTAGTGGTTCACGTGTGTAATCTCAGTACCCATTAGGTGGAGGCAGGAGGATCAGAAGTTCAGAAGATCTGGGGATGTCGAAGAGAACCAACCCACCATCCTAATGGTTCTCAGCTCATTAGCATCTGCTAACCTCCTCTGGCCTTTATTACCCCCCAGTGTAGATTGTATTAGCCACAGTGATGGACTCTTCCTCCATGTTGTGCTCAGAACATCTAACTCTATGTGTATGTGTGCATGCATGCATGTGGTGTGGATGTGAGAGTTAAATATCACTGTACCAAACAGAGATGCTTACAGTGCCTCCGAGGCTCCCTTTGACCTGCCCCAGCTCGTCCTTTATCTTTAACACTGGCTTCTACACATTGTCAGCATCCTGCCAGGCATGCTCGCCACCCACCCACCCACCCACCCATGGCCTTTCCATTTGCTGCTATGATGTGCCTGTGGCATTCCTGAGGTCTTTGTTTCCCCCCTGCCTGGACAGTGCTTCCCTCAGATATCTGTATGGCTTACTTCCTGCATGTCTTCAAACCTCTGTGAAATGTTATCTCAAAGACTCTGTCCTGATGACCGCATTTACAGAAGTAACCTTCCTGCCAGACCCCTATTCTGCTTTGTGTGCGTCTGTTGCACTTAGCACCATTGGACACAGACACACAGTGTTTCGTTTTCCTCTCCTCTCATCAGAGCACACACTCCACTCGGGGAAGGACTCTCGGGTATCTCTTATCCTTAGGGCTGTAACCTCCATACTCAAAAATGTGTTTGACACACGGTATTCACTCAATAAATAATGGCTATGTGACTTGCCAACTCTCCATTCTCCATCTTTTATCTCCTCTAATGAGAAATCCCCCAAGAGTTAGCTTTTAGAATACTCATGAATGGTACAAGAGGGAAGCTGGCTCTGCAGTTTCCCCAAGGGACAAAATTAGCTCCAGTTGATGGAGAGGCAAGAACGTCAGAAAGACAAACACTGTCATTCATTCATTGTTTGCTAATTCATTCATTCATTCTTGGGGGACTTAATCTTGGTTAAGTAGATTAAGCACTATGTCAGATTGTTAAATAATATTAAAATTATTTGTTTATATATTTGGATAAGAACTACTTCTTCCTTTTAATCTACTGCTTTCCTGAAACTGGCTGCCTTTGACTTATCTGTATACTAGGTGCTGAGGTGAAGACAAAGGATGTGATTTCCGCCCACCTTTAATTTTTTTGTTGTTGTTGTTTTTTGTTTGTTTGCTTTGTTTTTCCAGACAAGGTTTCTCTGTGTAGCTCTGGTTATCCTGAAACTCACTCTGTTGATGAGGCTGGCCTTGAACTCAGAAATCCTCCTGCCTCTGCCTACCAAGTGCTGGGATTAAAGGCGTGTGTCACCACTGCCAGGCCACCTCTGACTTTTACAGTGTGCGCTAAGGCATTGACCTTGAATAACCTTCTGGCCTTGAGTCCACTATTAGGACAACATTGAACTTCTGATCCTCTTGCCTCTACTGCTCAAGTGCTGAGATTACAGCTGTGTGCCACCACACCAGTTCCTGCAGGTCTGGGGGTTGAACATGGGATTTGTGCATGCTAGGTAATATTCTACAAACCGAGCCATACCCCTAGCTCCACAAATAGCTTTTAAATTATAATCTATAACAGGCTTTGAAGAAAAAGTATAAAATGCTGCAAGAAGCTGGTAACTAGGGAAATAGATCCCCTTTGGAGGGTCAGGAAGAAAAGGAAGTGATCTCTCATGCAGTGCTGTCCAGTGTTAGCACCACTCACTTCAGCAGAGATCCCTTTGATCAGAAGATAGAGTATCAGGTTCCTATTTTACAAGTCTAAGAACTCGGTTAAATTTCCTGGTCAGATGTTTAAAAAGTTGTTTCACATCCTCTCCTGTTAGTGAACGGGTTCTATTAGTACCAAATACTAGCCTTTAGCTCTTTAGTGTCCACTCCAATTGATGTAGGACCCAGGGCTAGTTTGGGTGATTGGGGTGTTGTAGAGACTTATAAATGACATCCTCTGGTAATATCGACCCCTCATCTTTGTGTTGCTGGTTAATTCACTGTGGTGTACTCCCAACTTAATCTCATTTAGACTAGGCATGATCTGTGCACTAGACTGGACAGAGGATTGTCATCCTGACTTTATGGAGCATGAATTAACTCTCCTATGGGGTGTGACACTAGGATCCATAAAATATAATCTTCTGATTAAAAATAAAATTCCTTGTGTGTCTTTAGTCATATGTTGGCTAGTTATTATCAAAATGCCAGGCGTGTAACAAGTCTACTTCAGCCTCAGTGGCTGAAACCGATAGTCATTTGTTGTTACAGCTCTGCAATTCAGCTGTGAAGAGGTTCATCTAGAGTGAGTGCAAGCCTCTCATCATATCTCTCATCATGCCTGTGGCTATCAAGTATAGGTGTGGCGATTTGAATAAGGATGCCCTCTCCCCACAGGCTTAGTTACCAGGAAGTGGCACTGTTTGAGAAGATTGTAAGGATTGAAGGGTGTGGCGTTGTTGGAGGAAGTGTGTCATGGGGTGGGACTTTGAGGTTTCAAAAGCCTGTGACAAGCCCAGTCTCCTCTCTCTCTCTCTCTCTCTCTCTCTCTCTCTCTCTCTCTCTCTCTCTCTCTCTGTCTCTCTCTGTTTCTCTGTCTCTCTCTGTTTCTCTGTCTCTCTCTGTCTCTCTGTCTCTGTCTCTCTCTCTCTCTCTCTCTGCCTATGAATCAGGATATAGCTCTGCTCCAGCTCCATTTATGCTGTCTTGCTCCAAACCTCTGAAACTTCAAGCAAGCCAGTCAAATGCTTTCTTTTACATTGGTCATGGTGCCTCTTCACAGCATAGAACAGCGACTAAGACAATGACTCTACCTAAGGTTGTTTCTGGTAGCAATGCTCCAAGTTGCTCTGCTTCCCCTCTTGGGACCATGGGGGAATCTACACCATTTTATTTTTCATTATGAAGCAAGAGGTGGAAGGCACCATAAGGCTTAGGCCTAGAACTGGCCTACCATTACTTCTGTTTCATTACCTGCCCAAAGAAACCTGCATATGTAAATACCAAGTCAGAGGGAAGGGATAATTGAGAGAAACATGAAAAACAGTGTGCGGGTTCAGGGATGAGCAAGAGGCAGAGACAAAGAAATACAACCCACCTACCCTGTTATACCTGTCCTTTTGTTTGCTAATTTATTTCTTCGATCTGGTCCAAACAATGTGACTGGCAGTGTTCAAGCCGTTGTGGATTAAAAGGGAGTAATAATCTCCATGGGCAGGCAGTTTCAGCAGAGCGTAAGACAATGATGTTAGTAAGGCAAGCGTACAGAACGCTGGGAAAAGTGGCTTCAAAGAATGGTGGGATTGCACAGAGTGAAGTCACCATGTGAGCCCACAGAGGAAAAACACTAAACTAGGAAGAGTTTCCAGTTAGCTCCTGTCATATGTAACCAGTGTGATCAGTTGTGGCAGACAGTTAGGCTTCTTTGTAATTTGCTGCCAACCCTCTACCAGCTGTTAACTCCCGTTTCTCTGTCACTCGTAGCTAAAAGTTAAAGATGCCATGTGAGGGGGTGGGTGGAGGAGGGTGACAACATTGTCCACACAAGTAGTATTGAATAATAAACTGAGGGCAGAATTTGTATGGGAAAGTGATAGCAAACAAAGAAGAGACACTGGACATTCCTGGAGCCTGTAAAAAAAAAAAAAAAAAAACCAGCATAATGAATAATAATGATAATAACAGTAAGTGCAACATTTATAGATCTCTTTGTGCTAATTGTTTTGCATAAGACAAGTACTATTAATGATATGACTTTTAATTTCATTTTAATATGTATTTATTTATTTACTTATTTATTTAGTGTGTGGTGTGTGTGTGTTTGCATGTCAGAGGACAATTTCAAGGGTCCTCGCCTTCCACCTTGCTGAGGCAGGGTCTATTTGTTGTTTGCTGCTGCACTATGTTTACCAAGCTAGCAGGCCTGTGAGCTTCTGGGGATTCTCATAGCACAAGTGAGATTACAGACAAGCATTATTGTGTTTAGTTTTATATGGATTCTGTGAGTTTGAACCTATGTCCTCATGTGTGGTATGTGCTTTACCCACTCAGCAATCTCTGCAGCCCCAGCAATCTCATTTTCGCTACAGTGGATGAAGCTCAGAAGGATTCAGCTCGCTGGCTAAATGAGAAGTAGAAAAACGACGAGCAGCCATCGCCTACAGGTTCAGCACCACGGACAGCAGCTCACGCCGCCTGGCAGCGTAGGCTGGGCTTCTGCAGGGTGAATTCCCACTGGCAGAATAGTAGAAATGTTTTCCAGTGTGTTGTTTATAATACACTCCATCTTCCAGAATGAGTCTTGATAGCAAGGGGATATTTTCTTTTTTAAGGACTTGGTAGTGTGTGCTGGGTGAGGTTGGGGGACAGCTTAGAATGTAAAAGTTTGCAGACGGAATCCGACAAAGAATTCTGATCTTATGCGAACAGTGCTGGAAGATCTGGGGGCTAAGGTGGTGGCTAAGAGTGAGAGAAAACTTTCAGGAGTATGTGGGTTTTCTGAGAAAGGAAAGATCCCTGGGGAGTGAGGAGGAGAGAAGAGAAAGAAAGAGAAGAGGAAAGGAAGAAGGGAGGGAGGGATAGAAGAGGAAGGAGAAGGGAGGAGAGGGGAGAAGGGGAGAGATTTCAACAGGCGTAAGAAGAAAACCATCTTCTTTTCCCTATCAGTTGCTCAGCAAAGCCCACGCCACTCTATATGCTGGATTTTCCTCTTTTTGCTTCTTAGAAGCTCAGCCCCTGAGCTCTGTGCATTACATGTGATCATGCACAAATCAACAGTGACTGCCGGAAAGAATTTTTTGCAGGGTGTGCTAGTGGAGACCTTCTAGAATTGGAACTCCAGCATTTCTGCTTGGTTTCCCTAATCACCTCGTCACCCCAGAGGACAGGCGTGGGCCCTCACTTCTTCCCTCCCGTGGTCTGGCACGTTGGTCACATCCTCGGGACACACCCAGCCTCACATTCCCTTCTCCCTTGTGTCAGGTTGATTTGTTTCCTCCGGTTGAGTCCCATTCAGCAAAGAAGCATGAGCCTTCCTCTGCCTGCAGCAATCAGACATTCCAGAGTTTCCAGGTCACTGGCAATTTCAGCTATTCTTTCCCTTGCCGCTGAACACGTAACTCAACTAGTCAGACTTATAGAAATGGTCACCGTGCTCTTAGGATCAATCCAGGAATATTCTGTTCCACTTTCCTCTGTTGCTGTAATAAAAACACTCTGACCAAAGGGGCTTAAGGGAAGATCGGGTTTGCTCTCACTTACAGGTCATAGTTAGTCACCGACGGAAGTCAGGGCAACAACTTGAAGAATCCATAGAGGAATGTTGCTTGCTGGTTTGTGCACAGGTTCATGCTTAGCTAGCTTTCTTACACAGCCTGGGACTACTTGCAGGCCATAGTATTGCTGGAAGTGGGATGGGCCCTCTTCTATCAATAAACAACCAAGACCCAGCCTCCATGCATACCCACAGAATGATTAGGTAATTTCTAGGTGGAGGTTTTCCTTTCAGATACCTCAAGACTGTGCTAAGTTTGACAGCACTAGGACACGTGCTAAAACACAGAGACAACTTTCTTTGTCATGCAAAATCCCACCTACCAAGAATCTGACCTAGCAATGAGAACCCACTCACTTCCCTTCCACAGGGACAGCTGTTTTTATCCTGATTCACAGTCGTTAGGAAAACACTGACTGTGAATCCTCTACATCTCCAGAAACATCTTTTATTTAGATCTAGATATGTGAATCAAACTGCCGCAGGTGAGGTGGGAGTCTCGGGGGTGTGTTCTATTCTGAGTCAGGTTTGAAACCCTCATCACTGTTCAGCAGACACTCCCCTGAGCAGTGGCTAAGGGTAATTGGGGAACTTATTGAAGAATTCATTGGTAAAACAGAATCTGTGGCTGGACGCCATTTGTTATAGGAAGTCTGAAAACCAGTGGACTTTGGAGCCTGACATGGACTTTGGATTTGGACCTCCTGCTCGCTTGCTATGTGGCAACAGCACATCAGGGAGACTATCTCTTTGGGCCTCTGTTTCCTTACTCAAAACATGGGAGCAGTTGATATGTACTGATATTCATGCTGAAACCTGTCAAATCTCAGCAGCCAGTGCAATGACTCTGTGCGGGCCGGTGAAGGCATCTGGCTGTATGCAGTCGTCTGGGCTTCCTAGTGGTGTTTGTACAGAGTTCAGGGCTTCCCCCTGCATCCTCTGCCTGCAGAGGATGATGGGAAAAGAGAACCTGGAGGACTGGGTCAGTTCAAGAACTAGTGTAAAGGGGTTCTACCTAGATGCCACCATGACACGCTTACATCAATATAGGGAAGAAAGGCTGTGAAGTGACAGTGTGCCTAAGAGGAAAAGGTTATTGGTGGCTGAACAAGCAGCCAGTGTTTGACATTTCCATATTGTAAGTTTGTTATGAGACTGTAATAATACTAATAAAAAAAATATGACGCAGTGTCTTGTTTGATTCCATCTAGCACACAGCAAGGACTCAACATATGTTAGTTCCGGTTGTGTTGTTTACATAGGAAAGTCAGCTCTGAATGTCAAACAAGCAGCTTAGCAAGAGATGTCAAATCTTGAGTCCTTTGTCAGATTTGGGTTGCCTTGTCTGTTTGTCTTTGGCTCCTAGGATTTTTGATTGCTAGGCCACAAAGGGTTAAACTACCCTGGCCTTCATGGATGTTTAGCTCTCGGCAGCTGGGTGTCTTTCCAAGGGCCTTCAACACTCTCTTTCACTGCAGTAAATACATCTGGCATTCCCTATTCTGGAAATACAAGCAACTAGTCAATTGAAAAAGGCGTCTGCTGATGGCTGCATGACAAGCAATATCCATAACTGCTTGTAATCTCCTTCAGACATCCGCTTGCTCCCATCCAGCCCCACAGAGCACAAAGGGGATCCTATTATCACCGCAGCCTTCTGCCGCCAGAAATGCAGATGAACCCTGACCTGATATTCCACTCAACATGCCCTCTGAGCACAGGGCATTCTTCAAGTGTTTACTCTGCCAGAATAGCAGATGAGAGGGGCCTGGGGAGTAGCTTCCAGGAGGCGGACAGCTGTAACACCACGGTAGTGAGCCCAGATTTTGTACTTTGGAATTGGAAGACTTGTAAGTCACTAGCTCCCTGGCTTTGGAGAAGTCAAATCATTCCTTTCTCTCAGTTTCCCCATTGGTGTAGTGAACAAACACACAAAATAATACTTGATTTACATCTCAATAGTTCGGGGGCTCAAGGAATGAATCGGAAATATGTCTGCACTTACATTTCTTATTGAATCAAAACAGACAAGCAAATTACTTAAAGAAGAGAAGCAGGGTCACATTCTTAGCTGGTAGGATTGGGTTACAGAGAGAAAAATATAGTCACCACATCATACGACAACACCGAGGTTCTCAACCTGTGGGTCTCGATCCCATTGGTGGTCACTTAAGACCATCATGAAGCACAGATATTTACATGCCAATTCATAAAAGTAGCAAAACTACAGACATAAAGTAGCAATGAAAATGATTTTATGGTTGGGGGAGTCACTACAACATGAACTGTGGTAAAGAGTCACATCACGAACAAGGTTGAGAACCCACTGATCTGGGCTGTTTGCTGACTCATGCTAGAAGTGACAGGAAGGACCCTACCTCTGAGCTCTCTATCCATAGAGACCTACTCTGTGTTCACTTGGAAAGGGGCAAGAATATGCATGGCTGTTGCCTTGCAAGGGACAAGAGATTCCTTCTCAGTGAGAACCGGATCTGTGAAAGGAAGAAAGGGAAGATCTCCTCGAAGCTGGTGAGCGACAAGTATAGCCAAGACTGAGATCCAGTTCCGGTCTCAGCCTGAAGGTCAAGGGCAGGGAGGTTGGTTCTGTGTTGTTCCTTCTCCACATTCTCAATCGTCAGGCCTCATAGCGCTAGGTGTTCCCCACCCACACTGGACAAGGTAAGCTCTTCTTATCACAGGAATATTCAGAATAACGTTTTCCCACTGTCTAGGGCATGCCTTAGTTCAGCCAAGGTGACATAAAAATTAGTCACTATAAGAGCTGACTGATGAACGAGCCCAGTGGGAAGCAAGGCCTGCCGTACAAACCCGACAACCTGAGGCTGGTCAAGGTGGAGGGAAATGGACTAGTTATCACTGGAGTGGGTGACTGATAAGAAGAAGGAGCTGGACCTCACTTTTCTCTCTGTGATGCAACCTTATCAAAGGCCACAGGCAGAAGTGACTTCTTTGCGTTGTCCTTTCAGCCTCCAGAGCTGTGAGCTGAAACTTGTACCATTTACAAATTACCTAGTCTGTGACACTCTGTTATAGCAACAGGAAACAGCTCAAGACAACACCTCAACTAAGTGGGAAGGAACATATCTGCTAAGGGTATGGGGCATCAGTGCCCAGATTCTGCCAAGAAGGAAGCTGTGGTCTGCTTACCTCCTCCCTTCCCTGAGACACACTCCTTACAGTGGCCCTGCACAGCCAGCTGGCCTTTCAGGATTCTCAGCCCAGCCTCCCTGATGAATGTGACCTACCACTGAAACCTCATCAGCTGCCAAGACAGAGGAGGTCAGGCCCTGCGTCTGCAGACAATGGCCTTATCGGCTGCTGCTCGTGAGGGTATGAGCAGGGGATTGGATGGTATCATTCTAATTTACACGGGATTTTGTTTCTTTCCAGGTACTTAGCATGTGGATCTAGGTGATATCAAAGGCAGAGCATTATACAATAAGTAGGCTTAACCTCCATCTCACCCCCTCTCATCCTTCTGTCTCTTCATTGAGGCCACGAGAAGCTGCAGCTGAGGTTGCCATAGTGACCAATTAGGATTACTGAGATGTTCTTGCAGAGAAAAAAAGAGAGTATCGATTTAGCTTGACAGTGGGACATCTGGGGACCAGGGGAGCCCTGGGTATTCAGCATTAATGGGGGCCACTGTGTACCACCCTTAGGCAATTCTGGACTGTCAATTGCTTTTGAGTTGCTCCTCATGTGTGGTGGGGATCGTCAGCAGACCTCTGATTACTTAAGACTGATGTACTGAGGGACAGCTGAGGTATCTGAAGCCAGGTGGGTGTGGTCCTCACTACAATAGCAACAGTGATCCTCAAAGGAAGTGGGGTTCCTAAGCTCCATTATTCGGAAGCTTGGGTACCCAGACAGGTTCATCATAGTCATGACTTTTCCTGTTGTCAAGGACATATTTCTAGGTGGCCTGATACACTAGCCTCAGCTAAACAGGGTAGAGGGTGGAGCTAAGGGGGATGTGACCTTTAAGAGTATGTGTTTTTTACGTTGATTGATTGTGTGTATGCGTGTGTGTGCATGCGTGTGTGCATGCTTGCATGTGTGCGGTGTGCGGGGTGTGTGTGTGTGTGTGTGTGTTTGTGAATGTTGGTTCTCTCTTCCTACTAGGTGGGTCCTGGGGATTTAACTCAGGTCATCAGGCTTGGTGTCAGGCTCCCTTATCATCTTGTCAGCCCCAGGAGTTTTAAGTGGAGCAAAACCACTTGTTATTGTCACATGCAAAATATGGTCTTTTGGGTTATTATAAAATAAGGAACCCAAGAAAAACTCATGGGAACGAGGAAACTAGGATGTGGTACTTGAAGCTGGCACAAGGCAGTCATGGAGCATAACTGAGCCTCCATTTACCCTTCTGTAGACTAAGCTACTGTATAGGGGGCTGTAAAGATTAGAGCTCATGCTGGTAAAAAAAAAAAAGACAAAAAACAAAAAACTTGGTGCACTGTAAGGTAGGAGGTTGGTTGAAAGGCATCAGAGAGAGGATTAACAAGTGGGGAAAGAAGAAGTGGGTGGGGTTTGGGGACCCAGAGTGGTGGCTTATGGTAAAGAAGGGATAAGAGACTGGAGACTGGAGAGAACATGGTGGTTTTTGTTTTATGTTGCTATGACAAAAATACTTGAGACTGGGAAACTTACAAAGAAAAGAAGTTTTGGGTCCCGGGACAGGGTAGTTCAGTCAATAAAATACTTATCGTGTAAGCGTGAGGACCAAAGTTCAGATCCCCAGTGCTCATGTCAATAAGCAACCAGATGCAACTGTAACCTCAGCGCTATGTGTACAGCAGTGGGTGGAAGGGGGGGGAGGGAGGGAGGGAGGGAGGGAGGGAGGGAGGGAGGGAGGGAGAGGTATCAATCTGCAGCTCACTGGCCAGCCAGGCAAGGACGACGCTCCATGTTGACTTCAGACCTCTAGAAGCATGAGCATACATGTTTGTTCACCTGCATGCACGTGTGCAACCACCCACAGGAACGTGTACGTACATCACATTTACACAGGTCCCAGCTTTTTAAAAGGAAGGAAAAGAAGCGGATGTTACTTTACTTTGGAGGCTAGGAAGTTCAAGAGCACAGCTTTGGTGTTGGCCCAGCTTCTGGGGAGGGCTGTGTACTGCTTCAGTCAGAACCAAAGCGCCAGACAGTCGAAGCATGGAAAGGCTTCCTGGTTATATGAGAGAGAGGACTCTCTCCCTTTTCCTTGTCCAAAAATTTGTCTAAAGTTCTAAGGAAGTGCAAAGGGAGTGAGTGGGTGAGAAGAATTTGACAATGGGTTTCTCATTCCTAGTGTGGTCCTGACCTGGGACTGAGGAAATGAATCTTGGGTCTGTAGTTCATGGGTCAACTGGGCCTTTGGCCTGGCCCGGCAGGAAACTCTTGGATGAGCCTGCCCTCTGTCCTGCCTCAGTCTTGAGCTTCATGAAATCAGGACTAGATTAAGTAGCCTTCTGTCTCTCAGGGGCCATCCTAGACCCACCACACCCAAAGATGTCCCCACTGCCCAGGCTCCCTCCCACAACCTCAGGTGAACCCTGGGACTCTTAATTAGAGCAGAGCTGCGACTAGGACTCTGGAGAAAACAGGCATCCTCTTCCCCGCGTCCCCACCCCCTGCCTCTGCAGGATTTAATAACTGCCCTCCTTAAAGATCAGGAGACGTGATTAATTCTGACTCGAGGATTATTAAAATGCTTCAACCAAGCATCTGGCATTAAAAGTTTTAAATCAATTAATCTGTTGTTTGTGGAAAAGCATTCTAGTTAGCACAGCTGCAAGACACTGCTCAAGTTGCTGTTGGGTTGGGAGAGGTTGTGCTGGAGGAAGCGCCCAGGCTCCCCTGGGGGATAGGGGACACCCACTGGGCTCCTGGCACTTTCTCTGGCTCCTAAGCTTCTGCTCTCTCATTCCAGTCTTGTCTGCCCAGTTTCTAAGCAGTCTTTTTTTTTCTTTCCCCCTCCATTCCCAAACAAAACACAGGTTGCTCACTTGATTTTGAATTTGAGACAAACAATAATTTTCCATCAGCCTGTGTCTGGCACGCTATCTTGGACATACTGATATTACAAAATCAGTTTATTGGTTGTTTCTGTGAAATTTAAATTTAACTGGGCACCCTGTATTGTTAGTTTTTCAGTCTGGTGACCCTGGATAAAGTGTCTGAGCCATTCGTAGTATAAGAGGTGGAATTCAAAAGCATGATATCATCACTTGGGCAAGACTCTTAGGTGCTTAGTCAAGGATGGGAGATCCTGGCAAAAGCCAGAACTTGCATCCAGGTTTAAGCCTAGGAAACCTGGCCCTTGGTCTAGAAGGGTTAAGACTGGTTTTGATTCTGGTCAGTCTACTTCCTGCCAGATACCCTGGGAACCCTGAATAATTTGTTTCTTCTGTTCTGGTGTTGCCAATGGTCAAGCAACCTTGATCTCTGGGGGGCATGCATACACTCGTGGAATTCCCATGCTGTTGGGTGAGAAAGATTTTTTTTGATTGATATATGGTATAGAAAAGTTATATTCTTGGCCTGTGGTCCTGAGAACATGGCTGGCATTGTTTGCAGCAGATGGTTGTTCTCCCTGGAACTCAGAGTCCAACAGCATCTCCATTTATCCTGAAGTAGGTGTCTAACCACTAACCATGAGAGCGTGGCTGTGTCTGAGCTGCATTTTCATCCCCAGAACCCAGCCAATGCTGGCATATGGCAGACCCTGAACAGAAATGTTGAAAATGAATTCATTAGGGCTAGAAAGATGGCTCAATGGTGAAGAGTGATATATTGATTATTGATCTTGCAGAGGACAGAGTTTCTTTCTTATCACCTGTGTTGGGAAGTCTTACAATATCTGTAACTCCAGTTCTAGGGGATCTGATTTTTGTTTTTGTTTTTGGGTCTTGGGTTTTTTTGTTTTGTTTTGTTTTGTTTTGTTTTGTTTTGTTTTTGTGCCACAACAGGCACCTGATGCCCGTATATACCACCTCCACTTGAAAGTGAGTTATGAGGAAACAAATCTTCCCTGTGCTCTCACCTCACAGCCTAAGTATCTCGAGTTGTCATTTATAAGTCTCAAAAGAAAAAGTAAGTTGGCCAGAACCAAAACTGGTCTTGAACCTACTGGACCAGGGCTCAGGATTCCTGGGCTCAAACCTGATGCTAGTTTCAGTTTTAGTTAAGACCTCATATCCTTGGCTGAGTTCCTGTCCTCTCAGTTTCTACCTCAGTAAATTTAGGAGATCATGTTTAGGCATCTGTAGTCCAGACATGCCTTAGCACCTTGTTGGTGCCAGTCTCTGCAGTTCATGTTTCAGTAGGTCTAGTTGACTGATGCCTCCTGGGACCATGCAAAGGCTCAGTGTCTAGGGGAACACAAGGCACAGTGAGGCTCCAGCTTGGAACTCCTGGCAAGGTCTGACTATTTCTGTTTGTTCATTGTCTCTCTGGGTTACAAATCAGCCTTAGGTTTCAATTCTTTGCACTCAGCGACCAAGCCTGAGGTCTCTTGCACCCTCAGCAGCTGGAGAGAAAGAAAGAGAGAGGAAGAGAAGGAGGGAGGGAGGGTGGAGGGAGGGAGGTGGGAGGGAGGAGGAAGAAAATCTTCTCCCCAACTTTGCATCCCATCCAAGCTTCCTTTGACCCTGGCCACACCTCAGACATTTCTTTTCAGACACAGCAGTCAGCCCAGATTTATCCTGCCTTGTGTCTCTCATGTAAAATGCATCGCTCGACACTTTGCCAGGTTAAATGATTTAACAGCCGAGGCAGAGAGAATTAGGGGTCGGGGAGCAGAAGGCGATGCTTGCTTTTCAGACGAGATTGGAAAGGAGATGGAGATTGGTGGTGGTGATAATCTCTTATTTTAATAATATAAAATAACTGTCCCACTGAATCAGAGTGAGCGATGAATTCTGTGGCCTGGGGTTAGAGACAGCCCAGCCCAGAGGAGAGAGCCAGTGCTTCAGGATGCTGCTCTGGGGAGATTGTTTCTCTTGTCTTCATTTTTGGAAGGAAATGTATGCCAACACTCCTCTGTGACTATTCTGGGACCCTGTGTCATTAAAATGTGGGGAGTCAGAGAGCCTAAAGGATTTGGGGAGCATGTGTGTTTATGTGTGCATGTAAATGAATGAGAACATGAAGGGATGAGATAAATTCAGGGAGACGGATGGATGCTCACTTTACTCTTATTATCTACTGTCAGAAGATACTCTGTTCTGTGACCCCAGAATGGGTGTCCAAAGGCAGGGCCATGGTCTAAATATCCCCTATTAGATACAGGGCCTGTTAACTGGGGCACATGTCAGCAGGGGCATGATCCTACTTCAATAAATGGGGGCGGGAGGGAACTTCCCATTCTTCAGAGTCTTCATGGGCAAACATGTATTGACCATGTCCCAGGTCTGGTCTTGCTGGAGGTTGGCTGGGAGCTTCCAAAAGGAGCCAGGTGTCAGGGAACAAACTCTGTGGCACATGTCATCTCTGCAGGGCGTCCTTCTCAGCTGGCTGCTAATGGCCCAGTAGCTGCAGACCTGTCTTCCTCCCTGGGATTAATTCTTAACTCCAGCCCCACTCAGATCTTGTCAGGTTCAGACGTCAGACTTTAATATGCAGCTAATGAATCAAATGCTCTCTCTATCTCTCCCTGTCCAAGGTTTGTCTCTCTTTCCCTCTTCTGTCTGCTCAGAGGTTGTGTGGGGAAGAGCAGAGACTGGGACCGTGTGGGGTGATGAAGGGCTTTCTTCCTCTTCTTCAGCAAGTAGGAAATGGCTGTTTACTGTACTTATTTATGAAGACTGAAACGTTTGGGTGATGGATGCCCACTCTCATTGGGGCTCGAGAGTCAAGAATCATCAGAGCACATGAGGAAGTGGGGAGAAGGGATAACGGACACAGGCTGATTCTCTGCACTTGGAATCTTTGCTCGTCATTAGTCAACTCCTGCGTACGAGAACTTGTTATATGCTGAGTCCATGCAAAGCATCTCCCAACACTTCGCCAAGGCTACGAAGTTGAACAGGTTGATCGTGTGAGTAAGGAGACAACTTGGGTGTTGTCATTAGAAGTCTTCAGAGCCAGAGTCCCTAACTTTTGGATCTGCTCCTCACTTGCTGTATGAATTTAGGCTAGCCGGTTAGGCTATTTTTCCATCTGCACAATGGGCATAACCAAACAGCTCTTCACATGGCTAATAGCATTAAAGGAATTAACCCAACTAGTGTTTGTAAATGCTGGGTAAATGTAGTTATTATTCCTATGTGGTAAGACTTAGCGTCCTAGAGTGGAAGATAGAATGAGCCAACCGCCAATGGTCGCTTACTGTATAAGCAGGCAGTGTGATTTGTATGTGTTGACTTGTTTAATCCTTATAGCAGCTGCACAGGGTGGTTCTCATCATCATTACCATTTTACAGGGCCAGAGTCTGAAGTCTGCTCTTACTGAAGGGCTCCCAGCTAGCAAATGATGGAGCTGCATTTTGGTCCTTGCTCTATAAGACTCAGGGGTTGAGTTCTTAGCCACAATTGAATGTCTTGGAAGGCAGAAGACACACCACTATAGAGGCAGCACTGTCTAGCAGTGCACATTTAAGTGCAGTGTTGAAGGACCCACAGAGGGTCATGAGCTGTCATTGTCTCAGGAGGCTACCCAAGGGTTTTCTGGCAGAGGCCATTATACCAGGAGATTGACCAGGCATTCTCTACATGGATGGGCCAGGGGAGATGGTAAGCAGAACTCATTTGGGAAAGGCAGCTCAAATGGCCAAAGGGAAAATATATGATTAGGGTTCTCAGGGGTGAGGCTGGGAAAGCAAGTGAGTAAGGCATTGTGCAGGGTGCCTGCCACGGTGGGTTTGCTGTGAGAAATTAGATGTATGAACCTGGGAAGGACACAGATATGTTTCTTGGGAGTCTCTTTCCCCTACTGAGTTATGAAATCTGCACCAGAGAGGGGAAGGCTTGAAACTAAGTAGAGAGTGAAGCTGCTGCCACCAGTGCCAACCTGTTGCTTTACATGAGGCAATTTTGCTGCCCACCCAAGGAGGCTGGAGGCTGGCCACGAGAAGAGAAGTGGTGTTTCTGAGCAGAAAGAGATGGGGCACGTGTTTCTGACACTTGGAAGATGACAAAATGATTGAGCCACTTGTGACATTCAAAGCCTCCAGGAAGCTGAGGTGTGGAAGAACAGCGGTACAGAAGCGGACCTTTCCCAAGAAGAGACTATGTTTTCAGCTGTTCCTTGAGGGGAGCACACATACGAAGAGGTGGGTGGATGAGAGAATATCTGAGTTCAATCAAGAGGATCTTTATGTCAACCAGCTTTCTGTTTCTATGACAAAATGCCTGAGGAAATCAACTTAAAGAAAAAAAAAATGACTTTAGTTATGGTGTGAGAAGCTTCCAAGATCTGTTTTATTTTGGGTCTGTGGCGGGGTGGGTGGGTGCATAGTTCATCAACATATATGATGGGGTGAGCCTGTTTCCTTCATGGCTAGTAAGTGGGAGGATAGAAGGTGGGAGAGTTTGTCTCAACATCTTCAGGGGGATACCTTCACAACCTAACTTTCTCCCATTAGGCCCCAAATCCAAGAGGTCTTTCACCTTTCAATAGCACCATCAATTAAGGTACCAAGACACAGGAGCTGTTAGTGGGACATTTAATATCAAAACCAGATATGTCACGGCTTGCAGGCCATGTGCGTGCCCCAGGACAGTTATGAATGGGGCCCAACACAAAACCATAAACATACTTAAGACATTGTGTGACTTTTTTTTTGTTCTTAAAACCCAGTTGTGTGGGTCTCAAGTGTGAACGGCGTAGATAAGGTCACGTCCTAGCATCAGAAGATTGTTAGGAAGTTTGGAATCTTGAGTGGAAGCAATGTCCGAGCTGAGTTAGCACAGGGAAGTCCAGGATGCGACTGAGGCAGAGAGCAGGGCTCTGGTCCATCTAACAGCATGAGGGTTGTTAGAAGAGTGGCTCTAGTCCAGTGAGTGTAGCTGGGGACCCAAATCCAGGGGCAAGACAGGCTCAGAATGTACTGTGATCTCACCTATTTGGAAGCAGAGTCAGGCCTAACCTTTTGCGGAGAGAAATCCCAGTGTCTCTCAATTATTTACTGAAGAAAAACTTGGAATGACATAAGAGACTATGGAGAGGCTGGAGATCCGGCATGCTGTGCCTGCTCGAGTCAATATTTTGTTAAATACCCAGGTTGCAAAGAGAGATAAACGGTTGGCAAACAGGTGTCTTTTTAACAGTGTATGGTATTTTTCTTTAGTTTTATTTAATAGGGGTTTCTCTCCCTCTGATTCTACTGTGGTTTGCAAATCACAGCAGGAGAAAGGATGGCTGGATGGCTGGGTGGGATGAGGGTCATGACATCAGTCAAGAAAGGCCAACCTAAGTACCTGGAGCATGTAGGGAGATGAAGGCAGAGGTTCTAACAGGTCAGGAAGCCATGTTGACTGTGTCCCTATGAGCTGACTCTTCAGGGAGGTAACACGGTGGAAATAGCAGTATTGGACGAAGAAATGGAAGCCTGTGAAGGGTTCTCCACCCACTTTTTATTACAACAGCTGTAGCTTTTAGCCAGAGAATTCTAAAAAGCTTGTGAATCATATCTGACCTTGAATTATAGTGTTCTTAATACTATAGTGCCTGGTTTGCCCAGTGCCTGGTCTGCAATCTCTCTGATGGCTGTGCCACTGTCCAGTTGTTATTTTCAACATGATGAGCTTACGTCATGGGTGAGAAGGGCTCTCTGTCTCAGAGACGGAGATCCAGTTCTCAGGAAGGCAATGTTCAATCATCTACCTAACACAGACTTTGGTACAAGCCGACACGTCAGGATGGGACCCTTATACTAGGGTCTATCACAGAGGTGCCATAATTGTGCCTGAAGCATTCAGGGGGAGGGTGGGAGAGGATGCTGCAACATGGGAGGAGTCTCCTTGCTAGAGCTAGGCACGAGGAAAGAAATTAGTTTACTTCTCTATCATCACCCCACTGCCGCTGCCTCCAAAGTTGTCTCCATCTTCTCCCTTCCAAGTCAAAGCAATACCATCACCACCACCACCACCACCACCACCACCACCACCACCACCACCACCACCACCATCATCATCATCAACATCAACAACATCAACAAAACAACAACAACAACAACAACAACATCAACAACCACAACAAAGCATCCCTCCATGCTTTCAATTGAGCGTAGAAGGGAGTTCACACTCCAAAAATCCAGATCTACTTGGTTTCTGCACCCCTGGCTTCCTTTACTCCTGCAGTGTTGACTGTGCAAAACTGTGTTTATTTATAACTCCCTCTACTTGGATGCACAGAGTAATTTCCTACCTGGACACCTTTCCAGAGGCCTCATTCTGTCTTGCGTACACCCACACCCACACCCAACAGCTTCCTGAGCCCAATTTAAACCTTACTTCTCCCAGAAAGATCTCTGAAGGGCCCCCTGGCCCCCATTCGCTTCCAGCGTAACGTCTGTCGGGTGTGTCAAGCATGCTATGTGTTTTCGCCTCATTTAGACTTCCCAGTAGCTCTGCGACTTCAGGCCAGCTCTCAGTGCTGTAAGTGAAGCCGCAGTTCCACAGCTGGGAAACAGTGGAGTCGATATCAAACCCCAGATATTGTAGAGCCCAGAGCAGTGTTCTTCACTCTGTCACACGCAAAGCAGTCTGTTTTCTCTTTGGCTTGTCGTGTGAAGGATGTATATCCCGAGTCTCTCCATATGATACATTGGGCTGTGGACACTACAGGAAGATGTGGTTATGTGGAAGTTGGGACTCCTGATTGAGAGGCAGTGCGGTTTCCTGTGATCCACTGTCTGTCCTTTGGCTCGGCTGCTGCTGGACAAGTTGCTCCACGTTTCTGAGCCTGTTATTTTCTTTGTTGAAAGCAAACAATAACTCTTATGTAAGACTTAGGCCTTGGTAGGGGTCAAATTAGAGTTTATACCAGTGCTCTGTGCACTGTAAATAAAGCAGAATTATTATTATTACTGTAATCATCTTTATTATTACCCTTCAGAGATGAATTACTTAATTATAACAGGCAGAGGGCACAGAGGGAGTCTTGTAAAGAAAAGATATAACACGGAGGCATATGAGGTGATACTTTGAAAATCGCATCAAGTCTGTTAAGGCTTGTTAGAGACGATGATACTGGCAATCGCATCCGTGTATCTTTGCTCACAGGCTGATGGACAAAGTTCAAAGTCATAGAGAAATACTGCTGTTCTTACTGCTCTTTCTCTTCCTTCTCTTTCCTGTTTCCCTCTTTTTCCCTCTCTTCTTATTGAGTCAGGATCTTACTCTGTGGCCAACCCTGATTTTGTTTCTTTATGCTTTATTTACTTATTATGTTAAGTTCCAAGTGTTCATTTATTTCCCATTAATTATTTATTCATTTTACATCACAATATCAGCCCCCTCTTTCCTCCCAGTCTCTCCCTCACAACTTCTTCTGCCATTCTCCCTTCCCCTTCTTCTCTGAGAAGGGAGAGTGCCCCTCCCGGGTATCACTCCCTTCAACCCATGGCACATCAAGTCACTGCATGACTAGGTGCATCCTCTCTCACTGTGGCCAGACACAGTGGCCCAGTTAGGGGCTCTTGAAGGCACCAGATTCAGGGATAGCTTCTGTTCCAGTTGTTGGGGGACCCTCATGAAGAACAGGCTGCACATCTGTTACATATGTTATGTATGTGCGGGAGGAGGGGGGACCTAGGTCCAGCCCATGCTCACTCTTTGGTTGGTGGTTCAGTTCTGGGAGCCCTCAAGAGTCCAGGTTATTTGACTCCATTGGTCTTCTTGTTCAATTCTGATTTTGAACATGCAGAAGTCCTCCTGCCTCAGCTTCTCAAGTTTTATGGTTACAAGAATGAGCTGCCACATCTGGCCCGTGAACCACTACACTTGGCCAGAAGTTTTTAATATTGGGCAAATCTAGGAGGAAGCCCTGTTGATTTTATAATAGTCATAATAGGATCTGTGCTCTACCCAAAGCTTAGGATGCCACAGTCAAAGGAGAGAGCTCTGGCACAGGTTAGGTGCTGAAAAAGAGGGTCTTATTTTAAAATATGTAAGCCAGATACAGCAGTCGTGAGAGTTACCAGGAGAGAATGTTTTGTCCAGCCAGCTTGGCCGTCACAAAGAGTCTGGGACAAGATGTTTTCCAGTCCAGGGTAGCACCCTACAAGGAGGTGACCTTATATCTACATACAACCAGGATTTCTGAGAGATGAGACAAACTTCTAGCAGTCTCAGAGTTCCTGAGCATCAGAGTACAAATGTGAGTGACCCTGTCCCAGGTTTTG
Organism: Arvicanthis niloticus; assembly: GCF_011762505.2. NCBI lineage: Eukaryota > Metazoa > Chordata > Mammalia > Rodentia > Muridae > Arvicanthis > Arvicanthis niloticus. The sequence continues at coordinate 14,993,326 of NC_133434.1, forward strand.
TGGAAGGATGCTCCGTTAGGTGGGCTGAGGTACTAAAAGGTTTCTGTGCTTCCTTACACCTTTGAATTGTTTTGTTGGATAACAAGTTGAGAAGTCCCTAGCAGACCAGAGCACACAGCTGAACACCTGGACAGTATCTACCCTGGCTGTCACTTCCTCCAACTGTTATGAAAATGATTTTGTATTTCATAGCTGGATGTACATGTGTCTCACAGTTCACTCCTAACAGACAACGGAACAGAATAGAGGATTTGGGGTGAGACTCCCAGTGTGTCTAAGGAAGAGAAAGCAGCTCTGTGAAGTTGTCAGAGTCCAGAGTTAACTGTTCTACAGCGCAGTAGCTTGACCCAAATGCTGGGTGTTTTGACAACAAAACAACTTCTGGGCCAAACATGTTGTTGTTGTTGTTGTTATTGTTGTTGTTGAAATTGAGTTAAACAATTTCTGTTTGCTTGTTTTCCTCCCCTGAACCTTTTAGCTTTCTACGAAGGTCCTATGCAATGGCTTTTGAGCATGGAGCCTTTGTCTGCCCAAGGAACGAGGCTCATGGCTGATACCCACAGAATATACTGATATTGCCTGAGACAATGTTGTCTGACGGTGCCTGTGTTTTCTGTTCCTCCGTCTGCCTCTGCTTTCATTTTTTCCCCCCCTACTCTTCTCCACAGCCAGAATTCTGTAGGGAGACATCTGGAGCCTGGAGAAGACCCTTCCCCAGCCCAGTAGGATTTCTGCAAGTAGTGTAGGTTTAGGCGTGTAATGAATTTAGATTTAATTTGCAAGTGAAAAAGCTTGCTTTCTTTTGTAGCTTACACCAAAGCTCAAACGTCTAAGCTTCCAGGGTTTAAGTCTAATTAACTGTATTTCACAGCTTATTTAAAGAAAAGAATGGAGGCATTAAAATTGTAAAATCTAATTTTTGAGTAAATCTTTCAGTGCAAAATTAATGTCGCAGTATTAGAACCGCCTTGGCAATATATCTCTTGTCTTCAAATTTCAAAATGAGCTTTTGCAAACATGAAATTATTCATTAGACTGTCTGGTAAAGAGATAAATAAGTGTCTCTTCAAATCCTCGATCTCCTCTTCTCTATTTAGGCGAAGACGGAGTTATTTAGATTGAGGGGCAAGCGGGTTGATCAGGTTTGTGAATTTGGACAGGTAAAAAAAGGAAGGGAAAGAGGCAAGACTCTATATATGTTGACAAAGGGAGTGGGCAGAGATGGAGCCCCTTCCCTGCCCCTATGCCTGCTCCTGAGGGATTGACTCAGGAAATGGGAGGATAGGCTGTTAGACATGCTGTGGTCAGGGGCAGGGTCCGTTGGGCAAGTCTTCTGTCTGAACCACTTAGGTTCTTCGGTAAATCTGAGTGGACACTGGTCTGGCCATTCTTTTGCCTAAGTGGCCATCATTCTTCCTGGTCCATTACTGAGGCATCTTCAGTACTGACCCTGTTCTCTTTGTCTCCATTGTCATGGCTCTGATTTAGGTGCTCACCAGCCTACCTTTCTGTTCTCGCCCATCTTCTCTTCCTTTACAGGTCTCTTGTGCAGTGCCTCTTGATGTGGTGTCCCAACGTGAATCTGTGCACACTGCTCCAGAAGCTTAGCTCCTCCCCAGTCTCTCCCTACAATGCGTACACCCAGGTCTTGTCATCCTTGATGTTCCTCGTAGTGTATAGTATACAGCAGGCACTTGCTAAATGTTTTTTTTTTAGTTTTGTTTTGTTTTGATTTTAGTGATGATGACATTTTAGATCCCCAGTTTCATGTTTTCCAACTTTAAACTTCACTGGGTAACCAACCCCTTTTACTTGCAGTAAAAATTGGAAATAGAATGTACAAATAACTTGTTAGGGTCACCTCAGCCTGGAGAGGGTAGTTCTGAGATCCTATAAGAGGTGGGAAAAGCAAGCCTCTGTGAGAAGTTATCCTTACATCCAGTACCCCAGGACCAGAGCAAGTGACCCTAACTTTCCTTCCATATGTGCTAAATGGGAATAACCCCACCTGGGCCAAAGAGGTTTGGGGAGGAGGCCTATAGATGATTCTGTGGTGTTGTGAGTCAACTCCCTAATGCTGTTGCCTGGGACATGAGCGGAGCCGTCGTTCAGGAGTTCATAGCCACTTGTTTGGGCTCTGGGATGCAGTGATGAAGAGTAAGGAGGCTGACAGCAATGGATCCCTGAAACAGCAGAAATCTGGCCTGATGATGCACACCTAGAATTTTAGCACTGGGGAGATGGAGACAGTTTGAGGTCAGCCTGGACAACAAACAGACAACAAAGGCAAGCTAATATTTATATGCCAGCATTTATCTAATATTTTGCTTATCTGTGCCTTTCATTATTTATGGATCCAATGAGTAAACATTCACTATTTATTCACCCTGAAGACTAGGAAGTATGCTAAGTGCTGGGAACATGAGGCTGAGCTACTTTCCTATTTCCTTTGGCCACTATCTCTGGCTTGGTCCATGGGAATGGCCTCCTGTCTCCCTGCATCTCTTTTGTCTCCTTTTCATCTGTTTCTGACAGAATAGATAGATGAGTATTTCAAACTACAAATGGTTAAATGAAAGCATGAAGGGATGAGACCCACTGTTTCTGATTTCCTGAGTTTATTAAGAGAACACAGAAAACTTGGGCCAGGGAGGTAGTTCGGGCAGTAGGATGCTGGTTTAGCTTGCACGAGCTCCAGAAGCAATTCTAGCATCACAAGAACTGTGCATGGTGGGATACATTTGAAATAGCAACACGTGGGAGGTAGAGGTAGGAATTCAAAGTCATCCTTGGATAGATAGTAAATTTGGGGTCAGGCTAGCCTATATGAAACCTTGTCTTAAAACAAACAAACAAACAAACAAACAAACAAACACAACAACAGCAGCAGCAGCAGAGCACCCAGGAATCTAACAATTCTCTTCCACCCTTTTTTTCTAGCCCCTCTTTTCTTTCATGCTGAGGACAAATTCTGAGGCTTTGAGTGTACTAGGCCTTGCTCTACCACATCTTCAGCTTGAAAAACAAATCAGAAATTTTTGTTTATTTCAGATTTGTTTATTTTATGTGTATGAGTGTTTTTGCTTGCATAGACACATATGTACCACATGTAACACTGGAGGTCAGAAGAGGGCATCAGATTCCCTAGAACTGGAGATAAATATGATTGTGGGCCACCATGTGATCGCTGGGAACCAAACCTTGATCTCCTGCAAGAGCAGCACCTGTTCTTAGCTGCTCAGCAATCTCTCCAGCCCCAAGAAATTCAGACTCTTAATGAGAAATACAATTATTAGACACTAGTAAAAAAAATACATTCATAAGAACTTCGTGTGGAATAGGTGCTCATGTAGGTAATTATGGTTTTTGACTCAAGCTTGCTTGGTTTCCTGAACTTCCTTTATAGCTTTGACTTCTTTAGAAAGCTTGACAGGTGCAGAGGAGGCCTGGGAACTGGCATGCAGTTTGTTGAGACAGTGCACTGAAGCTCTGGGTTCTATCTCCAGTAAAGCACACACACACATGCACGCACATATGCATGCACACGCATACACACACACCCCACTCTGTTCTGTAACTGTCCTGGCTTAGGTCCACTGTTGTGCAAACCCAGAGTGTAGTGTTTCAGAACAATGTGTAGGGGAGGAAGACAGCACCCTCCTTGTCTGTGGACACCTGTCTCCTCTCTAATGACTGTAGGCGGGACCACTGTGAAGAGGACTTGCTTCCTCCGTTGTCCTGATGGAGCGAGCCTTTCAGCTCTAAGGTTAGAAGACAGGCAGCCTGTGGCTCAGTTACACACAAGTGTTTCCACCCCACTGCCACCTACAGGTAGGTGGAAGCCCATCTCTGTGCTGCCAGCTTTCCAGGTGAGAGAAGAGACAGGGCTCACTGTTTGTTTTTCCAAGAAATCTTGGTCCAGAGGGACCTTCTTTGAAGTAATCACTTCTCAGAGCCAATTAGTGTGTCTGTCTGGCCACAGTCTGTGAAACAATCCAGGGGGAGGAGAGATTGGCTGATTGTCTCACTGTAGCAAAAGTACAGGAGGGTATTGGTGAGACCCCAGAGGAGGGCAACAGATGGCAGGCTGGCTCCTTTGGCTTTTCCCAAGCTACCGCCATTTTCTTTTCTCATGGAATATGAGTGCAGAGACAGCTTTCTGGAAGGTCACTGAGCCTGGAGGAGAGTGAGAGAGCATCCCAAGGCAGGACCCCACTGCAGCGGCAAAGCCTTCTAAGCTCCTCCTCATCCTTCCCAGCCTCAGTTCCCTTCCTGTGGGAGCACGTGGCTGCCTACTTGACAAAACTGTTGACAGGGTGAGACGGACCCTGGGGCCTTTGTGAAGGCAAGGGGAAAGCTAATTCCTTAGTCCTCGCATGCTTCGGGTTGTGGTTTACTCATTAAAATATAAAGGTTTTGAGTGAATTGGCAGGACATATGGAGGCTGTGGGGATTCTAGTTCTCCTGGAACCACTGGTGACCATGGGTGCTGCCCACACAGGATGTGGCCTGGAAGGGACATGTCTCAAACTTCAGAGAGGAAGGGAAACACTTCATCAAAGTGTTCTCATGAGGTCTCCAGGGGTTGTGAGTTTGGGTTGGGGTGTGCTGGCATCGGAGATCCTCACAGAATAGATCCTTGCATTGAGTTGTAGAGGAGAGGGTGGGGAAGGGATTGGGCTTGTGGTGAAGCCACTGCCTGAGAGGCTCAGAGGCACCCCAGAGAGGGCATTTTAGGAGAACAGCATGCAAGGCAGAGCAGAAGGCATCATGGGAGAACTCAGGGCAAATCTAGACACAAGCCATGGACTCTAGGCTCCTTGTGGAGGGCCAGGCTCAGTCTCAGGCTAGACACTGAGGTCCACAGACCCACGGGTCCCTGTATGAGAATTGTATCACCGCCTGGAGCTTCTGATTTCCTTGCCTTCTCTGTGTATTCCCAAGGGTGGGGTCAGCCTGGTCCCCCCTCTCCTCATGTCTGCTTTTCTGCACTGTGACAGAAAGCCTTCAGGGACTCAGTGGTCATTTCCAGGTGCCCTCTGGTGCAGTGTCTCCTGGTCTAGAGTTGGAGAAACATTTAGGGCCTTTGAAACATCAAGCTAGGAGCCTCTTGCTTTTGAGAAGCAGGATAAACAAACCGGGACCCAAGAGGAAACTCCTTCTCCTTTCTTCCCTTTGCCTTTCAAACTCATCAAAGTCAAATTCTGGGAGCCTCACTGTCTCACAAGTGCCTTCAAATGGGTCTCATTGTTTTATTTATTGGGCTTATCACAAGTGCAGGCAGCCTGGAGATTTTCAGGCCAGCAGAGACCTCTTTCAAGGAGTGTTGACATTTCTGGGGCTGTGAAAGACCCACAGTCTTCCCTGCCCAGGCCAGCCTGATTGAGAGAGGCTGAGGTGAGTGCTGGTTCCCAGTTGGGTCTTTCTGAGCCTGGCAGGCTTCTGACACTTTTCCGTTGATACTTTACTAATTCCAAATAGCAAGGTCTGTGACCAACCCAGGTTAACGTCTCTGTCAGTCTGCTCTACCTTGGGCCTTTCTGCCTGGATTTTGTTCTCTAGTGCAAGGGTAGGCAGTAGCACTGATGTCAACCACTGTGATGAACAATGTTTAATAAATAAATATGTATTGGATGCTTTTCTCCCTCTCCCTCTCCCTCTCCCTCTCCTTCTCCCTCTCCCTCTTTTCCTCTCCCTCTTTTCCTCTCCCTCTCCTTCTCCCTTTCCCTCTCCCTCCCCCTCCCCCCCCCTCCCCCTCCCTCTCCCTCCCCCTCTCCCTCCCCCTCTCCCTCCCCCTCTCCCTCTTTTCCTCTCCCTCTCCCTCTCCCCTCCTCCCTCTCCCCTCTCCCTCTCCCCTCTCCCTCCTCCCTCTCCCTCTCCCCTCTCCCTCTCCCTCTCCCTCTCCCTCCCTCCCCTCCCCCTCCCCCTCCCCTCCCCCTCCCTCTCCCTCCCCCTCTCCCTCCCCCTCTCCCTCCCCCTCTCTGTTTCTCTCTTCCTCTGTGTATGTTGGTTCATGGGAGATACAGAAGCCAAAGGGCTCTGCTCTTTGGTTCTCAATGTCTCCCAAGCTCGTGGTGGGTGACAGAGACATCTATTTATCACACATAGGTAGAAAGGCACACTGTGTTCCTCAGAATACATGCCTGGTCCCTCTGGATGGGCTCAGAGTGGTCCCTCAGGGCACAGTGCGTGGTAGCGGTTGGGAACAAAGTTCACCTATGTGATCTCAATGAGCTCCCACCTCTCTGTGCCTGGGTACCATCTTTGTAATGTGGTCAATACCGCCTTTCTCTCAGCATGAATAATGTGTGTCAAGGTAATTAGGAAGCTCTAAGGCATTATATAGCTACTGAGTATTACCTCCCCCTCTCCTATTATCTTCTCACCTGCTCTCAGCCTGCCCTGTAATTGAACCAGGACCACAGACCAATCTCCAGCTATCTCCCAGGGGTTTTCTGCTACAAGGGGCAGATGGACCACCTCTATTAGAAATTCCAGGAAGCATTTTTTCAGAGAGAAAGAAGCTGGGGGTGGGCTAGGCAGGAATAAGCAGAGCAGTAGAGTCCAGGCCTGATTCTAGAAGGAGACAAAGGATCCTTTCATTGTCATTGATGGTGTTTATCACCACTGTCATCTCTACCTCATCATCATCATCATCACCATCATCATCATCATCATCACCACCACCATCACCACCACCACCACGATTTTCATCTTCATAACTTACTGAACTCAAATGCCTTTGTGCCATTATCTCCTCCCAAATCCATCACATCTCCCTTTCTCAAGGTCCAGCTCACTCAAACATTCTCCATACCAGGAAGCGTTTTCCAGTTTCCCTAGGCAGCAATGGATTCATCTCCCATAGTACCCTCATCCTTTCTGTCACCACACTTCTTCCCTGTACTCTGCTTTATTGGCAGACGTTGTATTTCTCCTTTGTTGAGTTCAATCTCCTCAAGGGAAGAGACTGCGTCCCTGGCTCTTTCTTTGGGTATCCTTGTTAACTCTTCCTGTACCCAAGAAGCCACCATGAATGCTGAGGGTTGGGGTGGGGGTGGAGGAGAACTTTTTTTTTCTTTAGAAAGCGTCAGGAGATGAAAGGTATGCACTGTAGAAGTTCGTCCTCTACAGCAGCTCCACGCTCACTCAGCTGCATTGTGTCCCGTGGAGTCCGAATCCATGGGCAAAGGTCTGGACAGTCCATCTCCCAGGGACTGCCTCTCTCTCTCTCTCTCTCTCTCTCTCTCTCTCTCTCTCTCTCTCTCTCTCTCAGCTGTCATCTAGGTTCCTTCCTGCGTTGAGTATTTCAGTCACCCCTGTTCAGTCCCTAGAACAGAGCTGAGAAATAAAGGCTTCCTGGATACATGGGAGCAAGGATCAGAACGAATGCAGAGAAGATAGAAAGTAGGTGTGGGGAGCTAGAGGGGTTATGCTCAGGCAGTGAGGGCACCTGCTGTGCTCCAGAAACACAGAGGAGTGAGTACCTCATCCTCTGGTTCCTGGTCCCAGGAGTACCCCTTACCCTCACCTGAGTTCCTTCAATATTCTGGTGAAATAGAGGCTTGTCAGAGAGACATGATTATTGCTAATTACTAGATTGTTGTATCTGTTGTGCTCAGGCAAGTTATCCAGGGCTGAGGGGCTGACTGTCTGGAGAGGCCTTGTCTCTGGGTGGCCTCTCTTTAAGAGGAAGCAGCCAGCACAAGGAGAATGAAGGAGCCAAGAAGAGGATCTGTCTTACTTTTGTTCTTCCTGCTGTAGATACTTGGGGCCCCTGTGGGATGCTGGCCAGGGGTCCAGGGTTGGGGCTGAGACTCTCAGTCACAGTAAAGACAGCACACGATTACATGAACTCATTCACATGGATGTTAACATACCAGTGTGTGTAGCCCCTATGTGGTCAGAGACCCATGTACATACATGTTCTCAGTGACCAGTATTACAACCAGTAACCCACAGATGGGAGATGCCATAGGCTTAGTTATAGTGGCTGGATACATATAGCTACCCTCCCATACAGATGTATGCAAATGCCTGGAGGTTCGAGAGTGATAATTAACTGCTTCCCTCTTCCCTTCAACTTCTGGACCAAGAAGCGGGCACAAGAGGCAGATGGTAATGCATGTATTTCTATATTTTTATCTCTTTTAAAGGCATGTGCATTTTCACATTTATGAATTGGAGTAGGTTTTTATCTTGTACATAACAAAGCACATACTAGTTAGCTTTGTCGCTATAACAACTTTCTAGCTAGTAAAGTTGATACAGGAAAATGAAATACCCATGGATATCTTTCCCCTCTGTTTCGCAGTGGCCCAGAGTCACAAGCCAGAAACCCAGATTCCTGTGTTTTTTTTCTGTTCTCTGGAAGAGCTGGTTTCACTCAGGTTATTCACTAAGGAGTAGAGGGAATATCTGTACCCCTTAGTACTCTGTTCTTAGCCCTGACACTGAAGACACCATGACATGGGCTTCCTCAGCTGTACCTGTAGGAGAGGTTCAGGGAATATAGGAAGGGGCAGAGGAGGGCAGAGGTTTTCTTCCTATCTTGTATGACTTGAGCAGGGTCACAGAAAAAAAATGGCTTTTCCTTTAAGGTGGATACACATTGGCACCCACAAATGGGTCAAAACATACCTGAGACATCTACCCTTAGACAATTTGATTATTCAATTATGTGTTGTACATAAGAGGCTTGAATGGTTTGAAGATGCGTAAGTCAACAGTTAATGTGGTGTAGATAACTAAGCATGTGACAGAGCCTAAGTAAACACACACACACACACACACACACACACACACACACACACACACACACAGAGAGAGAGAGAGAGAGAGCTTCCTGCATACCCATATCAGGACATTCCTGTGCATACATGGCATCTAGGGTGCATCCTGTGTATGTACTCACCCTTGGGTGCTGGCAGTGTTGCCCTGAGGGAGCTGCAAGCCATTGACTGTAGAAGATGGAGTACACAGATCTCCTCTGAGGCCACTTTATGGTGTGCCAGAAGGATGCTGTGGGCTTTGTGCTGGCAGAGTGACCAACACCTAGCCCGTGACCTGGGCTGTTTCTTACAGTTCGCAGCATGCTACCAGTCTAGATGTCTGCTTTTGGCTGTAACTTGCTGGAAAGTCCCTAGACAGATGTGCACATCTTCACTGGTCCTGAAGTCTGGAAGAGAGCTCTCATTCACTAGTTCTTTCCTCAGTTTCCCTAAAAAATACCTCTCTCTGCAGGCTGAAAAGAAGGCCCTGGTGTACCATGTCCTAACTGTTCTGTTGAAGCAGTAAAGATCTTCCCTTTTCTCCCTGTCTCTGTCTCATGCTGGAAATAGAATTTAAAACCTCATGAATACAAGGCAAACACTCTACCACTGAGCTATTGCCTCAGCCCTATTTTAGTTAAGAAAAAAAAATAAATTGAAGTTACTCAGACTGGCTCTGAACTTGCATCCTTTCTGTACAAGCCTTGCAAGTAGCAGATATTATAGGCATGTCTCATCAGGAAGGAAGTTCTGGGACTATCATTGTCTGATCTCAAACCCTGGCTACCTGCAGAAGTGCTGTCATTAGCTTAGCTTGCAATGATGACCGCCTGTGTGCTTCTCAGCTATCCCATGGGTTCAGAACTTGCTTGTTCAGCCTCTGAGGGTTATTGACAAGGACATAGAAACCCAAAGAGAGTATGGTTTACTCAGGTCAACACATCTAACTAGGGCTTAAAGCAGGCTCCAAGTCCTGTTCGTGTGCATCTGAGATCATGTGGTGAGCTTCAAGATGTTGCACTGTGTGCACTAGTGGAACATCTATGGATATATGCACATACATGTAGTGCAGCCATATGGAAGTGACTTCATTTGTGTGTGGCTTCATGTATTTCTGGGCTCTTCTCTGCCTGTTGGGAGGTGTGTGACTACCCATGTGAACAATGAATTTTCTCCATGTTAACAAGTTTATAGAGTCAGCTACTCTACACCTAATCCTTTATCCAATCTGAGTTCTGTTCTAGCATCTAAACATCTCTCTGTGTATATCTAGTTGCAGAAAACTGTAAATACTAAGAGCTGCACACTCTGTCTTCCCTGGACAGATGTGTATCTGTCTATATGCATCTATATGCATCCATAGGTTTCTATACTGACATATACCTGCCCCTGGGTATCCATCTATGTACCGTACAACTTTGTGGTGACAGGTGGCCTGTGTGTCTGTGGCTGCATAGACTTGACATTTCCCACCTGTGTGCATGTGCTTGCCTTTGTGACTAAGGCAGCATGAATCCTTCTGCTCAATCCTTGTAATCTGTGGGAACAGCCCAGCTCCCGGCGCTGATTGCCTTATTGGTCACTGGCCTAGCAGCCTGTGTCTTTTAACTCAAGGAAAGGTCGCTTGGACCCCCATGCAGGCTCAAATCATATAACCTTTCATGTTTCCTCTCCTGTGGGGACTGTTCAATTTCCATCCTCTCTGGGGTCCCATTTGTATGATGTCGGGTGGAGAGTGAGGCTGTGGGCCTATACATCTTTCTAAAGCAGTGTGACTCTGTGCCCAAGGGGGGGGGGGGCAGGCAGCCTGCTGGGAGGAAACTTCCTACAGGCTCAGATAATGATTCCTCTTATACATACAGTGCAACCCCCACCTCGCCATTATGGTCAAAACCTACTGGAGGCCATTGCTCCAGCTCTTCTCCCATTTTAGAGACAGAGAAACTGAAGCTTAGGTGTTCAGGTGCTTGTGCTAACTCACCCAGTTTGATTTTGATGGGAGCCTGAAGTGGTGTCAGTGCTACTGAACTCCAAATACAGAGATTTGGGTCTCATGGATATCACCACCTGAGGTAGATGGCTCAACAGAGATCAGTGTGTCCCTTCTGTGGTTTTCAGTTGTCATGGGGATGTCCCTTTTGTATGTAGGGGTCTTATTCCCATCCCTGTGTGTCTCCATGGGCCACAGAACTGAGAAGTTGCAGACAGGCGCCATTTTCAGACCTTGCTCCTAATACCCTCAAAGGATCATGGGCTTTTTACTCAGGATGCCTTGAGACCATCACTTTAGTTTGGGATGGAATTAGCTTACCCCATTCTCACCGTCACTCAGCCAGAGGCTCTGACTCTTGGAGGACAGATCAGTATGACATATAGCTCACAGTTGACTTTCCTTTCTCAAACAGTCTGCCAGCTCCAGAAGCATTCCTCTTCCCAACCGGTCAGATAGTTCTTCCGCACTCCGGCGCGCCAGTCATAGCAGCAGGCAGACTCTGTTGCTGTTGTCTGCAGTGCTAATGCTCTCATTAGGTGCTTCTGAAAACTCCCCCAGGCTAGCCTCAGAGTTGGTTTCTATGCCATCTTTGGAAATTTAGCTGTGCTGGAAGTAGAGGCAGAAGCCAGAGCAGAAGGCATGGGCCAGTTGAATATTCAGGCATCAAATCACAGAGATCTCGTCAGGAAGCAGAATACTTTATGCTGGGAAGCGTGCACTCATAGAAAGCATGCCACACTCTATCAGACTCCTTCCATGACTCCCTAGGATTATTCCAAAGTCTCCACTTTTCAGCCTGGCAGCCTGGCTCCATTTTATCCCTCGGGACATCCCAAGTGTTCTTAGAGCACACCTGCCTACTGCAGGTCTTCAGTATGTTCTCGCCTTTAATAGCTTGCACTTCTCTCTGTCTAGAAGTTCTTAGAATGGTCTCACCTTGTAAATGTCCCATTCACCATAGTTATGGCTCCTGGTCATGTCATTTCAGCCTCTCATAATGAAGACATTACCACCACACTTGTGATGTGACTTTCCCTGGGGGCGGGGTGGGGGTGGGGGTGGGGGTGGGGTCTGTATCTATTCCCTCCAGATAGGGAGGGCAAGGACACACTAGAGAAGTGATTCCACCCATGCCCAGCTTGAGTTTATTGAGGTTATTTACAGGTGACTCAGACAGCTACATTGCCCCAGCACGGGGAATGGCTCACCAAAGCTATGGCTAATGATGACCACGATGATGAAGATGAGGATGAAGATGAGAATGATGATGATGATGACAATGATATATACTATGTTACTGCTGTGCTCTGTGAAACATGTGGGCAGCTACATTTAAGCATCCCTTCTTCCCTAGCAACTGTTTATAGCTTATGAAACCCCCAGAGAAGGGCCTGGGGAGTCTTGTTTTATGAACATCTTGAGCCTAAAAGTTTCTTGTGAGTTTAAGAAGCCCCAGGAGCCTCCCCTCTCCCTTCTAGAAGAAACTTTCCATCCTGAGGAAACAGATAACCATGTTCTATCAGGACCCTTCTGCATGTGTTAAAAGTTGGGGGCTGTCGAGGCTGAGTTAGGATACTCGAGGTTCGAGATCAAGTGCTCATTCTCTGTGTACTCCAGCATTCAGCTCAGTGATCGGTTTTAGTGTGTATGGGCATACATAGTGCCCAGATAGATGAGGCTGTGCTAATCCCTGCCAGGCCAAAAGTGCCCTAATGGTGCTCTGTTTGAAGCTGTCCCTTGGGTACAGGCTGGTCTGATTCCATGGTTTTCACAGTCCAGATAATCTCCTAGGAGTTACAAGGGAGATGAAGCCAGAGGCCTGAGGTGGATCATTTCTAGGGGCACAGCCAAGGAAGGCCAGCTCTGTAATGGAGCCCAAGAGGAGGAATCAGTAGATTTAAAAATCTGCATTTTATTGGTTCTGTCTTTGTTTGCATTTTATAGCATGTCTACTATCGAGATTCACCTTGCCATGGATGGCACATCATGTTTTATTTGACAGTGTGCTTACTGTTACACGAAGTGGCCTGTGATGGCGCATTTTTCAAATAACTTAGACTTAGACTTGATGAAATAAGTCACCATTGACTAGTAGAGTTGGAGCTGAGGAACAGTCAGCATCAGCATTAGCATCAGCATCAGCATCAGCATCAGCATCAGCATCAGCATCAGCATCAGCATCAGCATCTCTGGATGTTGGGGAGCAGGGCCCTGGTCTGTGTGAAACCACTGAGGGATCTACAAGAGGAAGCTAGCGGCAGAGGTGTGGGGGGTGCTAAGACTTTCTTAGAGAACCCGGATCAAGGGTATTGAAGGTAAAGTCAAGACCAGAAGCCAAAAGGAACAATCCCAGACAGAAAGGACTTAGCCTTCTCAGATGTGGGGGAGTGAGAGAAGACAGAAAGAGCCTCGGAACAATGGGTGGGTGTGAGGTGGGAGCAAGATTTGAGAGAGACTTAGCAGTGCTCCCCAGAGAGAGATAGGAAAGCCAGGGTAGCATTTGGTAGAGTTCTTAGTAACCTGGAGCTCCCCAGTCTTTTAACCAGACCCAGATATACAAGCTCACTGTAGGGGAGGAGGGGAAAGTGGGGGAGGGGCTGCAAACAGGTAGACATGGTCTGCCCTTCCTGGTCAAGTGTCAGTGCTGCAGATCTGGTCTCTCTACCGAGTATGCAAAGAACTGCAGGTCCTGGGACGGAAGCAGGCAAATCACCTCCATAAGACATCAGAGGGGTCTTCTTTGGGGACAGCAGGTCAGGTCTGTGTCTCTGACAGCAGGCACCTGCAACAGCTTGTCCTCCCTCCGCTCCGGCTTGTCCTCTCTGGCTTTTCCTTTTAACAAATTCTGAATCATAATGAAAGATTTTTTTTTCCTTCGATGTAGTGTGTGTCTGACAATCAAATCAATTCTTCGCAATCAATGTTTTTCTAATGAATTTTGCATTTCTAAGGGCAGGACCTGACATTATCTGTTTGTTTTCTCTCTTGCCCTTGGCTCCCTCCCCTGCCTCCTTGCTTTAAGCAAACTGCAAGAGGCTGCAGGAGCCAAATGGCAGGTCTGAAACAGCTTTTTCCTTCCAGCCTCTCCTGATTTTTCCTTGCCCTTTTCCCCAGCATCCTTCACTGGGGAACTTAATGGGGTGTTTCTGAGCAATTAAAGTGATTTAAATGGCCCTAGAACGAAGTTTGTCAGGTGAAACCCTACCACCTACCAGAGCTTACCCCTACATCTGTTGTGTCTTAGCTACAGGAGCAGGGAGCATGAGAGGACTGTGGTGCCCCCAGCCACACCCCTCCCTCTCCTCGGTTCTCACACTCTTCTAGTACATGCAGTAGATTAGATGCAAAATACACTTTCATCTCATCTATTTCGTGAGATTTCTAGGAGAAATAACATTCATTAATAAACACTGCAGGAGAGGTAGGAGAATAGCTACCAGACCAGGCTGGCTTCTTAAGCCCCAAATTTTGTATGAATGAATAAATGATTGACTGACTGAATGAATGACAGGATGCAGACAATAAGAATTTGAAGGCTAGTGTTGCACAGAGGTGTGATGCAGACTCGGAGCTGGGAATTTAGAGTCACTAAAGAGGGTGGCTTCAGACCCACTCCTCCTTGTGTCTGGTCTGGAACCTGGACATGGGACGGAGACAGTTGAAGTTGGTAGTTTGATGTCTTAAAGATAAGAAGCGTGTTTGGGGGGGGGCATGTGGGTGGCCCAGTGTGTTTACAAGGACTCCTTAATGTAGAAGAAGGCAGAAGAGGTCAGAGTGATGTCTGTGGAAAGGAGGGATTCAGGTGACTTCTAGAACCTGAAAAAGACAAAGTGATAGATTCTCTCCTAGAGCTCCTGAGGAGACCTCAGCCCTGCCAGCACCTGTAGTCAGTGAGATCTCCATAGATCTGCGGACCTCCAGGGCTGTCCATGATATATCAGCATGGTTTTAATCCTGCCTCAGCTGTGCCTCACTTGTTACAGCAGCTACCAAAACCTCATACAGACGTCCTGATGCCTCTCAGATGGCCTAGATATGCATGACAGATCAAGGGAAGCTCAAGGAACATGATAATGGAGTCTAATCGGCTATGGGAAATGTAGTCTTTAATTAAGCTATATGCAAAACATAGCAGCAGACCCTCAAAGGGACCTAGCAGGTGTGAAGAACATCTGAGCCACTCAATGATCAACAGTTTTGTTGGGGGGGGGTGGGAATTTTTGAGTGAGCCTGCATATCCTTTCTGTCTTTTACTGATTTAGGGTAGGCAAAGCATCCTTCTCCTCTTCATCCCCTACCCCTGCTTCTGCCTCGTGCCTGAGCCTAGCTTAGCCCAGCCCAGCCCAGCCCAGCCCAGCCCAGCCCAGCCCAGCCCAGCCCAGCCCAGCCCAGCCCAGCCCAAGGTACAGACTTTGCAGTGGGTTGGGTTGATGTTCTCGCTCCTGCCTCACCAGCCCGATGAGCAAAGGTCTTTTTGCCCATTTTTTAGTTCTCCTTTTTTAAGAGTCTATCAACACAAACCTCTGGGGGTCGTTGTTTGATGATCATTATATGTCTTAACCTCCTATCCTGGCGGTGTACCCCAGGTTTCTCATAAAACATATTCCGGCTTGCTCACTGCTTCATTGAGAATATGGTAGTAACTGAAAGATGACTTCCACAGACTTCTGCCACTGTATCTACTCATGCCAACATCTACCCTCTGTGTCCAGTCTTCTCACACGATGTCCTGATGAACTGTCTGTGTGTCTACCAGAAGCCAGACCCCACTCTTCTGCTTATAATCATTCCCACTCCCTCTCACACTGATTCGGTTTTAGTTCTATACCAGCTTAGCATCATCTTTATATAAACATATTAATTAATATTCACCTATGTTAATTAATCCCTTGCCTGGTTCCATTTTTTCTCGAGCTACTGCCCATATCTTCTTCCGGATGATTACAGAAAGCTTCTCAACCGAGATGTTGTTACCTTGCGAGGCCTTCCACCCCACCTCTCCATGGAAACTGCTCCTGCCAATGCTGCTTCATCAGGGGATGCTGTTCAGGCTGCATCCTGCTCGCTCTATCAGCAATCCTTGGCTTCTAGGGGTGTTATTCTTCCATTTGACCACACGTAACAGTCTGCTTTCCCAACTCCACAGACCCACAGATAATGAGTCACCCTCCTATTTATTTATTTATTTATTTATTTATTTATTTATTTATTTATTATTCATCTCTCCCATGATCTCCCCCTACTCTTAACCTGACTGGGATCCTGGGGCTCACTCCGTGGTTGTCTTCTCTGTTGACTTCACCTAGTTGGGAAATATCAACTTTATACTAATGATGTCCGTGTTAACCTCTCTCCTGAATTAGAGGCCTGCATACCTTACAACCTGGATACATCTGCACCTAACTTGTTCAGAAGCTGCATTTGGTGAAGTTTGGATGGACTTCTCAGACCCAGTGACGCAGGAAGGAGGGGCTGTGGTACGTGCTGGCGGCCAGAAGTAGAGAGTGAAAACCATGCTCAGGGGTATCACCTGCTTACACCTTTTTCCTTGTTTCATTTCTCCAGTCTCCACTGTGACATCAAGAGAGAAATGAGGAAGCAGGGACAAGTGGCCCTAATTGAGTCCCCTCCCCTGTTTAGGCAGACTCTCCACTAATATGCCTGCTGGTCTTTCTTCTCGCCTTTTGCATATAAAGCCAGGCAGACCCCCATCCAAGCCCACTAAAAATCTCCCAACTCATTTGGGGGGGGGTCTCCTTCCAGCCAGTCCTTCCTGGCCACTTCCTGAGATTTCCTTCTTCTCAATAAACCCACCTTGCTTCTCTTAGACTCCCTGACCTGGTCTGTTGTTTGTGAGCCGGAGATAAGATGGGACAGAGAAGAAAATCTGCAGTGTCAACGGATCTCAAACAGAGCCTTCCCCTCATCCCCATTCTAAATAGTCTATTCTCTGTATCTCCATGGGGGGCAACTCCAACTTCCCCCTTGTCTGGGGAAAATGTTGACTTTGCTACCTACTCTTGTTCTCTGGCACCTCTCATAAGATTGGCTAGGGAGTGCTCTATTTTTGCCCTATTTTAGAAAAATATGCTGGATCTGATTGATTCTCATCCATTCCCCGCTCTCAGCTGGGTAGGGAACACCGGCATCACACAGCCCTGCTGCTCCATCAGTCTCTTACCAGATCTCCCTGATTCTACCCTTGCCTCTATTTCCAATACAATGACCACAAAGGCACTTTTCAAGCCCGACAAAGATGATGTCACTCTTCTGCTATGAACCCCTGAGCTGTACCGGTTTTCCCTCAGATTCCTTTCTCTCTAGGATCTTTGTTTGCATGGTCCTTGGTAGAGAAGCTTAGTGAACACATGCATTTCTCCAGCTCTTCGATGAAACTTTTCACTGAGAACAGACCGACTGACCAGATTCTGAAAGCTGCAAGCATCTTCCATATCCATCAACTGCAGCATCTGGTGTGTCCTGGCTGTGTTTCATTAGTTCACTGCGTGTGTGTGTGTGTGTGTGTGTGTGTGTGTGTGTGTGTATGCATTTCCCTGAAACATTCATGTAAGGCTTTTTGGTTTATGTTTGGTGAGGAGTAGGAACAATAGGAAGGGTTAACAGGATGGGGGGGTGCTTACACACACACACACACACACACACAGAGAGAGAGAGAGAGAGAGAGAGAGAGAGAGAGAGAGAGAGCTATTCTGTGTATTGTTCACTCAACAGCCTCTCTGTAGATTGACAGAACCACCAGATCCAGGGACTTTGTCACCATGCAGGGTGTGTTCTTCCCCTAACTGGGTGGCAGATGTTTCAAAATTAGGGAGAAGCTTTGGTAATAGACTTCTTGACAATCTTATAACTGGACATTTAATCTCTACTTCAAAGGAATAAATAAATAGTCATCGTCTCTCCCTCAATACAGCCAAATAAGCCTGTGGAACTCCAATCTGACACAGGATCCCTGATAGAAATCTTATTATTGCCACTACCCATTTGTACCTCTAACACAAGCCCGAGGAGCATGCCTTATTTGTGACACCTAACACAGACTTAACGTGTGGTTGGTCCATAGACCGTTCTTGCTATTGTAAGGAATCACAGTTGACAAGATCCTTGTCGTTCTGGTAAGTGGAGTTCAGAAACTTGATTTCTTAGTCTGGTTTTCATTGCTATAATAAAATACCCAGAGAAGGTAATTTATAAACAATAGAAGTTTATTTGGCTATGGTTCTGGTACTGGCATCTTCTTGACATTTATCATATGTAACATATCGATGGGTATCACTGTAAGACAGAGCAAGTGCACTAGCCTAGTATATAGTTTCTTCTTCCTCTTACAGAGACACTAATGCTATCTTGGGGACCTCACCTTGTGACTTCATATATTACCAATAGCCTTTCAGCCCAGTCTCCAAATATATCATTAATGTTTGACACTGGGGATTAAGTTACACATGCACGCACACACACACACACACACACACACACACACACACACACACACCAACTTTCTAAACTATAGGTATTTGCTTGAAGGTTGACCTTCAAGCTTGAGGCTACCAACACCTTCCTATTTTCAGAAGAGTCAATCTGTTGTTGGATTTAAGAGGCTTGTGTTTACAGGCAATTTTTTCTGGCTTGATCGGCTCAGCTCACAGCATCAGGACAGTCCTGAAAGGGATGGAGAAAAGAAGGGGCAAGTGGAAGTGAGCAGGCTCCAAGATGGCAGCTTGCTGGGGCTGTCAATGCTGAAGCATGCTTGTGGGGGGGATTCAGTCACCCCAAAGGATGCTGGCAAAGGTTAAAAGGCACACTTAGATCTTTATGACTGTGCTGTCACCTCTGGCCAGTGTTCCAGTGACACAGCAGCAGCCTTTGTGGACATAAACATTTGAGCATCTTTATGCTGCACTGCCCCAGAATCTCACATAAATCACCATTTAAAACGAGAATTTATTGAAAATATAACACAGGGCAGTCTCTTTTGCACACAGAGTCCACTCACACACACTTTCTTTCCTGCTTCTCAATGTTTGAGCACTAGCTGAGTGGACTCCATACTTTTGGAATTCCACTTCCAGAATTATGAAGCAAGACTCCCCCACCCCCTTTTTTCCCATAAAGTATCTAGTGTCAGGAGTTTCGCTATAGTAACATGAAATACAACTAACCCCCCCCCCCATCTAGTCAAGTGATTTCATGCATAGCAATTCATATAACCTTTTACCGCCCCTACTTCTCCAAGCCTGCCAGGAAACATCTTCACTTATAAGCGTCTTCAAAATAATCTCACCTGATTAGAGAAGGCCCACATTAAATTACCTCGTTTTTGATTAACTCAGAAATCAGGTTTTTTTTAAACTTAATTGTATCAGTGATAGATACACTATATTCCAGGGAAGGGGATTGCACAGAGTACATATGCCTAACGTGGATATCCCGAGGGACGCTACAAGTCTACATCTTACTCCCAGTCTTGGAGGACTGTAGTGACTTGTGCAAGTCTCCATGGCTGTAAGTGGCAGAGACAGGACTGAAGGTTGGCTCCTAAGGTCCTATGGTTGTTGTATGATCAATGAGAAGAAAGAGCAACAGTAGGGCAGAGGTTAGAGATGCAGATGTTGCAATCCCCTTTTCAGCCAGTAAATAAGAAAGAGAGGCTGGAGTCACCCACAGATGAGGTTTGATGGCCACAGAAGTGTGTCACAGGGACCCAGGGAGACCATGTATGTCTTTAGCCATGCTGGTGATGTTAGCAAGGTGTAGATTACAGGATCATAAGTTGTTAGGGCTTCTCAGGCATCAGGATACAGAGCTTCCCCAAGTGGGTCCCGTGAAACCCTCATTCTAACATGGCAGGATGATAAGGAAAGAATCCGTATTTAAACAGGTTTGGAGACTTAAACACATAAGAGATGCTGCTCTTGTGGATAAACAGCCTTGGAGCTGTTCAGATACAACGCACTGCAGAACTCTGTGAGTTGGAGGTGAAGGTAAAGGGGTTTGCTAGTGTAGAGTGAAAAATTATAAAGGCCATTTTATGAAATATGTGTAGATTTTTTGCCTTACAGAACTGAAAATAAGATTTCAGGCCTTCACATTCCAGGTGAAGGACACTTGCTGGATTACATTCCTCAAGCCTCGCCCAAGGCAGGAAGGCATTCCTGATTACAGATAAAGATGCTACCACCTAGGTGGGGCCCTAGCCCTATAGCCGGAAAAAAGTAAAGATAGCAATCTGAAATGGCCGGATAGGGCACAATGGCATGGTAAAAACCACATTTTTGAGAAGAATGCAGGGCGATTTCCACATGACACTAATCATTTAGAGTGAATACCTCTGAATTGTTCCACTGTTTTCATGTTTTGTATCTTTAACAACCCCATCCCACTCCCCTGGTTTGTGGTTTTTCCCTTTAAAACCCTCCAAGGACTGGCCGAGGGGGTCGGACCTTGACTCCAGTGCGAGTACCTGGTCAGACCGCTGGCTGCCAGCTCTTTCCCTAATAAACCTCTGCTGATTGCATCCAGGTATGGTTTCTTGTGATCTTTGGGTGGTCGCGATTCCGGAGGCTTGAGGAAGGGTCTCCCGAGTATGGGGCTCTTCATTTGGGGGCTCGTCCGGGATATGCGACCACCTTAATCCAAGAACCACGCTGGGAGGTAAAGGGACACCGCGGTTTTTTTTCTGTCTGGTTGTTGTGTGACCTTTTGTCTAAATCGTCTGATTTCTCGTGTGCTAGGGTTGCCTAAATCGTGTGCTGTTTTGTCTAGGTTTGTTTAAGTTATTTGGTTTCTAAGTTGTTTGTGCCCGTCTGTCTGAATTATTTGGTTTCTGAAAAGTGCACTTCGGTTTGGACTGGCAGCTGTTTCTGTCTCGTGAGGGGCAGTAAACCATTTTTGTTTCGAGAGGAGACAAATGAGTGATTAGCAGACGTGCTGGAGAGTCACTAGCTGCTGCACCCCCAGAGACGTTTGGGGGTTCATCTAGGTGCCGGGGAGGACGTGGAATCCCTCTAGGCTGGCACAGGTTTGCATCTAGGTGCTGGAGAGGACGTGGAATCCCTCTTGGCTGGCACTGGCGATTGAGACGGGTTTTTTTGTTAGTCTTTTTGTGTGTTAACAATGAAAACTAGAGAGAAAAGGTCAGAAATGGCCACCGTGGTAGTTGTGCTCTCATGGCAGTGTGTCTATTTTTGGGTTGTTCATTGCTGGTATGTTAGAAATCTGTTAGACTTGGTCCAGCATAGGCTGACCAAGTTGTCTGAATCTGTTAAATCTGAATCTGTGAAGACTGACCGCGTTGTCTGGTTATTGGAGTCTTACTTGGAAGGTGAGAGGCCTTCCAGAAGGTCAGGGGATCTGACTGTCAGGTTTCAAGAGCCTGAGCGCTCCTACTTGGGAGAAGACGTGGAATCCTTCTCCATCTGGGGTCGTGACCAAATGTAGTTAAGTGTTATTTGTGCCACCCGTGGCAGGGGTGAGCTATCTGTGTTTTATGTACTACACGTGAGAGGGGTGAGTTATTTGTGTTGTTTTTTTATATGTGTGTGTCTTTTCTTGGCAAATCATCTGTGTGTTAGCTGTTAATCTACTGTGTTAAACACCTTGAGTTAAAAATAGGTAACATGATTGCCGGCAGAGAGAGAAATGAAGCCGCCGGTACAAGAATACAACTGCAGAAAGGCGGGCAGGTCCTTTAATAAGGGGCAGCTACCTCGGTTCGTGCTCGCGGTTCGTGTTCCTACAGCCCGCCTACCGCATGTAGGGTATGCTTCAGGTAACAGCACATGGAGGGTGCCCTCACCCAGCCCGCTCACCCAGCCCCCACTTGGCGGGCGACAACTCGTGGTTCCCCAGCACAGCAACAGCGTGCAACAGCTACCTAGTTTGGTATTCCTGGCTGTACTGGGTACCTTGAGGTTACTAGTGCAACAAATGGCGGTTTTCCACCTGCCGCCTATGAAGATAGATGAGAACCCAGGTGATAAAAGAAAAAAGAAAAAAACCTGGCAGTGGAGCCAGGACAGCTAGACAAACAGCCGCAG
This sequence comes from Arvicanthis niloticus, assembly GCF_011762505.2. Taxonomy (NCBI): domain Eukaryota; kingdom Metazoa; phylum Chordata; class Mammalia; order Rodentia; family Muridae; genus Arvicanthis; species Arvicanthis niloticus. The sequence goes on from NC_133434.1 coordinate 15,015,147, forward strand.
CAAGATTGTTCACCTGAGAGTTAATTATTTTTTTAAAAAAAAAAAAAGAGAGACAAGAACTGGTTAAAACTGCTTACTTAATTTAGTTTAAAACTTACTTGTGAGGCAGTCTTGATTTACACAAGAAAAACTGATAATTCGCCCTGCTCTGTGGCTAGGAGAAGGACACCAGCAGAAAGTAGAAAAAAAAAAGGGGCCAGCAGTTTTTTAGCATCTGTATGTAATAAGGAAGTTGATAATGATTTTTCCCAGTTTTATAAGTAAAGGAGTGCTTTTTTCTAAAATTACAGCTTAAAAGTTATAGGCTGCCCTGAGTCAGAAATATATATATATGAGTCAGGAATATATATATATGAGTCAGGAATATATATATATATATATATATATCTCCTTCAGTTTTGATAAATTTTTTAGCCATTACTGTTTGAGACAATTTCATTATTTGTATGAGATTTTCATTAAGATTTGGTTCAAAGATGAGAGTTCTGACAAGATAAAATTAAAGAAGTGGTGAAGACTTGTGCTCTTACGTTAGACATAAAAATGTTTACTTTATTGTTCTTGTTGTAATCAGAAATAACTCTTTAAAAGGTTTTTATAGAACTATGACCAAAGTTTCTATTTTGTTAAAAGTTAAATTCAAATAAGTGTCAAATGTAACTCAAGTTGCCTTTTAAAAATTGTTAATAACTGTATGAACCTTCAACATCTTAATAATCCTTGCTGTGAAATGCTATAGATAAGGCTATTCATTCTGATTTGGTTTCTTTCTTAGAGCTTCAGAGGTGAGCTCACATTACACCTGTGGACAAGGTACTGTTTGCAGACTGAATTAGGTTATGGTCTCTAGTGTGATGTGAACAGCAGTCATGCAGCCTCACAAATGCATCAGTCTACACAGAGTTCAAAGCAATAAATAAGGTAAAAGCCTTGCTTTCACAAGACCTTTGCAGGTTCTGGTCTTCAGATTGGGGACCCCGTCAATTGATCAGGCCGTGGTCAGCAGCAGGTCAATTTGGAGCAGATATGACTGAGACCTCCATGTGACAGAAGGTAAGGGACACCCAAAGGCCCCCGCCAGATTCCGCTGATAGATCTTGAGAGAGAGGGTTATATGAGACCCCACTAAGTTTGATCGGGACACATGAGGTTAAGCAGAGATCAGATAAGTTACCCACAGCCTTTCTAGACTAGCTCATAGAGACATTCTGTCAGTGTAGACAAGGCTCCAGAGGCTACAGAGACTACAAGATAAGTCATTGAAAGATTTAGGAAGTATACTACATATTAAAATGATTGATGGTAATAGCAAGTGAGAGAAGATTTAAAAGAAAGGAATAGAGAGGAATAGAGGAGACTAGAGAGAGGTGAAGAAAGAGAAAGGTGACAGGAAAGAATTTACAGAAAGCAGAAAAAAGGGATTCCAATCAAAGAGAGATAAAACTCTTTGAAAAAGACCAGTGTGTGCATTGCAAGTAAAGGAGCCAGCTTCAGGGTCCAAGAGGGTCCTAACAAATAGAAGCCAGGGCCAGAAATCCCAGGCCTTGAAAAACATCCCAGATGGTGAAGATATTAGCTCTGTGTGAAGACAGTGATTAAGATAGACAGGGTCCTCCTCCAGGCCAATGGGCCAAAATATATTTATGGACTACCCGAAAATGGTGGACTAAGAGATGGGCTGGGTATCTCATTCATTTATGGTCATCCTAGACTGTTCCTACCCTCTGTCGGGTTGAGACTTACTCCCCAGGATTGGGGCCCAGACAGGCTGCAACTAACTGACAAGAACTCACGGGTAGAGGAAAGGCTCCTCCTACTGACTCCAGCCGGGAGCCGAGGTAACGTGCTTTACAGACGGGAGCAGTTTTCTCCATGCTGGCCAGAGACAAGCCAGCGCTACTGTGGTGGACACATGCCATCTGGACTGACTCCCCACCCCTGAGATCATCGGTGCAGAGAACAACCTTGGAACTTGGGGCTGACAAGAAAGCCAACATCTGCATGGACAACAGGTATGCTTTTGCCACAGTCCATGCCTGCAAGGCTATATGCCAAGAGAGGAAACCCTGATGAAACCGGAAGCTGTAAATATTTGTTGCCCAGGATACCAAAAAGGGAGGAGACTCCAGCCTGAGGCAATAACCGGACAGATCAAGTGGCTTGATACAGGAGCCCTCCCAGGTTTGGGGCCTAAAATAGACAATGGCGCACACAAGAAGGGAGAACTATACTCCCCAGAAAGCAAAGGATTTACCAGGCTAAACACACAGATGGACTCTTAAGATATGAGTGCAACCAAGCAGCCAAGAGACTTAAAGCGTATAAGGGACCTTAGGTTCTGAGCCAGAGAAATAATAAGACTTAGAATAGATAAGAAATGCCTAGGAGAAAACAGCCTAGAATAGGGACCTTCCCGAGGTTTCAAGTGTCCTAGGTAATTAGATCAAAGAGCAGTTTTAAGGTAAGTCAGGAATTGAAGATCCACTGTTTATATTGTCTCCGAAGCTCAGGACAGGTAGAGAGAATATACAGGACCCTAAAATTAAACTACCCTTGGGAACTGGCGCTGGCTAGAGTGTCCCTTGTTCTTGCTCCATACCCAGAATGCCGATTTTGTGTGAGAAATGATTTTTCAGGCTACTAAAAGACTGTTCCTGGTGCTGTGGACTATCCGACCTCCTTGAAGTTCACCATCACCACCTGTGACTGATGCCAACTGGAGAAGATCCAGATGCCTGAACAACCCCCTACTCTTTGGCTCCAGGTCTTCTGCTATTCTACAAGGCTAAAGAAGCAGCAGGCCTTGACTCCTGAGACCACCCCAGAGGCACAGGGAAAATGCTGCCTTGGAGGGTGGGACTTAGTGTGTGTACACCCAAGGTTAAATGACAGCTTGTGATTACAAGATTGAAGTTGAAATGTGAATCTAGAGTTATATAGATTTGTTCCTTTTGCAATTTCTCTTTATTATATATGTGATTTTATGTATATGTAGACAGCTATGTGCCACAAAATGTGGAAAAGTCAGAAGACAACTTTGAAAGTGTGCTACAAAGAAAAGGAAATGTTTTGAAACCCCTAGTCAATAGAATAGAGCCCAAGAACCCCTGCTAACAGATACCTATTGCCTAAAATTGATAAATGGTAGACTTACAGCTCCGGGTTAACACCATGTGTTTCCACTGCTATCTTTGATGAAAACAAAGATTATTGTGTACTTGTCCATCTAGATCCCGCAGGTACTCTTGAACTGAGTTTGAGATACACCCTAGATGATTCTGCAAAGAGCCTATTTTCCTTGACTCTAGCTGTTACATTGTGACTAGGAGTGGCCATAGGTATAGAGACAGGTGTAACTACATTGATACAGACACCTCATTATTTTCATCAGCTGAGAGCTGCCACTGATGTGGATTTGAGAGCCCTAGAACAGTCAGTAACAAAGTTAAGTTGTTACTAGACTTGCTGTTTCTTAAAGGAGAAAGTCTGTGTGCTGCTCTAAGAAAAAATGTTACTATTATGTAGACCATTCAAGAGTGACCAGAGAGTAAATTCAGAAAAAAGAAGTTAGACCAGAGACAAGATAGAGATGCACCGCAACTTTGATTCGAGAGTTGGTTCAATCCTCCCTTGCTGGACCCCTTGTGATTTTACTTTTGCTCTTAACCATAGGCCCCTACATTTAAAATAGATTAGTAACTTTTGTTAGAGAAAGGATAAATGCTGTTCAGCTTTTTGTGTTGCGCCACCAATATAAGACTTTGGGTCAAGAAAATGGTAATTATGATGACACTGGAGTTTAAACTTTTCTAAAGATCCTAATCGGAAAAAGTGGGGTGAGAATAGACTTATTAATAATTGAGTTTTTATGATTAAAAACATAGCCAAATCGGAAAAAGTGAGGAATGTAGAGTGAAAAATTATAAAGGCCATTTTATGAAATATGTGTAGATTTTTTGCCTTACAGAACTGAAAATAAGATTTCAGGCCTTCACATTCCAGGTGAAGGACACTTGCTGGATTACATTCCTCAAGCCTCGCCCAAGGCAGGAAGGCATTCCTGATTACAGATAAAGATGCTACCACCTAGGTGGGGCCCTAGCCCTATAGCCGGAAAAAGTAAAGATAGCAATCTGAAATGGCCGGATAGGGCACAATGGCATGGTAAAAACCACATTTTTGAGAAGAATGCAGGGCGATTTCCACATGACACTAATCATTTAGAGTGAATACCTCTGAATTGTTCCACTGTTTTCATGTTTTGTATCTTTAACAACCCCATCCCACTCCCCTGGTTTGTGGTTTTTCCCTTTAAAACCCTCCAAGGACTGGCCGAGGGGGTCGGACCTTGACTCCAGCGCGAGTACCTGGTCAGACCGCTGGCTGCCAGCTCTTTCCCTAATAAACCTCTGCTGATTGCATCCAGGTATGGTTTCTTGTGATCTTTGGGTGGTCGCGATTCCGGAGGCTTGAGGAAGGGTCTCCCGAGTATGGGGCTCTTCACTAGCAAGTCTGACAACTCAAGTTTGAACCTTGAGACCCTACATAGTAGAAGGGGAGAAGCAACTCCTGAAAGTTGTCCTCTGACCTACACACACACACACACACACACACACACACACTTACTTTTTGGTTTTTGTTTAAATCCAAGAGAGGGGGACCCCCTTCAGTGCTTTGTGTAAATGGAAGACTGAGGTTGGGGGAGAATGTTAGTTTTAAGAAATCCGACCGCAGCTCAGAACAGACCACTCCAGACCACGAGGTTCCAAGGGGAAGGAGGTTTATTCAGGGGATAGGGCAAAGGTGGGGGAGGAAGGTGGAAGAGATAAGAGAGAAGAGAAGTAGAGGCAGGCCATGACCACGTGGAGAGAGGAAGGTGGGGGAGGGGACAGAGAGGCAAGAGGGTAAGAGAGTAAGAGGAAGAGATTAAGAGAGTAAGAGAGTGAGGAGGGGGCAAGCAGCCTCTTTTACAGTGGATCAGGCCTACCTGGCGGTTGCCAGGTAACTGTGGGGAGGAGCATACCTGGCTGTTGCCAGGTAACTGGGGAGATGGAGTTTAGACAGAATACTAACAGAGGACACTTGGGAGTAGCTAGTAGTAGCTGATGCTTTATTTCTCCATTTTCTTCTCCTAACCCCACAGGGAGACTTAGTGCTTGGAATGGATGTGGGGTTCAGTTTAGATGTGATGGCATGGTGTTACCTACAAAATAAGTCTAGAGTCAGAAGCTGAGGACTCAGCAAGAGGCCAGTGATTGGTACCTGCCATGGTTACTCTCTATGGTCAACTTGGTTGAATCTAGAATCACTGAGAAGACACCTCTGGGCATGTCTGTGAGTGTGTTTGCAAGGTTTCATTGAAGAAGAAAGACTCACACTAAATACCAGAGGCACAATACTATCCCACCAGCTGGGTTCCCAGGTAAAATAGAAAGGAAAGCCAGCTTAGTACCAGCCATCTCTTTGCTTCCGGACTGTGATTACAATGTAACCAGCCGCCTCGCATTCCCCCAGCCAAGTTTCTTGGCCTCTTGAATCACAAGTTAAAAGAAACCCTTTCTTCTCTAAGTTGCTTCTGGTCCTGTATTTGGTCACAGTTACAAAGAAAAGTAACTAATATTGAAACATGACCTGGAGGAGTGCCTGCAGCCTCTGGCAAGAGCTTGGCCAGGAAATAGAAGGAAGCTTGTCTTTGCTCTGTTAAGAGAACAAAGGAAAGGGCTGAAACCTGATGGTTTAACAGGAAGACACCCGCTCAGAGATTACCTAGAGATAAGCCTCTCCATAGAGGACAGGAAAAACAGAGCGCATGACCCAAGCTGTAAAGAATGCATGAAGACTACTTCTCCTATTTGCTTTGTTCCATTTTGTTTTGCCTCATTTTCCCTAATCTCCGGCTTTTAGGTTTCAGAGGAGGGAGTGAATGAGGTTGGGAGACAGAACTCCACCCCTGACATTACCAGGGAAAGGGTTTTGAGCCTTTGTGTGCTTGGTTGGAGGAAAAACAAGGACAGTTTCTTACCCCAGGGTGGGTGATGTTTGTGGCTGTTTCTCTCCCCCCCACCCCCCCCCCCCGCTCCTCCCAACTCCAAGAAAGAGAAAGGAGAATCAATTTGAATATTCAGATCCATAAACAACACCATAAAAAAAAATCACATCCATTTTCGGAGAAGGGCTCAGAGCTAGTGCGCTAAACCAATGCCTGATTGCTCCCAGCTTCAAACCCTGATCCATCTCCTCCCTGGGATGAGGAAGCTGACTCTTAGGGAGGATGAAGATGAGGCTCCTGGGAGGAGCTGGACCTGACTTTTGGTAGCCTTTGTCCTCATTTTCCTTTCTACATTGATCACGGGTCAACATAGCCTGGGCTGGGCCATGTGGGTGGGGCGTTCTCTGTGGAGTGAGGAAGAGGCCCCTGGGTGGGGCACAGTACTACCCATTGGGGGTGGAGGTCCCATAGACTTGGGCTTTAGCTTATGAATTTGTTCCTTTTCCCTTCCTATAGGGTCCCTCTACTACACCTCCCCATGCCCTCGCTCCTGCCGCCACCAATTTTGGCGTGCCAACGCTAGTGGAAAGTTGAGAGAGCTAAGGGACCCACAGTTGTGAGGTTCCGTGACAAATTGTGTTTCCACAGAAAAAGACATTCCAGGGCACTCAGCACAGCCCCTCATTTTGTAGATATGAAAATGGAGGCTCCAGAGATAAGCAGCTTGGCCCAAGTCACCCTGGGGGAGAGCGCTAAAAACAACCTTTGTCAAACCAAGGGCAAAGCAAAGCAGTGTCCTGGCAGCATTTTGCACAAAACTTCCTCTGTAGCCACCAGGGCCCTTGACCACGCCCATCTTGCCTTAGAAATCCAATCACTTGTGTCCTGCTTCCTGCTGTTTGTTCTCACTGGAGCCTCAGCTGTCTAAGGTGGATACTCTGTTGAAATGACATGCTGGACCTCCCCAAATGTCACCCTGGCTGTGTGTGAAGCCTCCTGTCCCCAGGGGAGCTTGGTGCCTCCTATAATTAAGTCCCATTTCTGTTTCTCCTCGGAGCCCAGAAGCGTCTGGCCTTTACTTGTATGCATTCATTACTCAGGGAGCCAATTCCAGAGCCCACTGTGAGCTTCTTGCCTCTTGGAGTATGCTCAGGGTACCACCCCACCTCCAAATTCTCTGCTGACTCTGTTGCTGAGAATGAGAACTTTATACTGGAAGCAACTCAGGAATTGGGCTTTGGAGCCATAAAGTGTTGTGGCCCTCCCTATTGATGGTCCACCCTATCCCCCTGCGGATGATAGGAGCTGAACCTAGGACCTAGTGCATGCTGGGCCAGTGCTCTGCCACTTAGCTACCTACATCCTCATCCTTAATGGTTCTTATCCTCTCCCCATAAAAGGAATAAATTGACCAGCTCCTCAGAGAGTTGGAATAGAGATTTCCTGGAGGCTCCATGTCTTCGCAGTTACAAAAGCCTTTAGACAGAGACGTGTGTATGATGTTAAGCCGTGGTCAGGGATTCCACCCCATGGGCATCTGGGCTTTAGTTTCATTTTTGCTGTCAGGTTCTATGACTTCAGGTAACTTCTAACACTTAGAGTTTCCTCTTCAGTACCCTCGAGAGCCTCAAGCAGCTATGGTTATTGAGAAATTTTCCGTTCCTGAGATACATTTTCAGGAAACATCTGAACCTCTATATCATCTTGTGTAAGGACAGCACAGCTGTGTGCTGAGGCCACTGGACTGGGGGTACCTGCACACATGTGGCACACACACAGACACATATATACAAATAACATTTTAAAAAATGGAAATCTTGATAAGGAATTATCTAGATCAGGTTGGCCTGTAGGCATATCTACAGGAACCCTGTTGAGTATAAATTGATATATGAAGGCACAGCCCACTATGGGCAGCACCATTCCCTAGGCAGGGCTCTGAATTATATGAATGAAGCAAGCATGTAAGGGAATACATATTCTCTTCCTTTTCTATTGTTGATCAGCTTCTTGAGTTTCTTGAGTCTCCCTTGATTTCTTTGAAATGATGAACTGTTGCCTAGAATAAAAATTCAAATAAGGTCTTTCTTCTCAAATTTCTGTTTGTCAGAGCAGCAACGACAACAACAAAACCCTTGGCAGCATCCTGGCTCCCAAGCCTGCCCTTTAAACCTCAGTACTGCTAGGGGGTTCTGAACTTCCCTTTCCTCTAAGGCAGTGAATGGTTCTCAACCTTCCATAATGCTGTGACCCTTTCAGACAGTTCCTCAGGTTGTGGTGACCTCAACCATAAGATTATTTTTGTTGCTGGTTCATAACTGTAATTTTGCTATGTTATAAATGTAATTATCTGTGTTTTCTTATGATATTAGGTGACCCTGTGAAAAGGTTGTTCGACACCCCCAAAAGGGTTGCAAACCACAGGTTGAGAACTGTTATTCTAAGGGGTAGCCTGTCTTATGATTGAGGGAGCTATTATTTGTTCTGTGTGAAGCACTCTTCCAGAATCCTGGCCACTGTTTGCAGGTATCCCTCTGTTTTCTTGACGCTCAGAGTGACAGCCAGGCTCTGGCCCAGATGGACCCAGCCGAGATAAGTGCAGAGAAGCCACTGTGTCTCCTCTCTCCAGTTGAGCCTCTCTCACATTTTTTTTTTTTTTTTTTTTTTTTTTTTTTTTTGCTTAGCCACCCCACCTTCCTATTGAACTTGTGGTCACCTCAGATTCTAAGATCTTTTATTCATGTGTCTCTGGTAACCCACAAGACCTTTATCTGGAACTACCTCAATTGATTCTTTGATTCCAAACACTGGATTTTATGCCCGACACCACCAAATCTTATCTGTGTTGTCTGGGAATGGATTCTTATCCGCAGAGGTGGTCAGACTCTAAGGTAGTATAGTTCTGCTGAGATGAACCATGCATGCTATGTAATTCATTTCTTCCAACTTTGTTATATACAAATGAGGCCATCACCCTTTCTTCATCTATGGTAGTGTTAAAAATACTGGTTAGAACAGAATGTGGCTCTTGGGCCTTCCTTTTAGAGAAAGATTTCCCACCTTGTGACAAAACCAAAAACCAAACTCCCCCAAACAAATAAAAAAAAAAAACCAAAGATAAACAAACAAAAACGAACAAACAAACCCCTCCCCCCAAACCAAAAACTTGTTCTCTGGAAGTGTCTACATTGTAATTTTCAACTTCCAGAGTCTGTATTTAATCTTGCATTGGATGTTTCAGTGTTCCAGACAGAAGGAAGCCCAAGCTTGGGAGTCAAAGCCCCTGCTTTTTCAGGGTGCTAGGGGAGTTTACCACACATAGCTAGAGAAACATGTTTGTTCACAGACAGCTGGTGACCCCCAAGTCTTCAGACTGGATGCATGGAGGGTCTAGTGAGCTGATGCCTCCAGTGTTTTGAACATACTAATACTGTTTCCTGAACATGGGTCCTAGGAAGAGCCATGAAGCTTGACTGTGTGTGGGGAGATTAATGATCACCTCTCCCTTTTCTGCCTTCCTTTTCCTTAGGCCATAGTTTGTGGGGAGTGGACAGAAGATGGCTATCATCCTTGCAGTCATCTTGAGCCATATACCCTGACAAGAGACTTGTTTACAATAGCCTACAACAGCTGAGCACACTCTGATAACATCTTGTTTTAGATACCCAGGATTTTCCCTTGGGTGTGTGAGACTTAAAGGTGTGTGACTTAAGGGCGTGACTTAGAGATCAGATTTAGAGATAAGACTTAAGGGCGTGACAAAAAGGTGTGGCTTAGAAGTGAGGCATATAAAAGTCAAGGCGAGAAGGAGTGAGTTAGTTATTAGGTATTAGGCACTTAGCACTTGGAAGAAGTAACTTGGAACTTGGAGGCACTAGGGACTAAGAACTAAGGACTAGGAACTCAAGACTTGGGACTTGGACTAGGAAGAGAGACTGAAGAATAAACGGGATTGAATTATACTCTGTCTGGTCTCCATTCTTCGAGTCCGTTCTCACTCTCTCTCTCTTGCTGAACCCCGACCCATGGACCGAGCAGCTTGGGGCAGTGTGGGCCCTGACATTTTGGCCCCCAAGCATGGGGCAGCATGGCTGCAACAACAGTTCCCTTTGTATGTGGGTTTGTACCTGTGTGCCTGACTGCATGTGTGTGCTCTTGTGAGAGCACATGTGTGTGCTCTTGTGTGCGGAGGCCAGAGGTCAATGTTGGGTGGCTTGCTTAATAGCTCTCCACCTTATTTTTTGAGACAGGATCTCTCTAAGTTTCCTTTTGGTTTTTGCTGAGATCAAAAGCCTTGGCAAAAGAAACTTGCCAAAGGAAGGATTCACGTTAGCTCACAATTCAAAATACAATCCCTGGGGCAAGGGAGGGGCAGGGGTCAAGGTAGCAGGAGCTTGACCCTACTGGGCACATCACGACAACTGTCAGAAGAACAGAAAGATAAAAGCATGCATGCTTCAGCTCAGCTCCTTTTTCTCCATTTTACTCGGTTCAGGACCCCAGCTCAGAGAGTGGACTGATTCACAGCTCAGATGGGTTTTCCTGTATCAAGGAATTTCGTTCACAGCCCACTGGCTGCACCAATAGGCACACCCAGAGGTAGCTAAATCTAGATGTGGTCAAGTGGACAGTTAATACTGGGCATCACAGGATCTCTTTCTGAACCTAGAGATCACTAATTAGCCTTGGCAGGTTGGCCAGTGAGCCCCAGGATTCCACTCATCTCCGTCTCCTCAGCCCTGAATCATAGGCACTCTGCCAGTCCCATTTTCTGTGTAGGATTTGAACCCAGGTAAGGACCATGTTTGCCATGTTTCCATGGCAAACACTTCTCCAACTGAGCTTCTGTGTCTAACCTGTTTCTTTATTCCATCAGTACCACTAAAATCTATCCCTGGGAAAGTATATTTCAGAATCAGGGTTTCTACCTCCTCACACTGGTGCCTTGTAAATGAACTCTTTCTAGTTCAGAAAACCTGTCATTTTTGGTGCCTCGGCATATACACTATGGTGAAGATAGGCCTTGTGGGATACTAGGGAGATGCATGGGGGTGGAAGGGATGCAGGGGTGTAGGGGTGGGAGCAGGGAGAGGAGTGGGATTGTCTTCTTATTCAGCCAAATGAGGTTGTACCCATAGTTCCATGACTTGACTCGGGAGTTGGGATGTCTCTAGTCACTGAACACACTCATCACTAAAGATGGAGTGAATTATGGCTAAGACAGTCTGGAGTAATTTCTTGCATGGTCTGGGGTGTGATTCTTTTGACCTCAGTTGGCACTTTGCCTCCATCTCGTGCTGGGGTCACCATAACCCCAGGCTACCACAGACCACATCTGGTTCAGAACGGAACCTTGTTGGGAATGCTTAGAAGCAGATTCTGCCCCCAGCTCCAAGAGCTCAGCTGGGTGTTAGAGCGCTGTAATTCATGCCAAAGGTTGTTCCCTGCAATTTCTCTTTTCCACCCTCTCCCCGCTGCCTCCCTCCCCCCGGTGGGAGAGGAAAGGCAGCTATGCTTATAGAAAGATTGATTAGTTAAGCAAGTCAATTATATCTCTTGCCGAGAGCAACTGTATATTAAGTAATGCAGCAAAAATGATTGTCTGCGCAGATCCATTTTGTCGAACAGCTGTTCCAGAGGCCCGGAAAGAGAAGACAGAGGTTAAAATCCCATAATAGTCTTCACTCCCCATCTCACCCCACCCCATCACGCCTGGCCCTCCGGGGGCTCCATTTATTATGAGATGAAATAAGGTTGGGTAATAAGTATGCTGGCGGCCTGCTCCATTTTGTGGGAAAACTCCCCTCCATGCTGTGAACTCCTGGGTATCCATCAACACTGGCCCTCCTGCTCTCCTGCCCTCCTGCCCTCCTGCCCTGGGGGAGTAGACTGAGACCATCTCATATCATCAGCACTGGTGCAGTGGAAGGAGTTCTGAAGGAAGTCTTGGTCTGGGTTCAAGTCCATGCATTAGATGTGTGAGCTGAGCGGAACCCTCCAATATATCTATGTCCCACTTTCTAAATAAAATGCTGAGCGGAACCCTCCAATATATCTATGTCCCACTTTCTAAATAAAATATCTCCAAATTGAGGAGATAGCATGAATGAATAAAAGCTTCTAGAACCGGAGAATGAAGTAATGAATCAAGGCTGGACAATGCAACCCCAAGGCAAGGAGCTGGTGGAGTGGGGAAGTCTTGAGCTCGGTTTGCTTGCACCGCTAGGTAGTTCAGCTAATACAAAACAGGACCAGATGCTAGCACAACCCATGTATCCAACCCATGTCATGGAAGCATGCATGTAGGCTTTGCTCACACCTACACTGTCTCATCCCTGTCCCTGAATGACATACTCCTTTGGACTTTCATCCTATAAAGCTACCTTTAGTGTTTGTTTTAACTCGGTCTCCCTTTATGCAGCCTATGGCTTATGGGATTCCTCACTACATCCCCACGGCTTGTAGTACTAACAGTAACTGGCCCTTTGGTCCATAGGAGACAGTCCTGGGGCAGTGAGAATCCAGGAACACCTGTTTTGTCCATTCCTGGGGGCATCCGTACCCATGCTGGGCCTAGACTAATGGCTGCTTCTTTCTTTCTGTTTATTTTTTGACACTTAGCCAAAGAGTGAGGTCCAGTCCCTATTCTAGGTTAAATGGTTCACCCTTGTCAGAAGATATCTCTTATATCTACTTCAGAAGGCCCAGTAAAGGCTTGTTTTTCTATCTGAAGCCCTGCCATTGTCTCTTCATGCTCTGGTCAGAGGGTTCCCTCCCTGTAAGAAGACAGAGTGACCACAGTGTGTCCTCAGCTGAGAGCTGCAGGGCTTTGACTTCACCATTCACACACATACCTCACCCTAAATGAGCCCACCAGACGCCACCAGGATGGACATGTTGTGGCAAAAGCCTTTAGGCTTATATAAATGGGGAAACTGAGGTCCAAAGAGAAAACAGATCACGTGGCTGCTAGGACCCAGTCTCCAAGATGCTGGCCAGCGGCTTCTCTCAGATCCATTCTCCTCTCAGAGAAGTTCCCACAAGGACAGCAAAGGACAGGCTACTTCCAGCCAGCATCACAGCGCTGAAGTGACACAGTATGCGCGCTGGGCACAGTGGTGTTCCCAATGGGGTGGCTGATTTTCAGGGACAACAACTCTTCCCCAGCCCGATGGGTCCTCAGAATCCAGGGACAGAGCTCAAATCCAGGTCAGCCTATGTGGCCCAGGGTTCTCTCTTCTTGGCTTCAGGGTAGGAGAAGTCCAGCTTCCTTGATTTCTGAGCACTTTGACAGTTTCATTATCTTCCCCTCAGATCACATGAGAACCCTTTGCATAGAAATGGCTGTTTCTCTAGTCTGCTTCCTTTCCCATGTTCCTAAATCTGTGAGTATGCCCGCGGAGGAGTGGCGTGTGTGTGTGTGTGTGTGTGTGTGTGTGTGTGTGTGTGTGTTTGTGTGTTTGTGATGTGACCCACATAAGCACCCACCCTTGAAAATAGGTCTTCTGTAAGGCTATCAGAGGGATGCTAGCAGGCAATCATAATGGGAATGGCTGCCATTTCAGTACAGTGACCACTGGGGTTCCTTTTCTCCTGGGGGTCCCAGCACAGGGAGCACCTAAGAGAAGAACTTTCATTTGAAGCTGGCTTCTTCCAGGCTATCTTTATCTGCTGTGGAAGCCACAGTAAAGCTGGGTCTGGCTGGAAGAAAGTGGGTCTCAGCTTTCTCAGTGGGACTCTCTTGGTCCTTGCTTTCTGCTTAGCCTGGGAGCTAGACCTGGGCCTTCCCCTCTTATCCCATCCAGCAACAGGAGGCAAATCACCCAAGGGGCTCATTAGTGCTATTGAAAAGTCTTTCTGTCTTCCTTCCTTCCTTTCTTCCTCCTTCTCCTTCTTCTCCTTCTCATCCTCCTTCTTTAAAAGATTTATTTATATACTTATGTATATGGGTGTTATATCTACATATACATTTACACACTTAAGAGGGTATCAGATCCCATGGAACTACACTTACAGATGGTTGTGAGCCACCATGTGGGTGCTAGGAATTGAACTCAGGACCTCTGGAAGAGCCCCTAGAGGTCTTAATCACTGAGCCATCATTCCAGTCCTGGAGATGCTTTCTGGCACTCAGATTCTTGTCCTCTTCCTGCCTAGGCATCTCATAAATACCAGAAAGTATGTTTTTCTAGAACCCAGAACCTCAGTGTGCTAAGCAGGCACCATATTTCTAAGCTACATCTTTTTGCTTTTCCTTTTGATAGAGTCTCACTCAATTGTTCTAACTGTACTCTGTAACCTAGGCAAGTCTTGAACTTGTGATTCTTCTGCCTCAGGCTCTGGAGTATCTGTTACCACCTGACCTGTAACTAGCAGGATAAGATGGAAATTTGATGAAGATTTCTCAAATTTTCTTTATCTGTAGAGGGTGGTACAGATCCTCGGTATAGCAGGTATTGTAGCAGGGAGGATAGCCTTGTCTCTTAAATGCCTGGAACACCTGTAGGCAAAGATACAGGTACCCAGGGAGCCAGGAAGGAGGGAGGTGTGTCTTATAGGTGGAAAAGCTAGTTTGAGGAGAAAGAAGGTCACTTGGGCACCATGGGTCAGCTGGCATGGGGTCTATGTCCATGTCTGTGGTCTAGTGAGAGTTGGTCACAGTATACATTGTGAATAGGGAAAAGTAACCATAGGAGTTTCCCCTTGCCACATATAATTTAGTAAGTTTTCCTGTGTAGGAGGTATTGAGGGACATCCTGGGATTCAGAGGAGGCAGCTACCATGATGGGACTGAAATGTCTGGGGAAGTATCTCCTCCTCCTTTCTGAACCTGAATTACTTTCCCTGCGCAGCCTCTGATGCCTAGACTCCACTGTTTGAATGCTCTCTCTTCATTTAAAGCCTTGTTCTTTGCAAGGATGCAAAGCCTTGTTCACACACGGATGTGAATGCATTAAGCAGATCCCTTCCTTTCAGACTTGTGTTTTTATCCATCAGGACAAGCAGGAGATAGAATAGGAGAAAAACTTGGGACATAGGAAGTTAGTTACACAGAGGGAGCCTGGAGGCTGTGAAAAGGGCTGGCCTTCATTTTGGGCTGTTTCCCAGGCCACTAGGTTAAAGCTGAGAGAGGGAGACATGTGGAATGGATTCTGGACCTGAGGGTGGGAGGAAGCTGTTTCTGAGGATGGGTGGATGCTGGATCTGAGGATGGGTGGAATCTTGATCTGAGGGTGGGAGGAAGCTGGATCTGAGGGTGGGAGGATACTGGATCTGAGAATGGGTGGATGTTAGATCTGAGGATAGGCGGAATCTGAATCTGAGGGTGGGTGGAATCTGGATCTGAGGATGAGTGGAATCTGGATCTGAGGATGGGTGGAATATGGATCTGAGGATAGGTGGAAGCTGGATCTGAGGGTGGGTGGATGCTGGATCTGAGGATGGGAGGATGCTAAATCTGAGGGTAGGTGGAATTTGGATCTGAAGATGGGTGGATGCTGGTCCTTAGGATGGGTGGATACTGGATCTGAGGATGGGTGGATGCTGGATCTGAGGATGGGTGGATGCTGGTCCTGAGGATGGGTGGATGCTGGTCCTGAGGATGGGTGGATGCTGGTCCTGAGGATGGGTGGATGCTGGTCCTGAGGATGGGTGGATGCTGGTCCTGAGGATGGGTGGATGCTGGTCCTGAGGATGTTAAGCAAAGCAGTCTTATCCAGACCGTCATCAGACCAGACATCCTATATGGTTCTTTCTGGGAAAGTCTGATTCCCCTTCTCTGTCTTTCCTCTAGCCACTCAGTAAGGTTGAATCCTTGCACATCTTCTGCCTCACCCTCTGCTTTTATGTTACAAGTTAACTCTCTACTACTGGGGTCTGGAAAAATATGGGGATCAGTTTTGATGGCAGATAAAACAAATCAGGTGGCCACTGGTCTCAGGCTCTTCCTGCCCACAGAGAGGCTCTTGTCCCCAGCATGCTTCCTCCAAAAAGTGAGCCAGAACTGGGTAAGGTCACAACCAGCTGTGGGAAGTAGGAAGTTGGTTTTGCCATGTGTTTCTCAGCCTCTCGTGCAGGCACAGGAACTGGCTGTGGAACCACAGGGAGTAGTGACCCTTGTGCTTGGGTGCTTGGGTTCATTGTGGATTTCAAGATGTACCCTCTAGGTCTGGGTGGCTTTCCCCAAATGTGTGCACCATGTCACACCCTGCCATCTCTCTACACCGGGCAGAGGGTAATGTTACGGCTTGATTATGAAATGTCCTCCATAGGTTCATATTAAGAGAGGCTTGTTTGCCAACGGAAGGGTTTTCAGCGAGTGATTGGCTTGTGATCCATAAATAAATTCATCCCCTGGTGGATTCCTAATTGATGACATTATTTGGAGGTAATTGAAACATTAGGAGGCAGAACCTGTTTAGGGGAAGTATGACACGAGGCATGTGCCTTTGATGATAGATTATGTCTGTGCTCCTTTGTCTTCAGGACACTAAGCAGTGAGCAGCCTCTGCCACATGATCTTGCCACTGTGATTCTTTGCCTTTCCTCAGGTCCAGAATAATGGACTTGGCTAACCACCGACTAAAGCTTCTGAAGCCAGGAGCCAAGGTAAAAACCCTTTCTCCCTTAAAACTGTTTCTTATAGGCAAGTCACAGAGATGAACAACTAGGGGACACAGGTAGTCTCCAACATCACATCCTTTGTCATAACTGTCAGTGCTCAGGTTGTAGGCAGAGCCTTGCCCCAGCACTCTTTCAAATGCTCTGCCTCTCTAGGTCCCGTCTGTCATCTATGGTGTGTGTAGGAAGACAGAAAAAGGACCTTGTGGCAGAATCAGGGCAATGTCTTCGAAAACAACTATCGACAGTTGATTTGGAAAGTCTTACTTGCTTTTACTGTAGTGTGAGGAAGGGCGGGAACACGGGCACACTGAGGCAGGCTGCCCCACAGTACTACTTGTGGAGTTCCAAAGGTTTTCTGAGCCATGCTGAGTCCTGACAGTTTGGTCTGTTCTGCATGTCTGTGCCCATCTGCTGTAGCAGTGGCTGGTGGGAGAACTCTCTGGGATGTGGTGATGGAGACATAAAGGGAGAGGACTAAGAGTGCCCTCTGAGAGAGACACTAATCTATTGGATGGCAGAGCATCTTGGGAATGCCTAGGGATGAGGCTCTCAGATTGGATCTTTCACACCATGGTTAACAGGAGAAGGAGAGAAGAAAGGGGATGAGAGAGGAGAAAGAATTATACCAAATAGTGAAGGCTTTCTACGAGGAACTGCTAGAGAGATAGGTTAGCCAGAAAGAGTGGGACAGGGTGGCTATGTCTTGTGAGAAACAGCCGAGGGAAATGCAGTCATCTACTCTAGGGGCCAAAGACTTGCAGGAGTGTTTATAATCTTCCTCAGAAGGTTCTGTGAGCAAGAGAGGGTGTGTTTGCATGTAGGGCATGTATAGATGCCATCAGGAAGATAGCCTGTGTTCCATGAAAGGAAGCACTTGCTGGTGGTGGAGCTGGGCAAGAGTGACCTCAGGTTCTTAGGAGGGTGGCCAGCTCCTGCTCACTAGCAGTGGGGTCTCCCAAGTACCAAGTGGAGCAGAGAGAATGGAAGGCAGTGGAGCCTCCCTAGAGATGCCTCCAACTGGAGTTGAGAAGTCAGTGCTGACAACCTTGAAGGCTCTTGCTAGCTGTAAGTTTCTTAGAGTTGAGGAGGCTGAGAAATGGACTAGTTAGCTTCCTGGATGGGTCTGAGCTCATCCTTGCTGACCCCTCATTCGTGGGGAAATGAGTTGACAGCTCCCAAAAGCTCCTGGGCTGATGCAGGTGATGGTCTCATGGGGATGACCCTCCCTCCTGTGAGAGTCAGGCCACTAGACAGTGGGTGAGAGATTTAACTGCCTGAGGGTCGCAGAGGGCACAGGATATTTCCAACACATCTGTTCTCTAGTACACATACTCTCTTGCTGGGGTCTTGGAAGCAGGTAGATATTTACACAAAGTGTAGACACTATTCAGACGGAAAACATTCCTGGAGTCAGAGAGACCTGGTTTTGAATACAGCTCTGTCTACCCCGTGATGTGTTGATTCTCCTAGCTGTGGAAAACAAATGATAAATTTTCCTCTCCTAGAGCTGTGTTGAAGGACAAGCTATTTAATACATATAAGGCACAAAGCTGAGTCATAGCAGAACTCAGTAAAATTCACGTTTATGTCTCCTGGGATCTGGGTTTTCCCTTATCCTGACTATCTTTTATTAAGGTCTCATGGACGTGATGTCTCCAGTGTGTAGCACAGCAGACAACCCCTTGTTGGTACCCATGGGTAAGATGCAGAGCTCTAGGAATTTTCATGGGTTTAGGACCTGTTAGGGGGTAGTCTGGCCTGGAGAAGCTCAAGGAGAAGCTTACGAGAGGCTCAGGACATCCACTGGAAGGCAGATTTCAGATACTGGAAGGAAAAATGAATGAGAGAGAGTCGGGATCCTCCTTGTGATCCCAACGGGGCTGGAACAGGAACAAAACCACATCATATGTTGTGATGTGCACCCATCATCTAGATATGTGGGAGACAGAGGCAGGGGGATTGCAAGTTCAAAGCTAACACAAACTACATAACAAGTTCCTGGCCAGCCTGGCATATAAAGAGAAATGCCATCTCAAGAAATAAACAAACAAACATAATAAGCCCTTGCACACTAAAACCCATCATTTCTAGGTAGTGCTTAACTCTGACATCTCTAGTTAGAAACCTGTGAACTGCCATCATGTGGCAGGTGACATGCTGTAGAGAAGTTGTTCTACAGAATATACTGGCTCATCAGAGCATTGTGGTCCCCTAATCAGCAGTGGGAAAACGAGGAACAAAGATAACAGATGCAGGTATCACTCTCCCCCTTCTCACGTCTGTTTCTACAATACTGACTTTCCCTGGCTTCTTAACAGCTCTCTGAACCTTCCAGAAAAGTCCCCATCATATCTTTGAGTCAAATGCTTGTCAAAAGCCAGAATGATGGTGAACAAATCAGACAAGGCTAAAACTCTTGAAGCTACTGCGTTGTTCCTGAGATTGTATAAGCAACTGGGGTACAAGCAACAAATATAGTCAGAGCTGAGCCAGGACTCGTGTTTGGGAGGAGCAACCCTCAGAATGGTTTCCATCGCTTCATAGTCACTAATACTTCTTTGCATATTGATTTCTGTAGAAAAAAAATCATGGTGACTGTTGAACAAATGTTTGCAAGAATGAAATAATGCTTTTGCTTGCATGCACTCTGGGTAAGACCCTTCCTGGGCACCCTGTTTCATCTCGTTTAATCCTTGCTTCAGCTCAGAAGCAGGCACCATTATCCCATTATAGATGAGAGATCTGAGATGAGACACTGCAAGAGTCAGTGTGGCTCCGGAGCCCATGCATCTTCGTCACGTCACCTTGCACTTCACTTGGAAACTGTAATTGATTTGCACCATGCTTTATGTTTTCCCAGATGTGTCTTTTTCAGCATTTCACTCAGCTCTTCATTTTGCAGGATCAGTTCTGCAGATTTAATACGTGGGAGTGTGATTAGATTTTCCTGTGAGTCCTTGCTCATTATCATCAAAAGGGTCGTGTGGTTGGAGTAGTCAGGCTTCCAGTGACCATTAGTACACCTCTGCATGTCAATGATGCTTCAGATACGTACATTATTTAGTTTTATTGGGGGAGCCAACTATCACCATTCAAAATTAATAAAATAGGATCTGGGGACACATTGATAACTTTCCCCCCTCTAAACTGATTCTGTGAGCATTGTTAGTTATGGCTTCTTGTAGATCCAGTCTCGTCTCAGAACTTGAATGGGACATGCTCACCACTGATCTCCAGGGCTGTGCGCAGCTAACGCCTCAGGACGTTAGGCCAGCGAGTGGCCGGAAGGCCATTTCTCCAAATGCAATAGTGAGAAGGGGTCAGATCAGTTGACTCCCAGAGCTGTCTTTATCTAATGAGACAAGCACTAGCCAGCCATATGTAGCTACTGAAGTCTTCATATATGGCTACTCAGAGGTGAATTGTGCCCTAGGAATAATACTTAGCGAATTTGAAGATGCAGAAAAAAATGGTATCATGATCCCATCAATATTTTTATGTCTATTAAATGTTGAAGTAATCATGTTTGGGGAGTATTTATTCGAGGAAAACACATTACTAGTTTCAGTTTTCTTTCTAAGATCAACGAGAAAATCTAAAACTATAGATGTTTTATCTTTGTAATCAGATGCTTCAACTGGGTACTGCTGTTCTGAGAATGACTTAGTTTTTGTCTTTAATTCATTCTTGTGCTCCAGGTTGTCCACAGATTTTTTTTTTTTTTAAAAAACATCATTAGGTCAATCCAGGAAGAAGAAATAATAACTAAACATACGTATGTATCTAGCACCAGATCACCCAGATACACAAAGCAAGTGTCAGCAGAGAAATGCATTGCAATATGATGATCACTGGAGACTCCAGTTTCAGCAATGATCAGCCAATTCAGACAGAAAACCAGCAAAGGATTTTTTTTTTGCATTTAAACTGTACTGCCCTCTAGACCAAATGGACATGCTAGACATTTACAGAGCATGTCATCTGATGTTGATAAGTAATCTTCTCCTCAGCACATGGGATATTCTGCAGGGCAGATTGTATGCTGAACCAAAGAAGTCTCAGTGAATTTTTTAAAAATCAAAACCGAACATTTGTGAATCGCAGTGGGATTAACCTATGAGTCACTAACAAGATGAATTTCGGAAGTTGCATGGATACATGGAGATTAAATGGTGTGCACCTGTGCAACCAAGGATTAAGGAAGAAGTTAAAAAGAACACGTAGAAGTTTCTTGAAAGAAATGAAAGTGGAAAGTTCAGAAAAGAAAACGATCACTCAGCTCAGAGAAGAAATAGACAAAATCAAGACTAAGAACAAAGAAAATACTAACACATAAGAATCGTTTTTTTAAAAGGACAAGCAAAACTGATATAATTTTAGCAAGAGTAATCAAGAAAAAGCAAAAGCTCACATAAATAAGAGGAGAGATAAAAATGGAGAATTCTAGCTGGTACCACAGGGGTACAAAAGCTTTTCCTTTATAACTCTACTCCAACAAATCGAAAGTTCTAGAAGAAACAGACACACTCCTTGATATATGAAACCTGCCATGGCTAAGTGAACAATGAAGAGTTTGAAAACCAGAGCAGACCAATGAGAAGGGAGATCACACAACCACACCCACTTTTCCAACAAAGGCAAGCCAAGCCTGGAGGGCTTCACTGCCAAGGTCTGTTACTCACGAGACACACTAAAACTCTTTTTCACAAACTACTCAAAAATATCAAAGGGGAAAGAATTCTTCCATTAAGCCCGCTTTACTATTTATTATCTAAAACCAGATAAGAACCCACCAAAAGAGGACTATGAGCCAAAAAATTCTCAACAAAATAGTATCAAGTAAAATCCAAGAATGCAGCAAAAAGATCACATATCCCAGTCAAATGGTATTTAGCTCAACACACCTAGATAAAATATGCGTAACATTAACAGAATTAAGAAAGTACCCTAGTAGCTGTAGAACATGTACTTGATAAAGTTCAGCATCCCTTCATGGTAAAGAAAATCTCAAAAATAAAGTCTAGAAGGAATACACTCCATCCCATCCATACGGCATAGCTGAAAAGTTCAAAGTTGACATCATAATCTGTGTGGGAAGCTGAGAGCTTTTTCTTTGCTATCCAAAACAAGACTAAGAATTTTTTCATTTTTACCATTCTTATTTGACAAAGTACCAGGAGTGCTAGCCAGAAAATAATTCAGCAAGAAAAAGACATAAAGGGCATTCAAATTGGAAAGGATGAAGTCAAATTGTCCCTGTTTGCAGATGACATGATTTATGTATTGAAGAAACCCAAATCTGTTAGAATGGATAAATTCAGTAAACTTGTAAGATACAAAATTAACATAAGAAGCAGCATTTATATATGCCAGTAGAAAACTATCTGAAAGAGACATAAAGAAAGTAATCTCATTTGCAATAGCTTCAAAAGCACCCAAGAAAAAACATTTGACAGGAAGGTGAAAGGTATTGTTGGTGACAATTATAATATTATTGAAAGATCTGAGGAAGATGCATGTGTGTACACACACATTTGATTGGAAGACAGCCCATGTTCATGGATTAGGAAGACTGATTATTTTTCAGTTCTTGTAATCAAACCCAGGGCCTTAGCTACACGTGTGTGTGTGTGTGTGTGTGTGTGTGTGTGTGTGAGAGAGAGAGAGAGAGAGAGAGAGAGAGAGAGAGAGAGAGAGAGAGAGAGGGAGGGGGGAGGGAGAGGGGGAGGGAGAGGGAGAGGGAGAGGGAGAGGGAGAGGGAGAGGGAGAGAGAGAGGGAGAGAGAGAGAGAGGCACTGATGGTGAAAATGTAAATTTGTATAAACATGTGGAAGTGGAAGTAGGCTTATGATTGTAATATAACCAGCTGTAGCACTTCTGCTTATATACTCAAAGGCATCCAACTCAGCATATCATAGGGATGCTGCATGCCCGTGTTTATTATGGTACCATCCACACTAGTCAATGTATCTAGGCATCCATCAACAGATATTGATAAAGATGACGAAATATTGATGAAGACAACTGAGGAAATACGGTATTTCATATACATAAGTGGACTACGTAATTTTTTTCACGTAAAGAAGGAAATCCTGTAACTTGATGCAGCGTGGGTGTAAACAGAGGCACAGAAAGACAGATGTCTAAATTCCTCTCTTTGTGAAAGTCACAATTGTGGAACCAAAGCATAGAGTAATGGTTAGTAGAGGCTGGGAAGGGTAGAATCAGAAGGAGGCCGGAGAGTAGTTGTTTGATGGTTATGACATTATAGTTAGGGGTAAGTCCTCTTGTTCCATAGCACAGTAGGGCAAGTACAGTTGACAATTATGGTACATTTAAATTTTAATGAGCAAAGGAGAGGATTTTTAAATGTTGTCACCACAGAGGAAGGATGCATTTTTGAGGTGCTGTGTATGCTAATTACTCTTATTTGATCATTACACATTTTATACATGTATCAAAATATCACACTGCTTCTTATAAACATGTACAATAATTACATGTCAATTAAAGAACAAACAAGCAAACAAAACGCTCACACAAACCTAGATTTTAGGTAGTAGGCTAATTTGGGTGCTTTGAGAGGACACACAATAGTCTTTTCCCATGGAGATTTCTTCCCTGCTTCCTGATTCCTCCTGCTTGATGACCCTCTCAGAAGAAATTAAGGTCTTTGACCTATTCTTGAAGTTGTGAAACATTCAGCTAGTGGTAATTTTATCTATTAACCAAAGATGTTATAAAATAGACTATGGCACCCCAGAGCATCAAAGTCAGTTTGGCCCAAAAGACAGTTTGAGGTGTGGTCATGCTTAGATCTTGATCTTGCACCAGGAGCTGGTTGGGAGCTGACAAAGGTCAAGAACAAGTCAGGGCTACAGCAGACCAGAAACATCGAAGACAGGACCTGAGAGCCACTGCTGGTTACATCCATGACCTCATGCCTCTGGCCAGAATGCAGGGCTATTGCTGTTCCTTATAGAGCAATAAAGCACACCCATCTCTTTGTCAGTTCTTCCTGGTACTTAACTCCTAGGCTGGAAAAGGCAAGAAAGTTATACGGAATGTCTTGATTCTCCATAATAGAAATTGCTTCCCTCCTTGTCTCCTTGGAAAAGGGACAGATATTGTTGTTGTCTTATCTGCTGAGTGAATGTGCTTCCCACTGGGTCTTAAATGTGCTCTATATTAGTGAGATATTGGAACCCCATTGAGGCATTCTTTCTTTTGAGGCAAATATTTTGTCAGGTGAATTTTTGACCAAGCCTTGCTTGGAGGATGCGTGTCTGTCTGTCTTTCTGTCTGTCCTCCATGTATGTGTGTATGTATACACATATATGTATGTGTGTGTATTGTATGTATGTGTGTACAGAGAGTAGAGAATGATGTCTGGTATCTTTCTCCATTTCTCTCCACCTTATACTTTGAGTCAGGTCTTTCACTCTACCCACAGCCCACAGAATCAGCCACACTGGCTTCTGATCAAACCCCAGGGATCCTCCTGCCTCTACCTCTCCAGCACTGGGACTTCTGGCATGCTCGCTGCACCAGGCTTTTTCAGAGGACCTTCACTATAACTTATTTTTAGTTAAGTCCAGATGCTACCACCCACCAAATGTTGAGAAAGTGTTCTATAATAATTCCACGTCTCCTGGGTTATCTACAAACTATGTATAGCTCTTGCAATGGGTAATATCTGCCATGCATAAATTCCATGCTTATGAAGGGATGTCTATTTGTTTTTCAGCATCTTATTATTCAAACACACGTAGGTAGAGGAAAGAGCATAATGAATCCCCATGGACCATCACTCAGCCTTAACAATTACCAACATATGGCCATTTAAGAAGTCTATATTCTCCACTTCTCCATACCCCCTGCTAGACACCATATTATTTCATCTGCAAATGCTCCAATTATGCATTTCTAAGAGACACAGGCTCCTTTCTTCCTTAAACACAACCACAATAGAATTTTACTATCTAAAAAGGAAATCTTTATTTAAGGCTTTATTATTTTTAGATTTTGTGAAAGTAATACATTCTCACTGGAAATATTCAGATGATACCTAAAGTATAGAGAGGAATGAGAAAGTAGCTCATAAGTCAAATCAACAGTCAGAGATAATTACCACACACCTTTTGGTGTTTGCTTATACGTACTATATGTTCTCTATACACGTTTACACGGGTAAAATCGTGCTATAGTTAATATTTCTAATTTTGTTTCCCTTAATTCTTTGATATGTTCATTTGTCAGGTTTTTGTTTTTTTTTGTTTGTTTGTTTGTTTGTTTGACATGAAAACAGGTGCCCAATATAATCAAGTTATCAAGAGAAAATATTTATTTTGGCTCACAGTTTGAAAATTCTAGTGCACAATCGGTTGGCCTCCCAGCTCTGGGCCAGTAGGAAGGCATATTATGGCAGTAAAAGTGCTCACCTTATGGTTAGAAAGTGAAAGAGAAAGGGCAGGGTTCCATCATCCTCTTCAGAGACATACCTCAAGTGGTTTAAGGACCTCCTTCTAGGCTTCATCTCCTCAAAGTTCCACCAGTTCTTCACAGTCCCAAGCCTTGACCAAACCTTTGTCATACAGGCCTTTAAAGAGCACTTAAGATATAAAATATTGCAATAGCATATTTAAAATTAAAGAACAATATGCACACAAAGAACTGCACAGAGTGCAAGGGACCAAGTCAACACACTTTCACTTGTCCTGTCAAATGGATCAAAAGGGGTAGGAGAAGAGGTATTCAAATCTCTGTTAGTCACGAACTCTGTCAAATTGACTCCATCAGTACAGGCTTGCTTATGTTTGTAGATGTGTGTGTGTGTGTTGTGTATTTGCGTGTTTGTATATTATACATATACATGTATAACAAGTGTGTGTGTTCATGGTGTGTGGACATGCATACGTAGAAGTCAGAGGTCAATGCTGAGTGTCTTTCTTGATCTTTTCTTCACTCTGTGTTTTGAGACAGAGGCTCTCACTAAACCTAGAACTCACCAATTTGGCTAGTCAGGCTGACCAATGAGCTCTGGGACCCCCTGTCTCTGAGCCACACCCTCAGTGCTGGGATTGCAGACAGAGTGCTATGCTCAATGTTTTATTATGTGGGTTCTGAGGATCTGAACTCAGGCACTCCACTGACTGATCTATCTTCCTGGCTTCTACATTTTAACTAAATGGGATCATAATGTGTGTTATTCTCTGAGAGACTTCTTTTGTTCCACATAGATAGATAGTCTTATAGTAGATTGGTGGTATTCCATATACCACTAGTTCCCGAACTTTCCATGTACTAGACCCACTCGACTACATGACTACAGTTTGCTTTCTGCATTCTACTGCTGATGGACACCTGCCTTCACACCCAGTGTGCTGCTGTTTTGAGTCTCTTTGGGAAACACATGCATCTGCTTCTACATACGTGTCTGCATCAAACTTTCTAAGGAAGATCTTAGGAGTGGTTTTCCTTGGTTATACTTATCCAAGCAATCTATAAGTCCCGTTGGTTTTACATCTTTGATGACTCTCACTGTATTTATTTATTCATTCATTCATTCATTCATTCATTCTGGTGAATGTGTGCTAGTGGTTCATTGTGGCTTCAATCGGCAATTCTCAGAAGACTAATACATCTGAGTGTTTTCAAGTGAGTTCTCTGTCCATGGGTAACATCTTTCATCAGACAACTATCTTTCTCCTGTGGGGTTTTCCGTACCTTTTCTTATTAAGCGTGGGAGACTTTGATATATCCTGGACATAAGATTTGTTTTTGTCAAATATGTGTACTAAAAATAGCTTTTCTCACTGAATTCATAGCCCCTTTGCTTTAAATGTATCATTTTAAAAATAGATGCTTTAAATGTTAATATAGCCCCATTTAAGAAGCACATGCTGTGCTGCCAAAGTAGCTCAATGGACAAAGGTGCTTGTGGTAAGTCACGTGACAGCACATGGGATCATTTTTTTCAGATATCTAACTTATTTAATTGTGCTTCGGCAATTCCTATGCCAATTCCAGAAGGACCTTCACTTTTTGGGTATGCTATCTTACTTTCTAGTAGTTTAAATCACCCAAATTATCACTCACATATAGCATTGTCTTCAGGAATGCCTTGATATTTTAATACTTTATAATTACATGGGAATTTTACAGTTTGTCAATTTCTACAAAATTATGAAAAAATTATGTTGAGACTTTTAGCTAGGCCTGGTGATTTATGCCTTTAATCCCAGTACCCAGGAGGCAAAAGCAGGTGGATCTTTGTGAGTTGGAGGCCATCCTGGTCTACAGAGCCAGTTCCAGGCCAGCCACAGCTACATAATGAGACCCTGTCTCAAAAAATAAACAAACAAAACAAAAGAAAACAAAACAAAACAAAACCGGTGGGTATATTTTCTAAGGATGGGATTACAACTTAAGTCAATTGGAAGAGAACTGAGGCTCTTCAATGCTGCTTCTCCCAATCCAAAAGACATCACGCCACCCACCTCAGTCTTCTTTCACAGAGATTAGAGGATTTTTTTTCTAGAAGTTCTTGCACATCTTATCTTGTATTTATTTTAGGTGTTTTGATGTTTTAAAAATACCATTTAAAACCATTTTTGTTTGTTGGCTCCACACAGGAATACAATTCACATTTGTGCATTGAGCTCTGATTTCCTTGGCTTAGCTAAGTTAACTATATCCTGTATCAGAAATGCCTCATCTGTACCGTCACAATGACATTGCATGGGAACAGTCCCTCCTTTTTTAATACTTTTCCCCCCTTTCCATCTTAGGCATAAATGGTGTTGGATTTTATCAAATGACTTTTCTTTATCTCTTGAGGGGATCATGTAACTTCTCCCACCCTTTTTTGTTTATTCTGTTAATTGGCAGATTAAGTCAGTTATCTTGGTAGATTTTCAAATAGTACATTTTGCTTTCCTGGAGTCGGCCCAAGCTCACTGTGCTGCGCTATTTGTAAGTAACTCGCTTAGGGTCTTTGCATGAGAGAGATTGATTAGTAATTTCTCTCTTATTGAAACATCCTTATCAGATTCTGCAAGCAGGATTTTATTGGCTCCATAAATAATTTCAGAGGTATTATTTCTTCTTCTATCCTCTGGACAGCATGTATGAGATTGGCATCACAGGATTGTGTGTGTGGTACCCAGGGCCTTTCATGTGCTAGGCAGGTACTATACCATTGAGCTACATCCCTGGGCCTGTCTTTTAAATGTGCAATAGGATTTGTTGGTGAGGTCATATGTATCTGAATTATTCTTTGAGTGTTATATAAACTGAAGTTTGCTTTGAATCCTAAGATATTTTCCGTAGAATATTTATAAAGAAAGGGCATTGAATGATGTCAAATGCCTTTTCATATCTTTTGACATGGTTTGTCTGTCTTTTTCTATCTCTTAGCACGGTGAGTTATATTGCTTTTTGAATGTTAAACCAACCTTGCTTTCCTAGCCATGATGGATTATGGGTTTTTATATCGTTTTGCCATACTTGCTCAAGATGTCAGCCATTATTTGTATTGAGTATTTTCTATAATTTTATTTTAATTCCGTCCCTAACTTGTTGGTTGTAACTGCATTGAGCCATGTTAGTGATTTATTGGGGATTTATTTATATATACACCTTTAACTTATTGCAATCTCACTGTAAGATACCAGGCAAAGAAGGTAGGGAGGAGGAAAATGGGGAGAGAAAGGGGGGTGGGGGAGGAAGAGAGAAGGAGAAACAGGAAAAGAGAGGAGGCAGGAGAGAAATAAACAGAGAGAAGCTGAAGAGTAAGAAAGAGAGGGAGAAGATGGAGGGAAAGGGAGGGGAAGGAGACAGAGAAAGATGGTAGAAAGCATTGCATTCTTCACGCAAGAAAGGGCTAAAGCATTGCTCAGTGATGATGGGGTGGGGGACAGGGGCGGGGGGGGGGGTTAGGTACTAAGACTAAGACACCTGATGAATTCCTACTCATAGCAGATTAGGTGCCAAATAAATGTTGGATAAACATGTGAGCCATAAAGTTCCACCTCAGAAAGACTCCACCATTTTATATTTTGCATGTTTACTTATTTATTTATTTGATGTGTGTATGCTGGCTCAGTTCCGCAATTTTGGAAATTTTGAGACCATCGGTCT
This sequence comes from Arvicanthis niloticus, assembly GCF_011762505.2. Taxonomy (NCBI): domain Eukaryota; kingdom Metazoa; phylum Chordata; class Mammalia; order Rodentia; family Muridae; genus Arvicanthis; species Arvicanthis niloticus. The sequence goes on from NC_133434.1 coordinate 15,043,900, forward strand.
GGTGTGGATTAAAACACATCGCGGGGATTCTATGTTCCCAGTGACGTCAGGAGAAAGGACAAAAGAACAAAAATATCTTCCTTTCCCTACCTCACGTCACAACCAGCCTTGCACCCTTTTTACGGAATTTGGTGAGCGCTCCTTTTTTTTTTTTTTTTTTAATATGCCCAATGGAGGTTTAGCAGAGTCGGCCCTCCTGTTGTGCCATCTGGGAGGTTATCCAGGTTGGTCCTCCTCCCCCTTTCCTCCACCTCTAAGTCTGATGCCACAGCCTGCCTCCCCACCGCCGGCTGTAACAGGCTCATCAGTGCCCTGCCTGGGGAGCTCAAGGAAGGCACCTCCCTCTCATCCCTAGGCAGTGCTGAGAGGACCGCTCCCACCAGCAGCATCCTGCAAATGGTGCTACTAAATATTTCATTCAGGCTTAACAACTCAATCTGCCTGCCATTATCCTGAGGGCCCCCTCAGCCCCCCACCCCCTTTCTGATTAACAAAGTAGCCAGCCGGGAAGATCTGCCGAAGCCATCATCGGAGGCTGTGTTAGCTGGTGCTCAGGGCAGGCTGGGCTGAGGCGCAGCATTAAGCAGGAAGCATCGATTGCAGCATTAGCTGGCTTTTTACATTCCCAGGCAGACAATGCAAGTACCTTCAATTATCTTCAAAGCAACTGAAGGGAAGGAAATTGGTCTTAGATGTGGTAAATAGACTCCACAAAGTCCGCTGAAGCATGCAGAGATGTGCGCACTGGGGACAGAGAGGCCTAGCCAACAAGTCCCTGCCATGGCTGCTTAGAATACAGACAACTATGGCAGGGATCCTGTGCCTGTGAGAACATAAAAGGGTTTCCTGGCCAGGCTGTCAAATGCCAAGGCAGCTGTGGGAGAGATGTGACCCTGGACGAGCAGCTAACCCTCTCAAGTCCCCATTTTCTATATTAGTGACTATTAGGGACCAGTGACAGCTACTTTACATGGAAGTAATCTTGGTTTCAGGTTTCTGTCTTCTGTTGCCCCGTCGCTGCCCCCTCTCCCCATATTCCCAATTCTTAGCGTGCTGTATTGGTTGTGGGGTTTCAAGTCTACCCTTCTCACTCTGCAGCTGTCATTTTAAGGAAGGGTCGTGACACCGTTAAGAGGCTGGTGAAAGTTCTTTCCATCAGCCTATGGAAGAGCTCACAACAAGGTTTGAGGCTAGCTCAGAATGTGCAGTGAGACCCTGTCTTGAAAGACAAAACAAAAAATAAATGTGTAAAACACACAAAGACACAATTTCCCTGTGATTTCAAAGAATTTAATGAGAACGAAGCTGGAAACCCGATACCAGTGTCTCACAATCGGAATATGTCTGCCGACTGCCTGAATGACTTCAAAGACGCATTCTGGCTCTGTCCTTTTAGAATTCAGTTCTATTCAAACAGTATTTGGGAAGTGCTTATTGTGGAGAAGCCTCTGGACTGGATCCTGTGGAGAATACAAGGATGTGAGTTCCATCCACAGGGCAGAGAATGAGACACAGAGGCATGTGGCAGGGACTCAAGAGGTTGATATCTTGATAACAGCTGAGGTTCATCCATTTGAAGGGTCCCTTTGCTGACCTTAGAAGAAACAACTCCCGGGGAAGAGCTTTGTGCCTTCCAATTCAGGCTGACCCTGGAGATATTAGTGGGCAGACATTTGGGACTGACTGTGAGAGAAGAGGAGAGTGTGTGGTGGTTGGGGAGAACAGTGAATGCACTGTGGTATATGGTTCTCACTCTTGGTGCTGGGTAGTGCATGAGAGCCCAGCAGCTAACACCTGCTTGGTACTGTCCAGTACCCCTGCTGGGTTAATCTATTCAGCAGGGGCATCATTATGCTTGGACAATTTACATAATTTTGCCAAGCCTCTGATTGCAGGGCGCTCAAGTGCCTATTTTGGAAGCTGGCAAGATAGTATGTCTTTGTCTTTTCAGACTGTTGAGAGGGTGCGATGTGGGAGGCCAGACCTGCTTGTGCAAAGCTGGCTGGGCTCCTAGAACTAGCCCTCTTGGGCAGAGTCTAAGAAAGTGAGGGGAAGTTCCCCTCGGGGGCTTGTTTCAGGAGAAGTAGCCTATTCCCACCCCAGCCTGTTTCCGTTTCCTTGCTCGTAACTACTTCCTTTAAAAGGATAAAACCCCTCGTGGATGTTTTAAGAAGTTAAGTAAGTATCAGCAATGGCTCCTGTTGGGGCTGTTTGGATTTGAAAAGAAAATACTGAGATGTAAAGATATCAATATTTAATTGTCTCTCGAAGGCTGCGTTTACAGCAGGGAGTAGCAAGTCTTTTCTGAGTGCACGGGCACGTGCGTATGTACATCTCAGCATGCTTACATGTGTGCATGGTGGTGGCGGTGGTGTTGGGGGTTGTTTAATAGAGGAGAAAATTTCAAGAGCCTTGTGCATAGTCACTGTCATTTCTTATTTAACTCTGCACCCTATCTCAAGAGGTAAAGGCAGACAGGGCATGAATTCTTTTTGATTAACTCAACAAATAAGTGCAGGACATTTGGGTGGCCCTTCCTTGCCCGGAAGACAGAAGTGAATCTTATAAAAATAGAAGTTTGTGGAGCTGCTGGTGCGGTGGCTCCCACTCAGGTGCTGGGCTGTGAGGAAGGCTAGCTTAGACAGAGCCCATCTTCCCCCGCTCCAACCTTGCATGGTTCCTGGAACATGACAGATGCTCAATAAATCCGTGTTGAGTGGTTGTTGGATTCTGTAAGCCTTCCCTCTCTAGCTTTGTGGTCATTTTCTGCCCACACGGCTTCTCCCAAATGCTTGGCAGTTTCCCAGAAAAAGATACATACATCCCAGGGAAAGCAAAGAGACTCAGAGTAGTTAATGGGGCCCTGAGAGTGACAGAAAGCCGGAGTAGGAAGGGGGTGAGCCTAAAGCCCTGTGATCTGTTTCATGTGGTACCATTAGAGAGTCTTGTCTGAGACCTTGGAAGGAGCTTTTGGTCTTCTGAAGAGGAGATCTGTGAGTGTTCACCAAAGGAACACTTCAGGAAAAGAAGGAAAATGGGGTTCACCACAATGGAGGGCAGGGACAAGATGGCCTTACCACTTCCTTGTAATAAAACGTTATGTAGAGCCCCTGTCCCTGCCAACAAAATGTCTTAGGCTAGGTAATTTGTAAATGGTGGATATTTCTTTTTCATAGTTTTGCATGTTGGGAAGTCCAAGAATAAGGTGACAGGCAGCACCTACCTAAGGATTGGTATGGGTCTAGTCTTGCTTTTAAGAGGGCATTGTTGGGGGGTTCTCTAGAAGGGGCAAATTCTTCAAGAGACAAACAAGGTAGGAGGGACAGAAGGGGCAAACCCCCTTCCCAAAGCCTGTCTGAACGGTCCTAACTCCATCAATAAGAACTTTGCCCCCTTTTAACACCTCCGACATGCCCCGGTCCTTAATACTGTTTTGTGGGGCATTAAATGTGAAGACATGAATTACATCCATACTTAATTTCAGATTAGAGCCATCTCCATCTTGTACAGCTGCTGGATAATCAATGGTCAGGGGCCTTCGGGATTTGCCAGAAGCATCAGTAGAAAGCAAAATGGTACGTATAATAGAAACAGAAAGCTCTTACAGTTTACCAGTGATGGCTTGACAATGTTGAGGCCATATTCAGCTTATTTCCTTTGGAGGATCCTCCCAGATTCCAGGGAGAAGTCAGGAAGGTTAGAAGAAGGGGCATGCTACCTCCATGTCTGTGGGTGTGGTTCCAAATGTAAGATAACACAACAACAACAACAACAACAACAACAACAAGCAACCTGGGAGCCCCCTTCCCTTGCTTTCTAAGAAGGAATCTTCCAGAATGTCCATTGTACATGAGTGGTAGCTTCCCCTCCCTGGCTGTGCTGACAGTGGTGACATTAGAACAACTTTCCCTGTAATTCTTTACATAGATTTCCAAGGGACTTTTTATGATATCATTTGTTCAATTCAATTCTAATGAGTATGGATTCATTTTCTGCATTATAGCTATTGATCTTTGGCCATTGATCTGGGGAAGGGAGTAGCTCTGTTCATAAATCCCTCCACTTGGACTGAGGGTTCCTCTGGGGGCAGAGATGGGGAGATACAGGCAGAAAGGGGTAGGAAAGATAGTTCATTGGGTGAACTGAGAAATGCTTTGAAGGTGGAGATGGAGAGCTGAGAAACATATTGGTCACTCCCCATTGGATTAATCCTTTGACTCTTCCCATCCAAGCCCCAAGGTCATTGCTGGCATTGTCTTCTCCTTCTTTTCTTCCTCTTCTTCTTCCTCTTCCTCCTCCTCTTCTTCTTTCTCTTCCTCTTCCTTGTCTTCTTCCTCTTTTCCTTTTTTCTACCTTTCCAGTTCCTTTCTTTCACCAAACCTTTTCAGATTATCTTCTTATATAGTGCTAAAAACTTCTCACATTCACTTTAGCCATCTATTGCTTTATCTCTTAGGCCACTGACCCTTTACACTGTGTACAAATGTTTAGTTCTGTACTGTAAAAGCCATGAAACTCAGAGAGCCCACTACTTCTCTTTAGTACTTTGGATCCAACGTCTAGCCCAGTCAGACTCACTTGTATAGTGGATGAGAAGTTTAAGATCATAGGGGGTGAAGAGTGGGTCTCACATGGTCTTTCTTCTGTACTGTCAACCCACACTACGTTCTTCCCATAGTCAGCCTTTGGGTTTCACCAGCCTACAGTAGAGTAGACTGAGAACAAGCTTATCCCAGGAGACATTCTCTCCCTTCCCATCAGACTCTTTGTATCAATTCACCAACCACGTGGCTCCCAAATAAGAGAGGGTAGCGTTCTGTTAGCAGAAGTCCTGAGCAGTCTTTTCTTCCTTTCTTTTTCTCTATCTTTCTACTCCAGCAGGTATGGAATGGATGGTGTCCAGTTACTAATGTGGGCACCCTGGGCCTGTTTCTCTTCTCATGAATTTTCTTCTTGCTCAACAATTTCATCAGGTCTTCTGTCCCAGAAGTTTCTATATCCCCCCTTTCTCTATCTTCAACTTGTTTAGCCAACTACCTCCCTTTTCTGAGGACTGAGACATATAACGGCAGTGATGGTAGTAGAGGCGTAGGTGTGGATAGTGTCTCTTCTGAGTGTCAAACAGAAGCAACTTTGCAGAAGTAACTTACAGCGGTCCCAGGCCTTTGAGTTTGGGGGCATCTTTTCCTCAGCAAGAATCTTAGGATAGGGCAATAAAGTGATGGATTAGGGAACTTCCTGAAATAGTGCTGTTTCTACAGACTTTTGAGTTTAAAATCCTTCCAATTATTATCTGGGTAGCATAGAGTCATATTCTTGGTGTTTCATTCGAAGTCTGTCTTCCTTCATGTCTCTAGGTTCATTTTCACTATGTACCATTGGTCCAAGGAAGTGGCCTTGCTGTGACACTTAGAAGTTGAGATGCAAACACAGCAGGTGTGCAGAGAGCTCCTCATCTGAAGATGCCAGAGCATCATGTGTAAGATGGGTATTGACACAGCTCAGGCCATACTCGACCTTTGTTCATTGTTCAGTTTCTTCTTAAAATTTGCATCCATCCAGGTCTCAGCAAAAGACAGGAGCCATCTCAATTACAGGAAACATTTTAAAACCGTACTGAGTTCATACACAGGCTGCTCCTCCTTCTTTTCTCTTCCTCCTCTTCTTCCCCTCTTCCTCCTCTTCTTCTCTTTATAGTCTTTCTTTAGTAGCCTCAACTGAGAAGCCCCTGTTGACAGGGAGAAGCCAGCCAAGCAGAAATCACCCTGCTTTTTAAAACAAAGTCCCAAACGTTTGATTTACCAAATAAAGAGCCAGGAGCCAAATGCTCTGGTGAAAGCCTGTTAGCCCAGAGAGGCAGAGAAAGCACCCAGGTGACCTTCCTGTTCTACTGATGTCCCAGAAGGACAAAGTTCTCTCTCCTTTTCCATGCTGTCCTAAATACCCTTCAACCCAAAAAGACCTTCTGTTTTCTTTCCTGGGTTTTCTTATGTTCACTCCCTGTCAACTGGTTGCTTGCTCCACCTCTTGACCTATTGTTGACTTTATTTAGCTCCTGTTACAGAAAGCTCTTACGATAAAGGCGTGTGCTAAGGCTGAGCCACACCACAAGAAGAAACAGGTTTTTCTAGTTCACAATCGCAGGGTTCCCAATATGATCCATATCCTGCAACACCACCCCATTGTGACTTTGGAAGGCTATGCTTCAGTAAAGGAATAACAGATTCACTGATCACCCCCTTTGGATACTCAACATTTGCACACTACTTTCAACATGGTTTGAATTCCTGCAACCATGTTAAAATCTTTTCTTTTCATCTAACAGGATGAGACCACTGAAAAAGATATTCTCATTGTTTACTAAAAATAAAGACACACCAAGTTTCAGCTCTTGTGCTCATTCTGGGTGATAACCATGCTGTTGCTAGGCCGTGTTAACTCTTCTGCAAGTAGCACTCTTCCTCCATTAGAATATTTTATTCTTTGAAGAGTAATGGGAAGGCAATCTCTGACATATTATAATGCAGTAAGGGAAAGGAACATGAAATAAAATAAAACACAGAAAGAAGCAAGTATGCATGGTTGCTGTCAGCCTTATTGATGTAACTGGTCATAAAGTGTGAGTGTGTGTGAGTGTGTGTGTGTCTGTATATATGTGGTATATATGTGTCTGTGTGTGTGGTGTGTGTGAGAGACAGTGTGTGTGTGTGTGGTGTGTACCCGTGTGTGTATGTGAGTGTTTGTGTCTATGTGTGGTGTGTCTGTGCATGTGGTATGTGTGTGTCTGTATGTGGTGTGTGTGAGTGTGTGTGTGTGGTGTATGTGCCTGTGTGTGAGTGTGTGTGTGTGTGTGTGTCTGTATATATGTGGTATATATGCGTCTGTGTGTGTGGTGTGTGTGTGAGACAGTGTGTGTGTGGTGTGTACCCGTGTGTGTATGTGAGTGTTTGTGTCTATGTTTGTGGTGTGTCTGTGTGCATGTGGTATGTGTGTGTCTGTATGTGGTATGTGTGAGTGTGTGTGTGGTGTATGTGCCTGTGTGTGTGAGTGTGTCTGTGTGGTGTCTTTGTCTGTGTGTGTGGTATGTTTCTCTCTCTCTCTCTCTCTCTCTCTCTCTCTCTCTCTCTCTCTCTCTCTCTCTCTCTCTGTGTGTGTGTGTGTATAATCCTCCTTTTCCTACCACTTGTTTTTCTGGCAAGGTGCTTCAAGCCTTCATTCCTGAGAGATTTAGACCTGAGAGCTCCTGTATATTTTTGGTTGCTACAATTTCCATCAGTTTTTACTCTTGTTATTAGTTGTGGAAATAGTGTGGGTGCCCGCAGCAAATGCCCTGGCCTCTCCAGAATCTTTTCAGAAACGATAGTTGTTCTTTGGACCAATCACCTTGAGCTAATAGAGGAATATCTCTTTCTTTTCTTTTGTGCGTGAGAGAGATTTTTTTTTTTGAGATAAGATCTCACTGTATAGGCCAGGTTAGCCTTGAACTCACAATCCTCTCAGCTCAGCCTCTAGAGTACTAGGATTACAGATGTGTGACACCTTGCCTACCTAATCCCCTTTTCTTATCTGCTGATTCAGTGGCACAAGGAATATAGTAAGCCAGAGAGGAATCTTGCTTCTTAATTTAATGGCACCATGAATTTGTTTGTTTTAATTCCATCTTTTCTTCTGGTGGAAGCTTTTCTCCCTTGTAACCTAAGGCTTCCAGAGAAGAAGAGCTTAAGTATCTGAAGACGGGGAGCAGAATTATGTAGGTAGAGTGAATTACTGGGGTAATGATGAGAGGAGGCACTCTTACAGCCCCTCCTCTGGCTCTGAGATCTATCAGTTCTGGCTATGAGAGGAATAACACTGTATCTTAGTCCTTGATTCAAAGCATATAGTATATTCTGCATGACAGAATCCCATCACTTCAGAGCACTGTCTCCCAACTGGAACCACAGATGAGACATTAGATGCTCACCCCACCATTCTTTTAGGCCAGTTGTTTCTGGGTGATGAGGGATATAATAAGAGGAATTCCATAGACCTGAGTCCATTGCCACACTTCTTTTGCTGAGAAATGAATTCCTTGATTAGAAGCAATGTTGTGAAGAATGCCATGATAGTGAAGAAGACGTTTCTAAGCCCACAGATAGCCGTGCTAGCAGAAGCATTACAAGCAAGGCCAGTGAATCCATAACCCAGAATATGCATCTGTCTCGGGGAGGGCAATTCTGCCTTCATTTGGTGGAAGGGATCCAATGTAATCAGCCTGCCACCAGATAACTGACTGGTACCCTTGGAAATGGCGAGTGCTGACATCTCCTTCTAGCTGGTTAGGTGTTTGATGAGAGGTGGTTCAATCCCATGAATAAACTCCATCATTCCATCATGGCCTCTTTGTACTGGAGTGGCTAAGAAAAGATTGACCATCCAAAATTATGTTACACTCTTCTGCTGCCTCTCCGACTCTCATTTGCACTGGAAGCTCTTGGTTGGGATTCAGATGGGACTTAAATATGTCCCCTCATGTCACAATTGGTGTGAGACCACGTTTGATGAAATGCAACAATAAAGAACAGCCATTTCCCTGAGCAGCTTCTGAGGCTGTGGGTGCTAGAAAAACCAATGCCATGCTCACAGTTTGACAGGTGGGTCTTTGTGGAAGTGTTTCTTCTTTGGGAGCCCCAACAGCATGATTTCACTATAATTTTCTTGGCACTTAGTTTTGGCTTCCTTGTGTTACTTGGATATGTTCACATCAATAAACTCTAATTTTGTGGTTCTTGGACAGTTTTAAAAGCAAGATATACAGGCATTGCTGACTTATAAAGAGTGGCCCTGGGTTTGAGAACTTCTTTTGGACCCATCTCTGTGTTCCTTCACAAAAAACTCAGCACCTTTCCCAGGATCCCACGCATATTCTGCCCCAGCAGCACACCACTATTTGACATTTCTTGCTTCTACGTTTCCGTTAGTGTTCCATTTTTATGAAAGGAGATACCTTTGTTTCCCTTAGGGGAGGTACAAACCCAATCAATCATAGAGTTCTCTCAAGGTAGAGCTGAGTCACAACCTGAGAGTACTCAAAGCTGGAATTACAAAACACGCGTTGGCTCCCCAGGCTCCAGCTGGTCCCAATGTTCTGGTTGATATCCGTCATTGTCCTCCCCAACTTGAGCAATCTGGATAATTCTCGATCTATGATGAACTTTCTGACCGGGCTTGGGAGAGCACCTAGTCTTTCACCGGTCTTAGTTAGGGTGCCTATTGGTGTGATAAAGCATCACCCAAAAGCAACTTGGAAAGGAAACAGTTAGTTTCACACTACAGTTTGCAATCCAACATCCAGGGAATTCAGGGAAGGAACTCATGGCAGAAATGATGCAGAGGCCCATGGAAGAGTGGTGCTTACTGTATTGGTAAGCTCCAGTTCACTCAGCCTGTTTTCTTGTATCACTGCCCACAGAGAGCTAGGCCTCCTACACCCAGTCAGGAAAATGTTCCACAATCTTGCCCACAGGGAAAGCATTTTCCCAATTGAGGTTCCCTTTTCTCAAATGATTCTAGCCAGTGTCAAGTCAACCAAAAGTTAACCAGGATTAATACCCAGGGGGGCTAAGAATTTGGCAACCACTGCTGATTGATGATGCTGTAATTGCAGATTTAATATGTTCTTAGAAATATAATGACCACGTGAAATACAGCAGAACCTATGGGTTACAGTCATTCTTTTCCTTGTCTTTATCAGATAGCAATAACTTCAGCTCCTCATAGAAATTGGAGCTACCAATAGCTTGCCACTTTTATCTATCCCTACTGGACCAGTGACATGTGGAACCCACAGTATCCAGTCAGGTAGTGCTCACAGATTTTAGTTCAGTGACATGCTCACTCAGTTCCCAGACTTGAGAGCTCTGCTCTTGGGATCAGGCCTTACACCTGCCTTGCTGAAATGTTATGGAGTTAGAAAGAACAAACTCTACATGTGTGTTCCAGAAAGCGATGAGAGTGACTGTTCCCATCTCTACTCCTGGATCCTTAGGTCTGTAAGTTCTAGCTACTGGAGCTGATACAGCAGAAATGGTCCTTACTTTAGCATACTGAGTGCATTTTGGAGAACAGTAAACATCTCAGCTCAGAGGGTACTTCCCTTTGACTAGCTTCTTAGCTAAACCTTTAACAAAACCACTCTATTGTTCATTTAGGTTTACTGTTTCTGGGTGGTAGAGTCATTGGTTTACACATGTGTCTTATAGTTATGGCCAAAAAGCCATGGCTTCTCCTTCTTGGTCATCAAATTAAAACTTTTTGGATAATTCATAATGCAAGCTCTTGGATGCCAATGGATGTAAAGAAATTACCATGGTTCTAATGTCCCCTCTGAAATTCATGATAACATTTAATCATTGTTGTAGCAGTGTTAAGAGGTCGAACCTTTCACAGGTAAGAGGGTCATGAGTGAGGAGCTATCAGGAGAGAGCTGCAGGGGGAGAGGGGTTAATGTTGGCACCATCCTCTCTCACTTTCTAGCCCCTAGAATTGAGCCAAGCGACTCTCTGTTGTTCTATAATTTACCCAGTTTTTGATATTCTGTTACAATAGCAGAGAATGAGCTAGAATAGAAGACAAACTCCAAATTAGTGGATGAGTCCAGTAAAGACAAATTAAGGCTCTTCCTGAGAATAGGGATCTCCAAGTATTTGGTTAGACCCCTTGAGAAGTTGTCCTGCATCAGGGAGGGTTTCCACTGCTAGAATGGCAGCCATTGGTGGAAGCAACTGTGTCAGAGATGGTGAGTATGTGCTTTGGGCTCTCTCGTAGCCTCCTTCCCTTTGGCCACTGCTGCTTCCTTCATGGGATCACTGCATCAGCACCGGAGGAGACTGGATGGCTAATTCCCCTGGGGAAATCCACCTTTAATGGGTGTGAGGAGAAGCAAAGGTCTTTGTGCTTACTGCCTGTTGTCCTGGGTAATTTACATATTTCTTCACCAGGCCTCCTTTCTGCCCAACTTCTAATCGTGTTCCCTCTTTGTTCTTAATAGCCAAGCCAACTGCCACTCAGGAGGTCTTTGCTCAGACTTCTTTTCCTCTAGCTCCAGTTCAAGACAAAGCCTAGTGCTCCTTGTGTACCAGGGATTTTTAACACTGAGAAAATGTTCTTTAGTTATTCTTAAGCAAGACTTTAATTACATTTTGGGAGGGGGCTAATACTAAAATATTGTACTTTAAACAAAGCATCCTGGTCTGCTGTTTTCCATCCTTGACCATAGGTACTATGAGCTTGTAAGCAATAAATGTGAACTGAAGCATCAGTGAACAGAAGTATTTATGACTGATAGAGACATCCTGCACACTAGCTAATGTAATTGTGATATAGTCAGAAACATACATTGGGCTTTTTCTATTGGTTCCTAGCATGGATTTTCCAAGGCACTTGGACTCTCCAGAGTGATAAAATGGTTTTTATGTTAATAAAATAGTGGTACCTAAAAGTCCCACTGGCTTCAGAATGGGGGACTCACATTAGGGGAATTGAGTTATTCTTAGTTGGAGATTTTAGTTCTACCCCCAATCCTCAGAAAAGGGAGAGAAGTTGGATATTCAATTTAGTCTCCAATGGGCCAATGATTCAAACAGCTGTGTCTACACAAGGAAGCGTGCCAAAAAAAATCTATAAATATCTTTTGAGCTGGTACAAGAGCAGGTACAAGAGCAGAGTCCCCAAAGAGGGTTGGGAGCATAGAGCCTTGCCTATATAACCGCCCTATATAATTCTTTATCAAGTGTTTACTTGTATGTTTTATATCTTTTGTAATAAGATCATGACAGTAAGTAATGAGTTTTCAGGACTCTGTGAGGTGTTACGGTAAACTATATAATCTCTAGTAGTGGCAGTTGTGTGAATCCCCAATGTTTAATCAACTGGATCAGGTGTCTCAAGGTCCTGGGACTTACAATTGACATCCAAAGTGTGACAGTTTGTGAAACTGAGCCATTGACTATTGGGGTCTGATGCCGTCGCTAGATAGTATTGGGTTTGAATTGAATGAGAGCAATCTTGGTGTCCAAGGAGTTGGATAACTGGTTTTTAGTATAAAAGAAATATCATTTAATGTCAGGAGTGTTTTGAGTAGAGAAAAATTCATTAAAACTGAGTTAATAACTCACTTGTATCCTTCCTCATCTGCTTTGGCTAAACCTAAACCATGCTATGTCTGTTGTGTGATGCATAGCTGCCGTGTCCTGCAATACATAACTGGGTCAGTCTGATAATACCCAGATAATTACAAATGTCACTGGATACATTGTTCTCTGCTCTAACATGAGCTCAGTTTATGCTGTGGCCCAGTATCATGCCATGGGTCACTTCCATGTACTTAAAAGTACTTTAAAAGTATTAAAACCAAAACAACTTCCCTAAATGTCATTATACATTTTGGCTCCTTTTCTCTGTCTCTTCGTGTGGTCTGTGTGGCAGAACAGCTGGCTCACTCGCTGCTGGGTGTGCTGAGAACCCGTTCCTGTGGAACGGCTTCTGTGGTGGTTAGTAGATACATCTATTTTATTGGACCGGGAATGCCTAGGAGGTTAAAGAAGCCCATGAGTGGATGTGTCTGTGATAGAAAAGGACATTAGATCACAAAGACATTAGATCATGTATTACAAAGGACATTAGATCATAAGGGCATTAGATCACAGGCTATGATCTAATGGTTGGTTTTGTCCATTGAAGGATTCAAAGTTCGGATACACTTTTGGGAGATGGTGAAATTGCTGTAGGTTGGGCCAGGTTGGAAGAAGGTCATAGGAAAAAAAAATCCCTGGCGGCAGTGTCTTTCCCTTGATCTTCCTGTTTTACTGTATTCTATTTCCGGCCTGCCATGATGGGAGTTTCTGTGCTACCCCTCCTTCCCAGGGTGCACTAAAATTTCTGAAACCAGAATCAAAATAAACCTTCACTCTCTTGTATTGCTTCTATCAAGTGTTTGGCCCCAGGGATAACAAATCTGATTACTATATCTTTGATTTATAATAGGTCAAGGCTGAATCATTGAGTAAGCTTTATATCTCAAATGCTTTCCTCATAATGATAGGAAGTGTGAGATACAGAACTTGCCTTATGTCTTAGCAGAATGTTTGCGTCTCTGGCAAGAATATTCTAAAACCTTCATCTCCATACCAGAGATTTGATTTTTATGGAATTTTTCTCAGAGCTTTTGTTTTCCTTACTTTGAAACTTTAGAAGGTTTAGTAGCAATCTGGTATTGTTGTGACATTTATGTTAATGATCAATGGCTTTCCCTCACCTGACCAGTGTAGATACATCAGCGTGTGTTTGAACTCACATGAAGAGTTACATGTGACATTGATTTTTGTAGGTTAGTTTGGTGTCTATAACCTCTATGTGAAAAGCCATGAATTTATTTCCTTCATTAAAAAAAAAGAATATGAGTCCACTTATAAGTTTATAAGACAGTGTATTAAGATTGATTAACAAAAAACTGAAGAATGATCTAGAAAAAATACTACTTGCTGTATTTTGGACTAACATTGAAAAGAAATTCTATAAGGTGACTGAAATGGTCTTAAACTCTTTTCTATTTCTATACGAGCCTGAGATTGGTTTCCTCACTCTGAATGTTGTATCATTAAAAGAAACAGACATTATTACCTATGTAATGTTCAAACAGACATTATTGCCTATGAACAGGACTATTATCAATCCCATCTAGTTTAGATAATTTTACAAACAGGAATCAAAGGCTCTTACATGTACTTAATATGGAGAAAATCAGTATTTCACCCTTAACATCTTATTTAGTTGTAAGTGAAGAATGACACAAAATCTAAGAATCACTTTGTAATAAACTGGAAAAAAATCTCCTACACTTTACAAAATGCATAGAAAGCAATTTTAAGGGTAATTTCTACTCCAGCACACTTAGTTCAATCAATATAGTGGACCGCATTAATAACCTATAGAAGGTTCTTGTGGACAATGAAGCTCTTGGGAAAGACTGGGTTGGTGCATTGCTGCCATTACCACATAGATGCAAATTTTAAATATTTTTCCTATTAATAGGATCGAAACTCTGTTGACCAGGTCTGTAGTTATATTTCAGGGTGAGTTTATAATCCTGTACAGAGACTACGTCTGCCCCATCAGCTACAATCAGGGCTAGCATCTGGTTAAGTTTACAGTAGTATATTATCACTTGTCACAATCACCTAGGCTTTCAGAGGACCAAGATAGGTAGGTCACTTGACAAAGGAACATAATATGGACTGTCACTCAGACACCATAAAAATTGTTGGTGTTGGTTGGAAGCTTTTTCAGTTCTCCTAGATGCAGCTTTATTTCTAGAATATGGTCGTGTGCCCGATGACAATGATTTAGGTCAACAAATTGTGCATCTGTTGGTTTATACCAAAAGTTTATATCATCTAGTAATATTGTAGACATCTTAGTTTGTATAGGTATAATCTATAATGTTTGAACAATATTAAGCCACCTAACAATATAATCTGTCTGTCTGTCTGCCCACCTATCATGTATGTATGTATGTATGTATGTATGTATGTATGTATCCATCTATCTATCTATATCTCTCATACACAGCTTCAATACAAGTCTATACGAATTATAAGACTAGGAAGACATACTCATATCCTTTATAATCTTTGTAAGGTCCTAAGGACACAGCTGATATCTATGACTGCCTCCTTTTACTGCCCAGTCCATCTTTCTTTTGCCTTCAGTGAGCATCTTCCTTAGCAAGGCAACTCAAGTTTTCATTTCTGAAGGGTTTAGCAACCCCATGCTAACAAGAAGGTTAGCAACCCTCTTGAGTTGAGTTGTAGTTGGCTTCAATTGACCTCAATGGTAGGGCATAAATGTGCCTAAGAGAAACCCTATAGGATCTCCTGTGCACTTTTAAAAATCTCTGTTGTGTATCAACAGCCCAGATTCCACTTGGTAATTAAGAGGGATCATTTAAGCTGCTACGTTTGCACATGCAGTGTCTCAGAGATATGAGATTAGGTAGCAGTTGTTAGCAATGGAATCAGTATTTTCCTCACTTGTAGAAGCATTGTTCCCTTCAGATGTAAGACTTCTAGACCACTAGAACCTAAAGTGACAGAGATGAGTTAGCCATTTTGCCACAGATCAAAGTGTAATAGCTAATGAGGCCACTCCCAGTTCCACTCTTTGACTGCCATGTGCTTGGATCCCTTTTTTAAGGTACTACAGTACATCAGACTTTCCTTAGAGTATAACCTTCTGATGAACCTCACTTGCCGCAGCTCTTCATGAAATTACACCTTAAACAAAGCTTAGTTAATTATGATAATCTATCGTCATTCTCTAAGATCCCTCTGTGTGCTGACTAGGTAAGTTAAACAGAACTCTGTGGGAAACACACTCCTGCATCCTTGAATACCTTAGAACAAGGGAATCTAGGTATGTCGGGAGTCCAGGAAAGAGCAGACTCCAGGAGTTGCCTCTGATCCATCCTCACATTTCTCCTCTGAAGCCATAAAGAAGTTCTCTGACTTCTCTCACTTGAAGTAGCTCATAAGAACCTCTTCTAGAAGAGCTTTGCTTTATAGCTAGGGTCACGGTTAGTGTTGTCAATTTGACAGAACCTAAGAATCACCTGGGCATGAACCTCTGGGTGTGCCTTTGATTGGGTCATCTTGATTGGGTTCATTGATGTGGGAAGACCTGCCCAGCGTGGATTGCATCATTCCCTGCCCGGAGTCCTGGACTGGATAAATGTAAGAAAGGAACTGGGCAGCAGCAGACAGATGCTTCCAGATCGTGCGTAGAATGTGAGCAACTGCTTCAACCCTCATGCCTTGATTTCCTCACCATGATGGGCTGTTGACCTGTATGCCAGAATCAATCTTTCTCTCTTAGGTTTCTTTCATCAGAGCATTTCATGACTGTGGCAGGAGAAGAAAATAAGGTCCGCGCCCCTCCCCCATGCCCTGTTTTTACCATTGATCCAAACTGCCTTTCTGTGAAATTGTGTTTCTTTGTTTCAAGAAATTTTACGTACGCATCCAGTTTTCTTGAGGCCTCTAGCCGTTCATTGCTGACGGCTCTCATGTTTTGTAAACATTTGGTTACGTGAATTGTTAGCCTTTTCTCTTGTTGATCTGTTTTGTTAAAGGGCGTTAGCATGACCCTTGGGATGGGTGAGAGACATCTCTCTCCCTGACAGCATTAGTCTTGGACTTCCTCCAGAAACGCTGCATGTGACTTTTGCTTTGCTGCTTCTGAAGGGAGATGCAGTTCTAGTGGCTTCCACTTGACCTTTCCCACCATAATATCCTTTCCTCCACAGACAGGGAACCATTGTGGGCAATCTGCCAGCTCCTGAGTAAGTCTGTTTCAATTGCGGATCCCAGGACTGGGGAAATAACTACAAGATGAGTTCAGGGGTTGACTGGAACCACAGAGAGAATGTTGGGAGCTCAGATTTGATCAATTATCTGGCTTCCGAGAGATCCTACCTTGACTGGTTAACTATAGTGACATTTTTAGTTCACTGAAAATGAGTGTCAGTTCAGAACCAATCCCCTAAATCCCTAAATGCGGTGACTATTTATTTCCCTCTCATCAGTGCACATTTACCTTGGTTAAAGACTGTGTATCCTTGTGGGGAATGCTGGGAGAAAGATTAACAATATACAGTTTTGGGCAATTGTAATGGGGTCTTTCCCTAAGGAGACCTTGGTTCTCCTCTTTCATTCAAAGAGTCTATAAACTTGATCCTCAAGGCCTGGAAATTGATTCAGGGGCCTTGACTATCTGTGTGCTTAAAATAAAACATCTGTTCACTAGTCTTAAAACTTCTTTGTCCATATGGATCATGTAACAGAATTAGAAGACTATAGACTTATTTCTTTTCTAGAAGTAATGCCATGGATCTCTGAGGTCAAACTGGTTGCTATTGCAGTAACCATTCCCACCTGGTCTTTAGTAATGAAGTGATACCACATGGAGTCTGCCACCTACCGTCCCACAAGACCCATTGCACTCAAAGATCACAGGTGGTGTCAATGGCTACTGTAATTTCAGACCTACCATAAAGAGTGGCCAATGAACTCTTTAAAGATGCTGTCATTTCCCTCATACATTAGTTTCTCATATATGTATGTGTGTGTATGTATATGTATATATTAATATCCTTCTGGGGTATGTAAATAGGTCTTAAATGATAAATTCCCTCAATATTCATATTTCTCCATATGCTTGGATATTATCTTCTATACCATACCAAGGCAATTTTGACATCTTGCCTCCAACTACTGTAGGCCATATTTGGATCCATATTTCAGTTAACCAACAAATCAAACAAACAACTCACTGACTCACATAACCATCTACCTGATAAACAATGAAAACCTTTCCCAGCTCTTTAAGCTAAACATGAATCTAGGCTTCATGCCTGGTAGATCCACATCAATACATTTAGCCAGGCCTACCGTTATATTCTCTCCACCTCGATTCCACTCTTTTAATATCTGCTTCCACAAATGGTCCCCAGACTCCTATTTGTGTAAATTGGAAAATTAGTGTAGCTCTTGAAATGTATAATAACCATTCCGCAACTCACATTTGGCACTTTGCCCTTTGGGATAGGTTGAGACATGAGTCTGGGTTATAGATCTAGAAGAAAAGTACTTTGCATGGATAGAGTTGGAAGTGCTGTCTTAGAGAAGCCCATAGTAGGACTGCTGAGTATATGGGAGGCCCCTAGTCAAGCATAGTAGGGCTCCTATAGATTCTGCACTGTCCACTAAGAAGACTACAAAATTTTGAGGCATAATGTCCTCAAATTAATAATGTTCTGCCTATCTGCCCTCATTTCAGTTCTCAGCATACTGTGTCTTCCCATCTGACTCCCTTGTCTTATCAGAAGACAGCTTGAAATTTGAGAATACATGTTGTGCTGTATTCAGCCACTTACGTGATGATACTATGGGTTTGGATGTCATAATTTAGTATTAAGAATAAAGGACATGAAGTTTTCTTTCAGGGAAGAGAGAGACTTCCAGGATTTCCTTCTGAGGTTAAAGAGAATGTTGGAGAGTTTTAGGAAGAGTGATTACTGTATCGATACATACTTTCTTTAGCTTGCATGGAACTTGTGGGAGAAACTGAAGAGATGAGTGTTGTGGTCCTTGTGTAATATTATGTTGGCTTGGGCCACAGTAGTGGCAGTAGAGATGAAAATTAATAAACTGATGTGGAACATACATTGAGGATGAAGTCATTAAGGAATTGCTGGGATAAGAGAAAAGAGGAATCAACCGTGTCCTCTAGGCATTTTGGCTGAGCATTGGGTAGGTGACGGTGACATTGGTCAATGTAGAAAATGTGATTAAGGAGAAAAGACCTAAGAGTAAAGTATAAGCGGTCTCTTACACATTGATGACTAGGTGTTGAGCAGGTAGCTGAATTCTGCCAAGCACTCATCTACTCACTCCAAGCATGAATCTATTATGTAGTCCATACTTAAAATTTGGCAAATTATTCCCCAAATTTCCTATGGTATTGTGGTTTAAATGTGTAATGTCCCCCATAGCCTCTTGTGTTGGAACTCTTGGTCTCCAGCCATTGGCACTGGGTTTTGGAACCTTTAGGAAGTGGACTCTGACTAGAAGAAGTGCGAGACTGGGGGTGGGACCATTCCCTGGGCATGCGATTCTGGACTGTATAAAGTGGAAAAAGTGAGTTGAACATTAGGAAAGTCTTTACTGCCCTCTGCTCTTGTTCGAGCACATGATATGATCAGTCTCTTTAAGTTTCTGCCAACTTGTCCACCATGATGAATGCTATTTTTGAAATTGGAGCCACAACAAACCGGTTCTCCTGAGATTGCTTTGGTCAAGGTGTTTTTATTTTTTATTTTTTTCCACTACGGCCAAGATGATAACTAAGATGCACGGACACATTCTTTTCCTGGCATGTGGTAGCCTGTGATGCCTTCAGCCATGAGATTTCACCAATTTTCTCATCTAGAGAGTTTCTCAGCCTTAGTCTTTCATAACATCAGTGGCTTCCCATGTCAGTTGCTGTATGCCTCTGTGGTCATGTGTCTATGTTTCTTCACAGGTAATTTCAGCAGGAGAGCTACATAAATCGTGTTATATGCTTTAGTCTGTCACATTGAGATGCCTGTGGAATCAATTCACCCCACACCTCACCTCCTTTACTTCCATCACTGGTTATACACTGTCTTCCAAACTTTCTTATAAGTTTACCATTTTCTTCTAGGTGATGAATGAGTAATCTATGGCGAGATAGTTTGACTTCTGTACTTTGTGATCATAAATACTCCAGTTCTCATCCAATTTGCACTCAGTGGCTTTAGTATCTTATTGATTGATCCAAGTCGGAATCAATGACGTTTTGATATTTTGCAAAATGACTTTTTAAAATGAATAATTCCTCCTACATGCATTTTTTTTGCCATACCACTGGAAGGAAGAGCTACCACACACCAGCAAGTCAGACTCTGTCTCGCTCACCATGCGATGAGCTACCCGAGAGCAGACACTATATAATTCAACACTACCATAAATGCTAAGTGCAAAATTGATGCTCAGTAAATCTGTATTGAAGTGAGCTGCATCAAACTCACCCTTCAAACGCGGAAGATATTGAAAAATCCCTGCCTCCACGGGATTCTGTTAGGCTGAAAGATCTTGTATATGGGGAAGCTTTGTAGCTTGTAATGGGTTTTGCAGATGTGAGCTGGGGTTCTCTGGAGGTGCTTAAGTCCTGGTTGTCTCAGGCAGTTGCAAGGAAGTATAGCTACTCTGATCAGCAGGAGGAGGGAAATGACAGGGAGTGACCATGAACATGGATGCCTACAAAAGTGGACAAGCAGCAGGACCCCACTTTCTCCCTTTTTTGACTTCATGGAAGGGTTGGGTGGAAATGCCTGCTTTGCTGATTCCATCCCCTACCCCCCCCCGCCCCCGCCATCTTTCTGCCTCAGCACACTATCTCTCCAGTCTTCTCCCCTCTAGAAATTCGGAGAGTTTCCTGCAGCTGTCAGATTCTTTCCTTGAAGAATATCTCTAATCGCCCCGCCTGATTGGGTCTCGTTAGCAGGCTGGTGGCATTGATTGTACTCAATCAGCGTCCTCCTGCCCAGCTGGGAAAATGTCCCATTTGTTCCCCCTACTCTTCTTTCTACAACTATTTTACAGTTTTTCTGGGATGGGGAGGGTTGGGGGGAAACCTTAATTCCAAAGGCCAATATTTTCTGCTGTCTCTGGGAACAGGGCTGTTTATGACTTACTTTGTAGAAAGCCTTTCTGCTCTGTCTCAGAGTGTTTCTAGAAATGTCCTATGGGGTCTCTAGGACACTCACCGCCCATCTCCCAGCTTATCAACAACCGTCACAAAGAACATAAAGAAGCATTTACTCACCATTACAGTTGACAAAATGTATTTGCATAGAGGAAACCATCTGTGAGTCAAACTCATCCTTTGGCATAAGAGACAGCGTTACCATGGTCACCAGTAATGCTGGATAAGAAAACTGAGGTCCAGGGAAGTTAAGGGACTTTCCTAGATCATATACATGAGAAGTGGCAGAGATGATATTCCAACTCAAATAGACCATTGGCTAAAAAGTGGGGTTTTATTCTGATATGCCAACCCTTCCCCCTAGTTCAAGTAAAGGACACCTCCTCTAAGGCAGAAGGTGACTCTGATTCTGGGAATGCAAAGGTGGCATAATACCTGTGTGGCACAATTAACAGATATTATCGTGCCTCTGGGTGGATCAGGCAGCTTTCTTTGAGCTGATGGATGTACCTCATAGCCCTTTCTTGATGATCCAAGACCATAGAGAGGCAAATATTAATCTCGCTCCTCTAAATAAAAAGAACTAAAATATTGGTTAGTTTTTTCTTGATAGAGAGATGAAAGGAAACTAAAAGAAAGACAAAGGAACTGTGAGCCATGACTAGGCTCTTAGGTCCTAAGACCAATAGATAGTAGAAGTAACATCTATTGACTGTGTCATTCTCATTCTGCCAATGGATTGTGACATGTCTGGGCAAACCATATACAATATTTACCTCCAGTGAAGGCAGTGTGGAGACTGAGGAAATGGAACCAAAGACCACACTAGAGCTTCAAAGAAAAGAAAGTGAAATAGAAGACATACCTGACTCGAGATTCAGTATGCATCTTGGGTATTGGGCCAGAGTTCTAAGTGTTCTGTGAAAATGAAGCATTTTGCAAAACCCCTGGCAAGACTGGGAACAAGATTCCAAGCACTAGGGTGAGGCAGCATTCCACACTTTGTTCTGGACAATTCTGCTCAGGTGGACTCATGCCCTGACTCCTTTGCCATGCTTATGCTTCTGTAGTTTATATCATATGTTTCATTTCTGTGATGGTTAACCATTGTCAGCTGGATGGGACTTTGAATAACCTGGGAGATTCTCCCCTGGATGTTGAATTGAGAATCCAGCCTGAATTCAGGTAATACCATCCCTGAATAAAAGGGAGAAAGCCAGTTAGGCACCAACATGTCTTTCTCTATTCTTCCCAACTGATAAAGTATGACCAGTAGCCACATGCTCCCACATCCATCCCTTCCTACCAGGATGGACTGTATCCTTTTTTAAACTCTGAGCTAAAATAAAACCTTTCTTTTAAAGTCGTTCTTGTATTTTGTCACAGCAAAGGACAGACAGTAATTGGTACAGTACCTTTCCTACCTTTTCTGTGTTCTCAGCCTGTGGTTGCAATTTCTTTATTGATCACTATGAACACATGAACATAGTAGCATCAAGACTGGGTGGTGGTAGTGCACTCCTTTAATCCCAGCACTCTCAAGGGACAGGCAGGCGGATCAGAGAGTTCAAGGCCAGCCTGGTCTACAAAGCAAGTTTCAGGACAGCCAGAGCTGCATAAAGGTATTCTGATACTCTGTCTTGAAAAACAAACAAACAAGCAATCAAGCAAGCAAGCAAACAAACAAACCCCAAACCCCCAACCCCCCCAAAAGAAACCAAACAAAAAAGAAAAGAAAGAAAGCAAGAAAATAACATCAAGACAGGCCTCCTATTCATCCTCCATCAATATGGTCTTTATGGTACATGAGACTCTAACAACATAAAGTAAAATTTATTTCTGTCTTTCACCAACTATGGACACTTTAGCCATGCTCCTGATACATCATGTCAGTTTTTTTACAAGAGAATTACAACACACCTTATCCAGTTGTTATGAGGATTTAGTGAGAGGCAGTAGTCTACCATTGTAAGCAGAAAATACACTTCGGACCTCACTGGAGTTTGAAATAACAGATAGAGGCATAATCTTATATGTATTATGCTTCTGCTGTGTCTACATAGCCAAATTTCAAGCCTTTTTTACATTCAGCAAGCATTTGTCACAATAGGGCTCATAACTTTTGCAGCCTGAGGTGCAATAGCCAAATTGGTACAGTTTCTTTTTCCCTTCTCAATTTCCCTGAAGAGAGATTAGTTCACACATTCTGTTGATCTTAGCGACCACAATTCTACTTCATATATGAACTAAGCAGTAAATGCTTCATATCCTAGTGGTCTGGATCATGACTGCCTAAGATTTCAACATACTACACAGAACAGTGAACTACTTAAAACATTTATTTCTAGACATCCTCAGTTAGTAATTTTAGAGCAGAGTTGACTATGTGTAACTATGAAGAGTGAAACAATGACTAAGGGGGATTATTGTGCTGGGTATAAAAAACACAATCTTAACAAATTTGGGAGATTCTATGTTCATTTATATACTTCCATATACACAGTGCTTTAGAATTTTTTTGTTACTCTTATTTGTTTCAGTACTTGGACAGGTACATCCTAGAATAGCTGTGAATGTGGCTCACCACATTTGTAGATAAAAATTTATATCGCAATGTTAAAGGGTTGGATACTCCTGAGAGGATCAGGAGTCTATCTACTAATAACAGTATTTCTTAACATTTCTCATTGTACATTTCTCAGAGAAAGTGTTTAATAAGTGTGGGATGGAATATGGGTGGATGGATAACCCAATGCTTGAGAATTAAAAGAGAGGGTATTGAAGATGAAAAAAAGATATGTAATTAAATAACATAATTGTGTTTGAATTTAGCTCTTTAGCAGCCCCTACCACTTATGAGACAGGTGCTATCTCATTTAATGGCTGAGGAGTTGACACTTCAGAAAAGCTCACTATCATGAAGAGGCTAAGCTAAGATTCAAACCAGGTCCACTTTTGTGTCCTGAGCTTTATTCTCTGTCCTGGTAACATCTCAACAGCCTCAATCTATTCTATCTTGAACATATCTGCCTCTATTGGGTCTCAGTGCTACAGTGCTATGTAGTTCCACAGTTTGATGATGTCTAGAGTTGAACTTTTCTTTGTTGGGGGACGACTTTTAGCAGAAAGCAGCTATCAGCTTTGCAGCCATCTTGAGCCATATACCCTGACATGAGACTTGGATTACAATAGCCTACAACAGCTGAGCACACTCTGATAATCTTGGTTTAGATACCTTGGGTGTGTGAGATTAAAGGTGTGTGAGATTAAAGGTGTGTAACTTAAGAGTGTGACTTAGAAGTGTAGAGATCAGATTTAGAGACAAGACCTATGGGCATGATTAAAGACTCGACCTGAAGTTGTGGCTTAGAAGTGAGACATATAAAAGGCTAGAGGCAGACAGAGAGAGAACAGATTACTTGACATTAGGTAGAAGACACTTGACTCTAGTCAGAACAATTAGGACAGTACAGGAGAACAATTTGGAGGAACAGAGAAGGAGAACAATTTGGGGTAACAGAGTATCAGACACTTCAAGGAGTACAACTAGGAACTAAGAACTAGGAACTCAAGACTTGGGACTTGGACTAGGAAGAGAGACTGAAGAATAAACGGGATTGAATCACACTTTGTCTGGTCTCCATTCTTCGAGTCCGTCCTCACTCTCTCTCTTGTTGAACCCCGACCCGCGGACTGGAGCAGCAGCTTGGGCCAGGATACAGTAGCCGCCAAACGCGGGGCAGCCCGGGCCTCAACATTTTGCTTGGGCCTTGACACTTTTTGGAGTCTAAGCTGTCCTTTTTCAGAGACCTATGGGTCCAAGGTATGAGTAAGAGACTGGTGGCTGTAATCCACCATTGCTTTCCTTTCCATCCTCTGTGTTGACGATCTATTCAATTGGATGGGCTCCTGAGAGAGTCAAGCCCATTTTCTGTTCTTCATTAGAAAGAAGACTTTCCTTTTATAAATTTGCTGCATCAGCATGGGTACATGAGTCCTAGATCTAGGAAAGGACCAAATGCAGCCATCATACTTGGTGTCGGACTTAAAACTGTGAAAGCACAGAAGGACAAGGTGCTACGGAGAAGCAAGTTCTGTTGTTGTTGATTTGGGTCTCACATTCTTTCTAATTATGTGAGCCAATGCATTTGCTGCTTTGTTTATGTTCCTATGAGTTGGGACTTGTCATTGGCAACCAAGGAGTGTTGACAAATACCCTTGCATTTATTCACCCCCTCCAACCCCAGCACACTCCTCATATTTTCCTGTCTGGCAGCACAGTGATACTTGTGAGTTGGAGACGGTGATCTGAAAAGGAGGTTCAGAGTTCAGAAACAACAGCAGGTATAATATGCTCAAATGCATCAGTTTAATTCAATTATTGATTATTCTCCTGTCTTAAAGGTGTGGACGCCATCTTACTCTTTTCTATGTTGTTTGTGCTACTTGGTGCAGACTCTCTCACACAAATGATGTGAATACCTGATTTTTCACAAACAACTCTTTCTTTCATTTGGGTATTTGTCTTGATTTTCTCATGCATTTTAACAGCACCTACTATGGGCTTAGAGCTCTACAAGGGAGCTTCCTGGGAATATCATGTCCTCCCGGTTTCACCCTTCAGGTCTCAGAACAGGTAGGGCTTCATGATCTGACCCCCCCCCCCCTTTGTCTTTCTTCTTTTGCAAAGTACAGAGTGCCCCTCCAGTCACTCAGCAAACACGTCATCGGGATGTGATAAAAATACTTTGAATCTTTGTTTTAAAGTCTTGTTAAATTTTCTGTTTAAAAATGTTTTGTTCACATTGTGATAGGAGGTCTTTCAGCAATCAGTTCTGAGGAGCAGTCTTCCTCAGGCAGTCTGCATTCAAAACAGTGTGGAGAGCGAGCTGGTTGCTAGGGGCAACACTAACTTCTAAGTGGGGATCTCTGCATGTGGATATAAAACCAATGCCCTGGGCCTCTGCAGGAGTGGGGTCCTATCACAGAAGAACAAATGAATTGTGAGTTATGGGCACACCTCCGGACTGTGCTGGTCACCCTTACTTGGAGACTAGTGAGCTGTCTCAGCCACTTGCATGTGATATGAGACCACAACTCAAGCACAGCTGGTAATTGCCTTTCCTATGACAAGTCTGCTAGGAAGATACAAAGGGCCCAAGTCACTATAGTCACTTCCCCCCTAGACCCTATTCCATGCAGCAGACCTAATCACGGATAAGAATGTTCTACCACTGGCTATTTGCTTTATGGTAGGTGTGAAGTATGCATTCATTTTTTTAAACCAGCACAAAATAAAACAAACTCTTTCCTCTCGAGGTACAGCTTCATGAAGTTTAACACATGTATGCTCCTGTGTTGTCACCACTACAAACAGGACATGGTACAGTTTTGTCGCCTCTCGGAACTCCCTGTATCATCCCTTTGCTATCTCTTTATATTTTCAAGAATACCATACCAGTGACGTATTAGTATCAGCTTCCAAAACCCTTTCACGTATTGCAATGCCTTCGGGGTTTATCCAGGCTGTCATGTGCATGCAAATTCACTCCTTTTTGTTGCTGCATAGTACTCTATAGTCTTTGTGTACTGTTAATTGTCATTCCTGGAGTCTATATTAGCAATTTGTCCAATTTTCTGCATGTTCAACGCATGCACTTTACATTTGCAGTCTATTATAGACACGTAGAGAGTAGCACGGAATTTGAGTTGCCCAATGCACTTGAGCAAGGTGACCCTCTGCTTTCTTGTTTCTTCTCTCATACTGAAAAACAGAAAGCAGCCTGTAATTTTTGTGATCTATTCAATGCCAGCTTGCTGTGTGTGCTTCTGCTCGGTGATTTTTGCCATTTAAAATGAGCCTGAGCACAATGATAAAGAACATTTCTACCTTGTGGAGAAAATATGTGGGTTAGAGAAGTTTGGTTTGGTCGTGAATGATAGTGTTGTTGGCCCGGAGCTCAATGTTAATGGTGTGTATAAAATAAGGTGTCTTTAAGCAGAAGCACAATAAAACATGGTTGTGTATTGATCAGTTAGTGGAAGTGCTATGACCGGAGCTTTGTTGAACCTAACTCTTTATTTCTCCCAGGAACAGTGCACTGTTCAATATATGCTTATTCACTCTGTGCAGTGACTCCGCAGAACATCACTATAAGAATGACGAGAATCCAGACCGAGGAGGTGGCTCCATGGATAAAGAAAGAGCTTGCTGCATAAACATGAGGACTTGAGTTCAGATCCCTGGCACCCACATAAAAGCCAGATATGATGGTCGGTGCCTATAGCCCCAGTGCTAGAAAAGCAGAGACAGGCAGATTCCAGGGGCTTCCTGGCTAGCTTGACAAGCAGGAATGTTGAGCTCCACATTCAGTGAGAGTCTCAAGAAACAAGGCAGAAAATGATACCTGAGTATCATGGTTCCCACATGTACAAGCACTGGAGAACACCCCCACACCATGTTAATGCCACATTCACAAGCGTGCATGGGAGGCTTCATGTTTAAGCTCTACATTCAATGTCATGACCTATTTTCTAAAGGTTCCGGTATGGTGTTGGTAAGGCTCAGCCAGCATGTAAAACCACTGTTTAGTTTATAAGGACATTTTGCAATGTTATTTCCACAATTCTTCGCCTTTCTTTCCAAGACAGATGGCTTTTAAATGCATGCAGATTACAGGCTCAGCTAAGATTGGCAGTGGGTTGTGACTAACCCCGGTGCTACTAACCATAAAACTGGTTTCTTACCTAAGGGTACATTGGAAAAGTATATGAGAGAGATTTTCAAGGGAGAAGTCTCGCATCCACTCTGACAGGGCTGTTTGCCACAACATGGTTCTACTGAATGCTCTTGTCATCTCAACACTGCTCTAATCTCTTTCAGTACTCACAACTGTGTCACCGTGACTGTCTCTCATTTTCACAGGCTCCCTACAGTCATCACAGAAGCAAGAAGGGACCCCCGCATTGGTACCTCCTAGGTTCCTATAGAACATGTTCTCTGCCCTGCACACTAGTTTCTCCAGGTCAGTCCTCATAGGTTATGTTGTCTAATTCAGTAGTTGGTAAAGAAAGTTCTAGAATACCCAACTCCCAGACAATGAATGATATGATTTTCCTCATTTCTTCCTGCAGTTTCTGGACCCAGGAAACAGTGAAAGTGGATTTTCTAGTGGTCTGGCAAGACAGTAAGAGGCTAGTCACAGTGGTAGGACAATCTCCTATAGTGAGAACTTTGAGGGTCAGCTGGACCCCAGGGTGAAGTAAGCCTGTGATGTTTCCATGCAGCTCCTGTTTCTCTCTCAGAAACCTGGGTGATCTCTTCTGTGTGGAGAGAGCTGTGGGCTATTACCTGGTGTCTAGTTCTTCCTTTCTCTGTTCCAAGGAAGAAAGGCTAACGCTCTGGTTAGTGACCTAGAGAGCATATGGGCTTGCTCACTGAAGTGCCTATTGGTTTTGATACGGTCATATAGATTCTAGAACCTAGAGTGCCTTCTTCTATCTGTGATATTGGCTACATTAGGGGTAGCCCTTGGCCACCACTACCATGATGCACAGGTCTGCCAAGCTGTGTTTGTCACAGTGATAGGGAGGTCCTGACTGTGAACTCAGTCACATCCACCATCTTAGCCTGTGTTAGCTACAGAGGTAGCTTCCTATTACCTATTGGTTGCCATTGTCATTATCCTTTGTTTCCTTTGGATACGTAAGGAGAGGGGCTTATACTGACAGTCCACTGAGAGAGACAGAGCCCAGACCTCCTCCACAGTCATCCCTGCCCCTCTTTTCTATACCTGGTTCCAAATATGCCCATCCAGGTTGTGTCTCTGCTGAACCTGCAGTATTGAGCCTGGATTCTGAGAGGACTGGTTATCACTGCTAACGGGGCTCTTAGTGATACCCTCCCTATCTGATGTCTCTGAAGCCTGGCCACTGAAAGGAGACGAGAGTGTCTTTGGTTTAGAAGTCCTGGTGTGGTTTGGGAAGTGCCATGGCCTCGGAGCATCAGTTACCTCCCTGGTAGAATGGAAGTCTGCCACTTATGTCTCTAAATGATCTGTGAGGACCTATAAGGCATGCAGGGAGCCTTGTCAACTGGAAGGCCTGTGCAAGCGTAATAGAAAACATGAACAAAAATCCAAGTTTTCTTAGGATTGGGGTCTAGGTGCTTCAGGGGTTGGAGACCAGAAAACTCTAGAAAGTGCATTTTAAATCTTGGATCTCCAACTTGCTAAACACAAGGTCTCTGTCCTCACAAAGTCAGTTCCCAGCTGCTTCTGGGCATAGGGAAACAACACAGTGAGAGAAAGATCTGGAGACAGAGGTTAGGGAAGATGGCAGTCTCACCTACACCTGCACAAGCACACGCATGGATGTCTGAGATCACAGCATCCAATCCCCTTGCACAGAGATACCCGAGGCTCTGATGGGAAGGCTGCCAGTCTCCACACCACTCCCGGATCCTGCCACTCATCCACCATTGGTTCATTCTCCAGCTCTCACCAGCTCCTGGGGACCTAGAGTGCCATCTTATGAAAACGTGGACATCATTTCTCTAGAGAAGAACAGAAATTGAAAAAGCATCACTCCTTCTTGGGTCTCTGTTTTCCTCTTTGTCTCGGCTACACACCACAATTTATCTCGTCCGCGGTGTTTCTGCTTGCCAGTATCACTCTCAGAAAGTTCTTACCCAAACTAATTCACACCCTGCTCTCTCTCATGCCTTGCAGCTTCTACTCCCCGGGAGTGTGTGCTCACATGTATGTGTGTGTACATGCAGACTTTGCTCACATCAAACAAACGTGTTAGATAAAAACCGAGGCTCCCACTAATGATAAATTAGGGGACAATTATTCCCTTTATAAAAGGATTCCTGATAAGGTTCCCCTAGTGTGTTTATAATGCAATTCAATTTACACCATATTCAGCAGCGAAGGGAGGCTCTCTCTGCATAAACAAGAGTCTGTGTAGGCAGGGCTCTGAGCACCGTGGAAAGAATTAGAGATACCAAAGACGGTTTTTATTGCTGGTGACAATGAGTTATCCTGGTGCCCTGGAACAAAGGCTACCCCACGACAATTTCTTCAGCCTTGGGAACATTATGAGTGCATGCAGGGCTAGGGAGGAAGCATCTCTCTGCTCATGGGAACACTTGAGGCAGCTAGGAGCCAGGGATGTTGCCTTTGGTTTCAGGCATAGGAGAGACAAAGAAGATTCTATTCCTGGGTTCACCTGAGATCATTAGACCCAAGATACCTAGGCTGAGGCTGTGGGGGAGTCACTTTCAGGATAGGATTCCACACAGCTCGAGGGCTCTACACCTACCTCTTTGTAGACATTCATTTTCCTCATTGCCCTGGTACCTTGCTGAAACCCCAGTGTCCTGGGCCAAGACTAGAGTCTGAGTTTTTCTAAACCAATTTCACTCTCAGGGTTTTGGTGGCCACAGAAGCAGATAAGGGTCTCCTCTTGGGGTTTCCCCAGAAAGTGAACGCATTGACTTCCTCCCCAAATGTCTCTCTGCAGTTCACCACCGCTAGAAGCAGGTGAATTCCAGGTTCCAGACGGGAGAACATCCCCTGGATCTGAAGCCACCTAAAGTAGGAGCCGGGAATGGAAGTTCCGGTCCTCTACAAGACCAGCCAGCACTCTTAAATGCTGAGCCATTTCTCTAGCCCCCTGAACTGTGATCTTTTTTTGTAAGCTGTGCTCAGGTACAAACTTTGTCACCCCTAGATCATCATACCCACTGACATGCTGAGGCCCAGAATAGAAAATTCTGTGCCCACCCCAGAGTTCTCTGTGCCTCTGTCTCTCTGCCCCCGTTTCAACCTCCATCTTGTACCATGGGTCCTGAGGAGGCCATGAAGCTCACTCAGGCCTGGGGAGTCCTGCTACTTGGGGGCATCTTCTAAGGAATCTTTGGTGTTGCCATCCAAGTCAGCAGGGGCAGAGAGGGAGCCTGGAGCTTTATCAACTAATCTGTGGTACTTGAGTAATGTTTTACACTTAAGCTGGCACTATCAAGTCTCAGCAGTGCCTGCAATGCACTGGGAAATAAATTAAAGGCTGTCCAGAGATGCTTGGATCATCTGTGTGATTGCTGGGTTCATGAGATAAAGGCTTAAGGCTCTCTCTCTTCTTGAAAATTGGAAATTAGGCATTAATAAAACAGTGGTCCAAAGAACTGCCCTGGAGGTAGCTGTGTAGTGATGGCAGTGGTGGTGGTGGCAGTAGGGTAATGTTGATGTAAATGTTGGTGGTAGTGGTGGCAGCAGTGATGGTGGTGGTGGCCCAAAATAGTGGCAGTGGTGGTGGTGGCCCGCAATGGTGGTGACTTGGCTTTAGGGTAAGGGCTGGGCAAGAAGAGGCTGCTGGTCTAGGAGTGGGGAACCCCCAGCCGCTGTTTCCATGTAATGGTGATCCAACGGTCTCTAGAGAAGAATGAGAGACTTTGACCCATGTGCATAGGAGGCGAAGGTTTTCTGCCCTCTGCAAAGAGTCGATGTTAGTTAATGTCATGGAAGGTCCTACTGTGGCCCCAGCTTGCCACTAGTCTCCATATGGCAGTGGCTTCGGCATTTAATAGGATTCTTTTAGGTTTCAGTTCCCTCACCTCTGGTAGGACACAAGGCTGATTTTGCCACTAGGCACAGTTGGCGGCCAACACTGAGAAACTTTTAAGCCAAGAAAAATATTCTGTTAAATGTCTTTATGTCAAATCAGTAATAAAACATAATTTTAAGATGAATGTGTATGAGTGTGTGTGTGAAAGAAAACAGGAAGGCTCAAGTACTTGGGATATATGGGACCGCCTCCATTGGACAAGATCATCGTAATATGTCCCATCTGCCCGTGGGCTCTCCTTGGCCTGCCTTGGCTGTAGCACTTAGGCTTGGAATAGCCTCTTGTTTACTCATCTGTCCATGCGTCTGCTCAGGGGCTCTGTGTCCAAGAAAGGAGGCAGTTGTCCCGGTGATGGGTAGTAGGGGTACAGGAGTGGAATCTAGCCTCTATCTGTCACTTATTTACATCCAGGGAAGAGCCAACCAAGAGGAACCAAATACCTGTTCCAAACAGGCCTCAGCCTTTTGAACTGCTCTCATCCCTACCTTCTGCTCATCTGTACTGACAAACACTTCCAGAAGAGCCCAGGCAGGGGTCTATCTTTCCTTGTGTCGAGACTGCCTTAAGGGGTGGGTGGATGGATTCCGGTGCTACAGAACCCCAAACACTGGACAGAACCACCCTGAGAAGCCCCGGCTTGTAGTTGGATGTCCTTTCCACCAGGTGGCAGGCTTGCTCTACATAGATGCATTGCTTGGAGTACTTACCTGGCAATGGCCAGAGGGGTCTGAGGGTGCCAAATCAGCCTGAAGTCCTGGGATTGTTCAGCCCAGCATGTGTGTGACTTCAGAGGCAGGGCCCAGACCTCTCAAATTGTTACTGGACTCCTGATGGATTCTGCTTTCTGGAGGACCTTGTTCTTTAAGTGCCTGGAGGTAGATGGCAGATGTTTGAACAGAGCGCCCCCTGGAGCAAGGAGTGCTGACTTGAGCAGAGTGGGGTCTGGGTATCTTTGGTGACTTCCGGTTCTGCAGGTGGCTCCAAGCAGCTGGCTCTGGTTTAGGGCATGGAGCATGCCTGTTTATTCTGGTGGTTCATTCCTCCCCACTCACTAACAGGACTTTTACAAGCTGTCCACCTACAGCAGACAGCCTGAGCACCAGACACTTTATCTATGCTCTTAGGGGCATGTAACACAGCATCCTTTCTCCAGCGCCCAGGAATCTCTCTGAGGGACCCCTAGAAACAGAACACTGGTCATACCGAAGACCATCTCTGCATCATGAAGAGATCCAAGTCCTGGTCAATTGCTCGCCAAAGAGAGAGAGCCCGGAGTAGCTGCAGGAATGGGGGAGACCTATAAGCTCTGGCCTGGATCATTGGAAAGTGAAGGGGAGACATCAGATCCTTTAGGGAGGCAGAGGCATACTGCACTGGCCTCTTTGTCTCCAGCAGTTCCAGAGGCCTGCATTTCGGAGCCAGTGTTCAGAGTCCCGTGCTTCATTCCCAGCCAAGCCTGCATTGCCTCACAGCTGG
The DNA here is from genome assembly GCF_011762505.2 of Arvicanthis niloticus. Lineage (NCBI taxonomy): Eukaryota > Metazoa > Chordata > Mammalia > Rodentia > Muridae > Arvicanthis > Arvicanthis niloticus. The sequence continues at coordinate 15,076,324 of NC_133434.1, forward strand.
TGACTCAGGCTTCTTCTGCAGCACTTTCTGCTCTTCTCAAGGAAGAGGCCAGAGAGGCCATCTTCCCTAGCTCTGCCACTCTCTGGCCTGGACTGCCTCCCAGCCCCACCCCTGTCCCATCTCTATTCCTCCCACTGGTGGCTAATTTCTGCACGGATAGGCACCCACCCTCTGAGATTAGGAGAGTCTCACCAGCTTGGTTGAGAGTCACAATAGGACATGAGGCTTCTGTTGTCTCTGGGAGTCTGAACTACAGCTTTCAGAGACAGAAGAAGAAAGAAGAGAAAGAAGGGTTAGGACGGAGAATAGGAAAACAGAGAAGAGAGAGAGTGAGGAGGGGAAGGAGGGGAAGGCAGCAAAGGTGGCTACCGGGGGACAAAGTGGTTGAGACTCGAATCTAAATATGTCTTCCCTACCAAGATGGAAGACATGAAGGATAGGTCTGGGGAAGCCAGTGTATGTGCCGGTGTTGGGTGGACAGAAGAGGGGTGGGGGTGGAAGGAGAAAACAAATAGGATAAAAAGCGACCCCCTCAAAAAAGAGGGGCGGAAGAGAGAGATGAGTTGAGTTGCAAACTGAAGACAGAGAAGGACAACAAAGTGAGGACATCTGAAGTACAGGAAGAGATGGCCACCCAAGCCAGAACCCTCAGTATGGGGTGGACGTAACACACAGGCTCGCACAGGCAGGCATGCACACTGCTCTGAGGTGTAGGGGGTCTTGAGCTGCTCTGCCCTCTGATGGAGTCCCTTGTCTTGCCTGGGCTCCTGAGAAGGAGTGGTCTCCTCGGGACTGGCTCTCCTGTGCCTATCCACTGCCCAGGCCATGAAACTTTCACTCGTGCTCAGAAGAGGAGAGGCCAAAATCTTCAGTCTTCACACTTGTCACCCCAAATTGGATCTAACCGCCTCTCTCCCTTCCTCTCTCTCTCCTAGTTTCCTTAGTAACTGACAGTTCCCCAGTGAATGCCAGACCCTGGGTGACAGACTGTCACAGTCTCTCTCCTGACCACCCCCTCCCCAACCCATGCAGACTCACAGACTTGGGTGGGGGTGTGAGGATGCTGGGGTAGGCTGGGGGGTAATTAAGATATGAGGTGGGGTCCTTTATTAGCCCATCGAGAGGAAGCCTAATTACTCCATGTGAGGCTGGGGCATGCCAGAGTAGGTGGCTACTCAGGGGCACAAGGAGGAGGCTGAGCCCTGTCTCCTTCCTCCTTCCCTCTCCATGAATCTGACTTGGGTGGGAGAGGTGTGAAGTGGGTCTGCGGAAATGAGGGGGTACTTGTATGTGATGGGGGTGGGGAAGCAGAGGGTGAAACCTGATTGTGTTCATTACGGCAACACAAAACTGGGAGTCGTAATAATAATTAAATTAATTATAAAAGCAATTTGCTTTTGAAAATTTGATTTGACAGCTTACTAGTGGCCGCACTGATCCAGCAGCTCTGGCTTAAAAATAGTCCGGAACAACAACCACAAAAAAAACCAACCAGAAGCAGCAGCAGCTAATTTTAATTAGATGCCGAGTTGGTAAACAAAATTCAGCACCACCCTTTCATTGGGGCTGGCTTGGGTTTAAGGGATGTCAGGACTGGTTTGGGGGAAGGCAGGGGAGGAGTGGTGGTTTTCTTCCTTCTGAGAGCAGCCATAGGCTCTGGAGGTCCAGGCACAGGTGCTCAGGGTGGGTTCCTTTCCTTTCCACTGCCTATCTGATCTGCTCAGAGACCCTTTCTGGGTTTTGTCCTGTGTGACCTTGGCAGAGACTGCTGTTTCTGGGCTTGCTGCATTTCAGCTGTGTGGCTACATGTGTGTATATGTTTATATGTGCGTGCATGAATGCTTATGTGAATGCAAGTGACTGTGTATGTGTGTGTACTAGAGAGAACATTATATGTATATTACTTATTTAGTATATATAATATATTATGTAGACCGCACCTACTGAGACATTTCTAGGGAGGGGGAAGTGGGCCAGGTTGCAGTGCTGGCCACACTCTTTAGAAAACTCTATGGTTTCAGAAGCAGAAGTTTTAGTGAAGACTAAGGAGGCTGAATCTGGCAGGCAAGGCTGCTGTCTCCCCAGAACCTCAGGAGTCTAGGCACACAGGGCCCCCTTCTCTCCCAGGACAGGTATGCATTTCTGGCTCACCTGCCATGCTGTCAGTCTCTCCCACCTACTCCCTACAGTGTGCAGAGATTTGATTCATCCCCAGTCCCACTGCCTGGCACAGAGCCCAGCGTATAATGGGCATCCAGTAAGTGTCAGCTGAGTGGAACAAAACCCCAGCCACTGGCACCCTCTGACCACCTCTTTCAGCTTACACTTGATTACCTCTTCCTCTGTCTCCCTCTCCCTCTCCCTCTCCCTCTCCCTCTTCCCCTCCCTCCCTCAGTCCTTCCCTCCCCCCTCTCTCTCCTGGGCCCACACTCCTGCTTTCTACCATGTCTAGTCTTTGAGGCTGAAGTCTCTCTCTCCAAGGTCACCCATGTTCCTTTGCTTCCATTCCAGGCTCCTCCCCTTCTGGCTTTCCCATAACTCTGGCTGGCACTGTTGGCCACCTCTCAGTGCAGCTGCCTGTAGGGTAGGGGCATAGCCCTGCCTTGTCCTTGGTGATCATACAGGGACTTCGGCCATCTTTGGGATATAGGGTTATCTTCACACAAATGCTCTCAAGACCCAGCCGTGATGCAGGTTTTTGTTGAATCCAGTTTCTGGATAGGCAAATTCACCTGGGGTGGGTATTTTTGGTTCCTGTTTTTTTCGGACAGCAGAGTTCGGCTCACAAAAAGGGTCTTCACAACCCTTGCCTAAAATCTTTCTGCTCTTTTCTTACATCCTTTTCTCTCTCCTCTCCCCTTCCCTTGCCTCCTCTCTCCTCTCCTCTCTCAATAGCCCCCCCCCCCCCCAGGTTTCCATTCATCTGTTCTCTCTCCAATCTTCCAAATTAAAATCTTGTAGCAAAGTTCTATGGAATTTGGCCTTAGTAATTCCTCTTCTCCCTGTTCCCTGTCCCTCTCCCTCTGCTGTCCTCCTCAACTAAATAGTCTGTCCTTGCCATCAAGGGCCTGTTCTTGTCACCTACCAACACTGACATCCAGTTAAGCCCACAGGGACATTCTCCTTGGTGCCCATAGACTATTTTATGGAGATCTATGTATAGGGTTCTAGGTGCTTGCCTGTTAACTATTCACTAGGTCCATGGTGCAAATCCTGGAATGGAGCCATATTCCAGAAGGTATAGAACGGGGGACAGAGCTTTAATGGCACCACGGAAGCCTGGCCTATCTGCAGTGGAGGACTGTTGCAGCCTGAGCTGCCCTATGTTTGGGGGCCAAAATGTCACGGGCTGCTCTGTCAGTGTTGGGACTCACACTGCCAAAAGCCTTGGGGGTTAAGATGTTAGAGCCCGTACTGTCCCAAGCTGCTCCGGTCCACGGGTCAGGGTTCAGCAAGACAGAGAGTGAGGACGGACACGAGGAATGGAGACCAGACAGAGTGTGATTCAATCCCGTTTATTCTTCAGTCTCTCTTCTTCTCTCCAAGTCCCAAGTCTTGAGTTCCTAGTCCCTAGTTCCTAGTCCCTAGTGCCTCCAAGTTCCAAGTTACTTCTTCCAAGTCCTAAGTTCCTAATGTCTAATTCCAAGTTCTTCCTCCAAGTGCCAAGTGCCTAATACCTAATGCCTAATAACTAACTCCAAGTTGTACTGTACTCTTCTGTCTGCCTCTCGACTTTTATATGTCTCACTTCTAAGCCTCGCCTCTAAGTCACGCCTTTAAGCCATGCCCTTAGTTCTTGTCTCTAAATCTGATTTCTAAGTCATGCCCTTAAATCTCGGCTCTAAATCACATCTTAAAGTCTAACACACCCAAGGGAAGATCCTGGGTATCTAAAACAAGATGTTATCAGAGTGTGCTCAGCTGTTGTAGGCTATTGTAATCAAGTCTCTTATCAGGGTATATGGCTCAAGATGGCTGCAAGGGTGATAGCCGCCTTCTGTCGGCTCCCCACAGAGGACGTTCAAGGAAAGACCAGCAAGCGTGCCATAGGGGAAGGAGAATGGGTAGAAGTTATGACTGCTCATGAAGCTGGAACAGGAAATGGGAAGAACTGGGGGGGGGGGGGGGGAGAGGACAGTAAAGGACCCAATAAGCTGACAAGAATCTTTTAAATTGGGAATGTGTTGGAAAGTTAGGATTGTATTCATTTCTGAGGAGAGGGAGACCAGGCTCATCCCAGAGGCTAATTATTGTAAGAGGTGGTCTCTAGTGTAGGTCTGCAACAGTGCCAGGGAATTCTGGCTTTTGGGAGGGTAGAGATATGAATGAGGGTGAGTGTGTGTGTGTGTGTGTGTGTGTGTGTGTGTGTGTGTGTAAATGAGTGTGAGTGTATATGACTGAGTGTGTGTATGCGTGTGTATGTAATTGTGTATGTGAGTATGTGTGAGTGTGTATATGTGAGTGTGTGTATGTGTTTAAGTGTGTATGTGAGTATATGGATGTGTATGAGTGTATGTGTGAGTGTGTGTGAAAGTGAGTGTATGTGTAAGTGTGTATGTGAGTGTATGTGAGTGTGTGAGTGTGTATGTATGTGAATGAGTGTGTGAGTGTGTGTATGAGTATGTATGTAAGTGTATGTGAGTAAGTGTGTAAGTGTGTGAGTGTGTGAGTGTGTGTGTGAGTGTGTGTGTTTGTGTATGTGTGTGTATGTTTGTGTGTATGTGTGTGTGTGTGTAGGATAGGTTCAGAAGGTGAGGAGAGGAGCAGATATCATATAGTTACAACTTCACTGATTATAAAGTCTATGACAGTGAACAATTAGTCTCTCTGGGCGTCAGTTGTATCATGTGGAGAATGAAGATATTTATAGCATCTAAAAGGTTGCTGTGAGGATCAAAGGAAAGACCATGTGTAGGTCCTAGCAGGGATCCTTGGATGCAGTCAGTGTTTTAAAGAATGTCCTGGTCAGTAACTGCAGTTAACTCCACTTCTCGTGTAATAACAGAGACTCATGTGATACAGTTGCAAGAGACTTTGACCTAGGCCAACAGTGTCTCTTCACAGCTGGAGCCACAGACATGCCAATCGCTTGGATCACTTGTTCAAGACTGTCTTGGTTCACTTGGTACAGAAGCTGGGCCCAGGTCCCTGAGCTTTCAATCTGGTGCCATGATAAGATATTTTGGGTTCTGATGTCAGGTTAATATTAGAAAATTATGAACAAGGCTGACCTGAGGTGGGGGTGGGACATAGCCTTGCCTGTGAGAACCCAACTCATGGGATAGAAAGGGGATGTTTCCTCTTCCTTTGTCCCCACTTCCCAGCCTTGACTGAGCAGGCCTTCCTGGAGGAAGAGAAGTTATGCCAGAGAGCATGATCAGCTTCACACAAAAAAATCCTTTCATATATTTCTGCCCATAAAAGATGATTGGTAGATAGATAGATAGACAGACAGATAGAAGAACAGACAGACAGATAGACAGACAGAGAGATAGGTAAAATTGTACCACCTCAGTCCTACCATATGGTTGGCAAGAAGAAACCATCACCCTAGCTCTTCCTGTGGATTCACTTTGCCTCTCGAGAGGACAAGCACTGAGTTCACCCAGAGACATGTGCGCTCACAATTTAGTACCCAAGTCCAACTCCAATGCAAACCTTACTTTTGTATGATGTAATATGGAACAAAGTTACTTGGCTTTGTTGAATCCTGTATCCCCCACATGCAATTAACAGGGATGGAGCCCCAGGGAGGCCTGATGTTCCTTCTAAGGGGCATCTAATGGTTTGATCCTCCTGGGCATCACTAGACAAGAGCATGAACACCCCTGGCAGTGTGGCCAGCTGCCTTGCTCCAGGCTCGGTGCTGGCTGGTAGAAAGAAGTTGGGTATCAAGAAAGACAGTCCTGGCTTTTATTTCTGCCTTTAAACTAGTGTGACCTCGGGTCACTATTTGTCTCCTATAGACAGAGTCATTGCATCCTTCTAATACAACGTGCTGGAAGATAAGATGAAGGTAACAGGCAACATTTAGTTATTAAAAATCTCTCAAATTTTTTGTTAACAGTCAGAACCCACCTTGGTAGTTTGTATAAGAACAGCTCATGTGTTCTGTATGGCTGGATTTATGGATAGATATAGTTTAAACTTGGTTTTGCTGTAGAATATCTTGTTTTCTCCATCTATGGTGATCAAGAGTTTTGATGGGTATAGTATTCTAGTCTGACATCTGTAGTCTCTTACGATCTGCAAGATGCCCGGGATTTTCTGGCTTTGAGAGTCTTTGTTGAGAAGTCAGGTATAATTTTGCCTGCATATATTACTTGGCCTTTCCCCCTTGCAGCTTTTAATATTCTTTCTTTGTTCTGTGTTTTGGTTATTATGTAATGGGCGGATTTTCTTTTCAGGTCCATTCTATTTGATGTTTTGTAAGAGTCTTGTATGTTTATAAGCATCTCTTTCTTTAGATTGGGCAAGTTTTCTTCTGTGATTTTGTTGAAAGTATTTTCTGAGCCTTAGAGCTGGGAGTTTTCTTCTTCTATTCCTACTATGCTTAGGTTTGGTCTTTTCATGACATCCCAGGTTTCTTGGATATTTTATCAGGAACTTTTTAGGTTTAACATTTTCTTTGACTGATGTATCAATTTCTTCAATCCTATCTTCTACACTTGAGATCCTCTCCTCCATCTCCTGTGTTCTGTTGGTTATGCATCTGTTGGTCCTGTTCTCTTCCCAAGGTTTTCCATCTCCAGGGTTCCCTCAGTCTGTGTTTTCTTTATTGCTTCCTTTTCCACTTTCATGCCTTGCACAGTTTTGTTTATTTCCTTCACCTGTTTAATTGTATTTTATTGTATTTCTTTAAGGGATTTACTCATTTCCTCTTTAAAGGTCTCTTTGATCTTTAGAAGATTGACTTAAGGTCATCTTCTTTTGCTCCTATGGCTGTGTTAGGATGTCCAGGGCTTGTTATGGTAGGATAGCTGGGCTCTGGTGGTGCCATATTGCCCTGTCTCTAGTTGGGTGTATTTTTACGGTTGCCTTTAGCTGTCTGGTTGTTCCTGGTAGTCTGGGTGTTCTTGATGCTGACAGGATTCCTTGGAGGGGCAGGTAGAGCCTCGAGTCTGACAATGGAGCTCAGAGGGAGCATGCTGCTCACCTCTACTGGCCGTGACCCCAGGTGGAACTAAATGTTCCTGGAGTCCCTGAGGCCTCCACAGGAAGGGAGGGATAGCCCTGTGCCTAAAGATGAAGCTTGGGTGATAGAACTCATTTCACCTTTGCTGGCTGTACCCCAGGTGGACCCAGCAGGCAGGGGATAGATGGGATGAGGTCTACCCTGGGTGTCCCAGGAGCCCCAAAACCTAGATGTTTTGGGGGCCCAGCAGGCCTCCTCAGGAGAGAAGAAACTTTAAAAGAGCTCCTGTCACTGGATAGAGGCAGTACATGTTTTTAAACCAGCAATCAGGGGGCAGAGGCAGGTGGATCTCTGTGAGTTCGAGGCCAACCTGGTCTACAGAGTGAGTTCCAGGACAGGTAGACAAACCCTGTCTCAAAAACAATACAAAATATCTCAACCAAACCAAACCCAAACCAAAAGAACTCCTTTCATGGGCCTGAGCCTGAAACTAGGTCTCTTTGCTCTAGCAAGTCACTAGGAACCACCACAGATATCCCAAGAAGCATCTCCTCACTGCTCTGGGAAGATGGGAAAAGCCATCTTTTCCATTGGATAAGAGACTCCCTAATGACTAGCAAAGGGCTGAAGGCAGAGGGGAGTTCTGGGACACTTAAAAGTACCCTTGCTGATCAGAGCCAGGAGACTGCAGCAGTGTTGTGGCTGCAGGAGTGTTATCAGTGGGTCCTAGCACAGGGAGAGCTGAAGCTTGGGGATAATCCACAATTAATTTAATCTTTGTTTGGAATTCATAAAATCATTAGATTTTCTAAAGACACTGACCTGCCCTTTGATGCTTAAATGTGATGGGGATTAAATGGGCTGCTCTGTAGCCTCTGGGTATGTCCCTGAAGTCTTACCACACTTCACTGCAGGCAGAGCACGCTGCTGCTAAAAACTACATGCTGACTTCCATAGGTGCCATGTGGGGAGAGATGAAAGCAGTTGTTTGAGCTTGTCATTGTGTCTCCTGTGCCTGAGGTAGAGCCCGGTGCCCACAGTAGGTGCTTGTCACCTGTTTGTTGACTGGAAACAAAGGCTTTGAGTGGTGATGTCAAGTCACCAAGAGCACAGAACCTTGCTTAAGACACAGACTAGTGTCAAGAGTTCAGTTGCCTCACCTGTAACATGAGGTCAGTGGGATTCCAGGAGACAGACAGTGGGGTGAATGGGTAGCAAAGGGGGTCATTTCAGTACTGGGTGGTGTGGTGTGTGTGTGTGTGTGTGTGTGTGTGTTGTAAGACTCTGGTGAGCTTTAACTTACCGGGGACCACCTGAGTGAACAACGTGGAGCCGGGGATCAATACAAAAGCAAGAGGAATTTTATTGTTCCAGCATGCTGGGGTCATCCTGCATTCAAAAGGAGAGTTGACGCCCTCCCCCGCCCCGCCCCCCCACCCCCCACAGCTCATTCAGTGAGCTTTTATACAGTTTTCAGGGCAGCAGCCATTAGGCACAATGTAATTGGCATAACAGTGTGACTTTTAAAATTGATTGGTCTTTAGGTGAGGTGGCAAGGATTTTCCTTGTCTGTAGGTGGCCAATAGTCTGTCCTGTAGAATGTGTCCCCACCCTTAGGTCAGTTCCTTCCCCTGTGGCCTGAGGAATGTTAATCAGCCTCTCCCTTCTGGAGGGGCAAGTGTCTCTTGACCTTTCCAAAGTTCCTGAGCTGACCTCTTCAGTGTGTGTGAAAAAACAAAACAAAGCAAAACAAACAAACAACAAAAGAAAAGAAAAGAAACAGTGAGTGGAAAGAGGATTCGTGAACAGTGCTACCTTGTAGAGTTGCTATGAATATTAAGAACGGAGCAGCATCAGAACTGTGCACTGTGTTGCTGATAACCCCCGAGTCCAACTTCTCAAAAAAATTCTTTTTTCATCTGGTATCTATTCTAACTCATTTCCTTTCCCCCTTTGTCTCTTTTCTCTACTTTCTCTCCTTCAATCTCACATTTCCTTCTTCCCTCTCTCCTTTCCTCCCTCTCTCCCCTCCTTTATCCCTTCCTCCCTCCCCTCCTTTCTCCCTTCCTCTCTCCCTTCCTTTCTTTTCCCCTAGGGTCTTGGTATATAGTCCAGGCTGCCCTTAACTTCACAGTCCTCAGGGCTCTTCTTTCCAAGCTCTCACAGAATTATGAGTTACAGGCCCCACTAGTCTTGAATATTATTAACCGTCTTAGAAGGGACCCCTACCCTGCCACTGCATTTTCTCTTGGGCATTACACCAGTGGGTGCAGGAAGCCATGGGAAGGCTGACAACTGCCCCTTCTATCTCCTGCAAACACTTCCTTCTTCCTTGTTATGGGGTGAATGTGAATGTTTTCTTCCAGTCCTACCAGCTCATGCTTGAGCAGTGACCGTTGGAACATTCCCTAGGTGCAGGTGCTGTTTGGGAAGTTGTCAACCTTTTGGACCCAGGGTTCTGCTGGTAGATACTGAGCTACAGGGGAAGGGCTGGATCAATGATTCTAGGCTTTCTTATGCTGTAATCCTTGAATACAGTTCCTCATGTTATGGTAACGCCCAACCACTCTTTTCCCTAAGTTGCCTCTTGTCAGGCATTTGCTCATCACCACAAGAAAAGGAATTCCTCTACACATTCTTTTCATGCCCCATGTCCTACCTCGTCATGGCTTCCCGTGCTTTTCCGGGTCCCCCTAAGACCAGCTTCTTGCTCTACAGATCTTGACTTTTGTCATCTTCTAATCATTGGGTACTGGAAATCCTAGGTGGTCCTGGTCACTCCAAGGGACCTTCCAGCAGGGTGAGACATCTCCTTCCCAGGTCACTCAGAAAACATGGAGGAAAGCCGGGCGGTGGTGGTGCACACCTTTAATCCCAGCACTTGGGAGGCAGAGGCAGGTAGATTTCTGAGTTCAAGGCCAGCTTGGTCTACAGAGTGAGTTCCAGGTCAGCCAGGCTACACAGAGAAACCCTGTCTTGAAAAACAAAACAAAAAAAAAAAAAAAGAAAAAGAAAAAGAAAAAAGAAAACATGGAGGAATCAGCACAACTGAGCACCTACTATGTGCTCCTACTGTGTACTAAGGAGCAGACCTAGAGTCTCTAATTGTAATCACTACCTGGTTCGTCATCACAATGAGCCACAATGAGAAAGTGCATTCCCAGAGTCTGGATAAAGGCCTCAAGGTTGCTTAGCAAGGATTGCTCATCAGAGCCAAGGTAGGTAGCCAGACAGCTATGCTACACCCCTGAGTTTAGGGGGCTGCTCTTGGCAGCCCGGCTTGCTAGGCACCAGTTCTTCCAGCCCTGGCTATCTTGCTCTGGCAGCTCCATCTTCCTGAGCTGTGCATGGCCCTGGAAGGAGAGAAGCTGAAATCTCTCATAATTACCCAAATCATGGCTCCTAAATGGCTCCTGATTACAGCAAGAAAGCGCCTTTCTGCAGAGCAGCCTAGCTCTTCTGAATAGAGCCCTGACCACTTTGTACGGGTGTTGCCCCCACCCCCCCTTTTTTTTCTTTTAAAGTGAAGGAGATGGCTTATCCACATGCAAAGTAGGTCAGAACCTTAGCAGAGCTCCTTTCAACCACTTGGCTGTTTTAAAGTCCTGCTCCAAAACTCCTTTAGTTTCTCTTGCCTGCGCCTCTTCCCTCCTGCCCTTCTCCTTTTATTTTTTCCAGAGGCTCCAGGACATCAAATGATTTTAACTGGCAGGGACAGTGAGAGTCGCACATGATAAAAGCTCCATTACAAGTCATGCCCATCTGGGCCAGAGTATGGTGTATAGGCGACATCCTCAGCCCTTCATTCTATGGTTCCAAACCACCAAGACACTATGAATTGGCCAAATGGGCCTGTGCTATGAGAAGCTGTGGCCCTGGTCCCACCAGCCCATCTGAAGGGTGGATAGACAGGGATTGCACCTATGTCTGGGAGCCAGCAGCCTGGTACCCATCAGACATCCAAACTTGCAGAAGGATTTGCTCCACTGGAAATAGACTCAGCTGGAGTATTTTGGGTCAGTGCCTCACAGTTTGCTTCCTTGGGGGTGTTTGTCCCTTTTTGCCTCATTAGCACCCAGCCCCGACATCACTGACCATGGGCAGAACCTGCAGGAACTGTTCCCACACTGACTAGATGCTCTGCAGAAAGACTGCATGGATGAGGCCAGATTGGTGTGGGTGAACAGCTAGGTGATATTCCATTTCTGACCTTGGAGTGTAGCCAGGAGACTGCTGGTGTCCAAGGCAGTAGAGCCTTGTGGTGACAGCTCAGGAACAAGGACCCGAGGTTGGGAATTTTGCTGTGCTTTTTTTTCTCAACTCTTAGTGTTTAGAGGGAAAAAAAAACCCTGGCATGTGTTTGTGTGTATGTGTACGTGTGTGTGTGTGTGTGTGTTTTCACTATAGGAGAGAGTTGTGAGCAGGGTGAATTCACTCTGTATATCACCAGATAGTGATGATACTATCTGGGGGGAAGAGGGATGCCTGGCATGGTGGCATATTCCTGCGATCCCAACATTCAAGAGGAGAAAGACTCATTACAAGATTGAAGCATCCTGGAATACACAGTGAGTTCCAGGACAACTAAGGATAACATATTGAGACCTTGTCTCATTAAGAAAGTATCTAAACAACCAACCAGACAGACAGACAGACAGAAAAAAAACTTCCACAAAGAAGTGTCTTCTCAGACACTTGCCACTCTCTCTGGGCCTGACAGGAGAACATCTCCATTCTATTACCTTGTGCTGTCTTTCATCTGTCTGGGCTCAGCTGGGTTCAAGGGCCTAAATCATCTTTTAGGAAGGCTGCTTGATCTTTCAGAGGTGTGTAGAAGGGACACTGTTACATTCACTTGAGAGGAGGCAGAGGGAGCAGTCAGGGGTATCTGTTTCATTCAGCAACTGGTTACTGGGCACCTACCCACCTTCCAGAGATGCTTTTAAAAGTGGGCAAAGCAAAACCCAACCTTCACCTAACGTAGACCTGAGTGAGAGATATGTTCACCTAGGTAAGTTCACCAAGATGGTGATAAAAGCCAAAAAAGAGGGTGGGGGGGGGAGAGAAAAAGAGGGATTTAGAAAAGTGGCTGCAATTTCAGAGAGGGTGAGCGGCAGGGCTCAGTGAGAAAGTAAGGTTGAAACCCTGGCCTGAGGGATGGAGGCATGAGGCATCTGGAAGGTGTAGTCCAAGCCAGGTGAGGCCTGGCAAGTGCCTTGAGGCCCAAGGGTATTGGCTGAAGGGCATTGGCTGCATCTGGGGTTCAGGGAGCAATGGTGGCACCTTTATCTGCTGAGAGAGAGAGAGAGAGAGAGAGAGAGAGAGAGAGAGAGAGAGAGAGAGAGAGAGAGAACTGTAGTAAGCACTCAGAGAGATGATAGAATGGAGGGCTGCATGAGGCTGTGTGGGGCTCCGATTGCTGAAGAAACTTTTAATCCCAATCTGGAGTTTCTATCCTGCCTTGATCATTTAGTTCCCAGATAAAAGGTGCACACAACCTTTATATTTACAATAAGCCTTAAGCAGCACAAGAATTGGGCAGGTATCTGCCCTCTATGCTATTAGAATCTACTTTCTTATCCATAACCCCAAGTTATTACTTATGTTTCCTCTTGGCTGCTCTTAACTCCAATTGGCCAGCCCTCAGGGCCACGTTTTCATGACTCACCTACCCCGATGGTGGCTTCTCCTCCAGTCTTCTTCTCCTTCACATGGTTCTTTCTCCTCTTGCCCTAAGCCCAGGAACCCTCTACTCCACCGATGTCTTTTCTGCCTAGCTATAGGCTGTTGGCATCTTTATTTACCAATCAGAAATAGCTTGGGAGCAAGGCCACGTAGCATCACTTGGGTCTACGTGTAGACTCTCTCATCCTGGGGACCACCAGGTCTTGGGGGCCTGCACTTAGCATTGCAATACACAGAAAAAAGAACCAAACCTCAACAATTCTCCTTTTTAGCCCAGTAAAAGGCTCCTTTCCTCTCAGCTGTAAACTGAATACGATGATGACAATTATGAAAATTATAAAGTATGGTATACATTTATAATGTCTAGTCCTTTATTGGTAGCATGGTGGGGCAGACTCGTGACCTATCCTTATGGAGGAGCACTTGGAGTAAAGCCTGGGTCGGACTCTGCTCAACCTCTCTTCTGAGCATTCTGGTGGCTTCATTCCACTTCTGGGCCTGCACTTAACATTACGATACAAAGCAAAACACCGAACTTCCACACCCAACATGTGGGCTCTGCCAGCTGGTGGACCTCACTTGGCTCATGAGCTAGAAGAAGCTGGGCCATGCTGGAAGGGAAGTTGAATTGGAGTCTCTTTTTGTTATAAGAGAAGGAAGAGAAAGAGCTCAAATCAGATTTGAGAACTAGGTCCACTGCTGGCCTCTGGCTTTTGGAGTGATAATAACACCGGTCTGTCTATTTGCCTCCACTGGGACTGTGGGACTCTTGGGAATCAGGACAGCCTCTAGCTAGTGCCTCTCTCTCTCTCTCTCTCTCTCTCTCTCTCTCTCTCTCTCTCTCGATGCTCAAATGCACGCCTATCAGCAGCAAGCCTTCTCTTCATTTCCCACCCTTCGGGGTGTCCGTCTTCCATCTATCCTGCGGGGGTCCCTCTAATGACTGTTAGATGAGGTACTGCACACAGCTGCGAAGCCAGCAGTGTGGGCAGGTCTGAAGACGCTGGATTTCTCACCTCTTCTGCTTGCTCTCTCTCTCTCTTGGCACCACCTCCCTCCAACCCTCTTCTCACCCTGCTGCAGAGGAGAGCCACAATGCATGTGTGAAGATTGCTTGCCGGCTGGAACTTCCTCTTTTCTGAAGTCAGAAGCAACAGCTTGTCTTTCTGCATCTGCTGCAGCCCCTCCTGTTCCTGGGGTCCTGACTCCTTTGTCCTCCCTTTACCTGACTCTTCCTTGAATAAGCAGGTTTCTCTAGCCTGCTGGGTAGGGAAACTGGCTGCACTGGTATGCTTGGTCCACCATAATGGCCATGATGAGACAGAGGAGTGGGTACGGGGCTGACAACACCCCAGTGTTATCCAGAAGGTGTTATTATTTATCCTGGTATAAAGGGATCTGGTCTCTCATCAATGGCACAAGCTTTTGTTTTCTGAAGTTCAAAGATTTCAACCTACATTCACTAAGCGTACACGAGGTTCTGAGTGGGTCCCTCCACATGGGCAGGAGAGAAAAAAGAACCAATCATGTTTCCTCTTAGCTTCCATCTTTCCTTTCAGATCTCTCTGCCAGAGAACCCAAACCAGGCTTCTCAGGAGTCCAGCCCACAGAAGGGTGGGCTTCCGATTTCCTCTCAGGGACTGAGTGGGGGGAGTGGCTGGTATAAATTGCTTCTTCCTTTATACTGAGAGCAAAAGAAGAGAGAAAAATGAAACACATTTTGCCACCCCCTCCTTAGCTCAGGTCCCAGGTGAGCCAGGCAGCCCGCAGTTCCTTTTGTGTGGCTGGCTGGCAGCCTGTTCAACGTCTCCATGGTGATGCCTTGAGATCTGAGCTTGGGACCAGCCTTCCTCCACGGCTGCCTCTCTGGGTTACTAGCATCGGGGCTGTGTGGCCAAGAGGTGCTCTGATAGATCAAGGGAGGTCTGGGTTGGGCTGAGTTGGGGTTGGCACTGTCTTCTGCCTCATCTGTTTCTTCAAGGCTAGCAGTAGCTGTGGGATATGGGACCAGACCTAGCCGCTAATCCACAGTGTAGCATTTGGGATCTTCTAGAAGACAGGTCACTTTCTCTATCCAGGGTCCTCTGCTGTGATCCCCTACTAGAGCCTGGCTTGGTTTCCTCACTCCTCTGTTCTGAAATGGGGCCCCTCCTTCCTCCATGTATTTGTTCCAATTGTACGTGTTCCCCGGGGACTTAAATTTCCTTGGTATTTCTAGGAGTTAGTTTCATAGCCACTGACTTTAGGTAGTCTTTCTTCTTCTGAATCCACATAGCACTTGGTGCCTCTCTGGGGGAGCATATGATGCCTTGTGCTGTTAAGTCACTTTGTGTTTCCAGGTCAATGGTAGTGGGCAAAGCCTGAGCTGAGGGCTTGGGGCCTGAATCATGGCTCTGCCCCTTGCTGATAGTCTCCAGAGGACCTGGCCCTGTTTGTTGGTTGTCTTGCAGAGCTAATAGCCTGCGAGATACATCCTCTTCCCTTGCAAGGTGGGGCATTACTACTGCTTTCTGGACTTGAGGTCAGGTAAGTGATTGCCAGTGAATTTGACAATGCTGGCACAGATCTTGTGCATATCAGGGATGCCTGCAGATCCTGTCCTCTCCCGTGCCTGACCCCTCCCATGTCTATAGTTTAGTTATTAATTGTTCTTCAGCATCACATTCCCCACTGCAGTCTTTTGCATGTACACACAGTTAGCAGTTAGCTTCCCATGCTAATTTACTGACTGTTTCTCTTAAGGCAAGTTACAAGGAGTGACCTTTGTTCATGGTGTCTATCTCCTGTGCATTGTACAGAATCTGCCCATCTTGTGGTGGGTAGGTACCAGAAGTACCTATGCACTGACCATTTGAACACAGAGAGGACCCTTCCACTACTTGATCAAATGGTCCTGGGATGCTAAGACTGCTTGTACATCCTTGAAATGATTTTGGGTTCTATGTTTTGTGGGTCCTCCGCAAGTGCCAGGCTAGAGGACGGTCATGGTTGGATGCTGTTTCTTATGGGAAGAAGCGGTCATGGAAAACTCTCCCAGGAATTTTCAGACACAGGAGAGGACTCCTGTGGAAAAATGGAAAATGGCATGATGGGAATCTAGAGTTTGTGAGGAAGAGGGTAGATCTAACAGGTCCTTTCGTCCTTCTAATTCTGAAGTGCTTGGCCCAGAGGCACAGAAAGCATGCTCTTCTACAACCTATTCGTCAGACTAGTGGGACCAGCCTGGGGCGGGATGGAGAGGAGGAAGCATGTCTCGAGTTAATTCCCATGAGTGCTGCTGAAGTTGAGGCAAACTTGATTTTAAGGTAAGTGGAAATATTTTGATTTGAGTTAATGTATGTTGGATCTGGTAAACACAGAGAGCATATTACCACGCACTCTGGAAATGTACAGTCCGATCAGCAAACAGATTAGTTTTAAGTGAAAAGACACTGGCAGACGTTTAAATGCATTGACTTGTTGAGAATGCCCAGATTTGGATACAAATGCACCGCAGCGCTAGATCAGTTTGGTGTCTCGGCCCATCCACACGGAGAAGCTATTGATTTTAGTTGATATGCATTGATTCCCAGAAAACAGGACGGCTTTTGAAAATGAACTTCCAGTAATTTCAGGGAGAAGCCGGAGCGTTTGTCTCCACGCGAGGCTGAGTTGTTTTGTTAAACGTGTTTCTGCGCCTGGAAGGAAGGGGACCAGCAGACAAATATCTTCGTATGAATTAAAATGCATCGATTCTCAGAGGGAAATGATGGTCGCTGTTAAAAGCTTCTTGGAGATGTTAGTGTGCAAAGGCTTGAATAAAACCTTTGTTCAGCACCCTTTCCTTTCTCTGCCTTTCTCTTCCCCTAAATGGCGGCAGTTTTCAGTCTGCCTGAAGTCAGAGTGGTGCTAGGTATCAGATAGGGCAAAAAGGAGGGCGTCAGCTGCTCTGCCAGGTCCCCGAGAGAGTAAGAGCTCAGAAGGTCCGGATTCCTTTTGGGAGATGGGCGGGGCGAGGAAAGGGTTAGAAGATGTTGCTCTTAAACCAAGGCAGAGACAGATAAAATCTGACGCCTGGAGAGGAAGGGGAAACAGTTTCCATTGATATTGAAACCTGGAACAGAAGGGTCTGGTGGGGGTCAGGGCGGGGTGTGTGGGGTGAGACATAGGCATGTTGGGGGTGGGATGGGGGCTGGCTGAGGTCCTGGCCGTTCACTTCATAGCTGCTCTCTGCTGAAGGGGAAATGGCTCGGTGATAAGAACGGAGATGATTCTGGAGTGAGTTATCTTGCTTTCTTACCATCTGAATGAGTTGGACAAGAACCAGAGGTGTAATTTAGGCATTTCTCACCCTCGTTAATGAATAGCTCCCATGGGGTGTGCAGACAGCAGGGCTGGAAAAATGATTCCAGGAGCCAGGAAAGAAGCAACTGGCCTGGAACTTATATTTCTTGTGTTGAGACTCCCTGGATCTTTCTGGATCTTGGCCACTTAGTGTAACTTTGAGGGCCCACGGTGAAGGTAACTTTTCTTTAATCACCCTTAACCAGCCCATCCTCATCCTTCAGACACACCTGGGATGGGTGACAGCATTCATCCATGGTGTGTTTGTTAACTTGGGGGGGGGGATTGAATAAAGTAGCATTGTCCACAAAGTTGAGCTCCTTGTGGGGGCAACAGGACAGACATAGTTGGGATTGTCATTTGAAGGAGAACCAACTGCAAGCCTGTGGCTGCGCATGTTATAGACCCCGGGTTAGAGGTTCACATCTGCATACCCCAGCCGTAGACTCTCTGCCTGTGGCCTGCTTTCTGAGTGTTTCTTTTCTGCTTCAGGAGCTGGGCTTCCACACCGTGCACCATAACTGAGATGTGGAATCCACTGAGCTGTCTCCCTGCGGGAAATGATGAGGTGGTATAGACACACAGTGGATGACTATTTATTCATAAGAAAGGGCGGCCTCCTATCACTCGTGACAACGTGGGTAGAAATGAATGAAGGACAGGTTCTATGAAGTCAACAAGTACTGCGGTTCTTCATGTGTGGCAGCTAAAGGGTTACTGGAAGGAGAGAATAGAATCGTGGTCACTGAGGTTAAGAAGGGGAGGGAGAGACGAGACAGATGGGGGTCAGATAGCAGGTCTCAGAATACAATGATATAGGAGTTCTGGTGTTCTACAGCACAGAAGGGTGAGTACAGTTCATAGAAATGTATTATATATTTTCTGTAGAAGAAAAAAGAGGTATTTCAAAGTTCCTAATGCATTAATGATAAATATCTCAGGAAAAGGAAATTGCTTTGATTTGATCATTATACATTACATATCTGTACCAAATGATCATATTACACACACACACACACACATACACACACACTTTTCTGTCAATTTAAAAATACTAAGAAAAAAATAAAAAGGGTTGGCTAGCTATGTAATTTGAGTATTTGTCCCCTTGAAAACACGTGCTGAATTTTAATTCCTGCTGTGATGATGCTGGAAGTGGGACCCATGAGAGAAATTTGATTAGTAAAGACTCTGCTTTCCTTAGAGAAGACCTGATGCTCTCCCTTCCCCCACTTCTCTCTTCTTCCCACCGCTGTACCATACCATATCTTTCACTACAGTCTGAAGCAATAAGATGACCCCACTCCACTCCTACGCTGGCACTTTGATTTTGAACTTTCTAGCTAGCTTTCTAAATTGAGAGAATGAATTTCTTTTCAACATAAAGCATCCAGACTGGGTTTCTGATGCAGCAGTACAGGCCTGTTAAGACAGAGCACAGAATAAAGGCCCCAAGAAGGATGAAATGATTTTCCACCTCTCTCTTTCTCTCTCTCTCTCTCTCTCTCTCTCTCTCTCTCTCTCTCTCTCTCTCTCTCCATATCCAATGGCAAACACAGTTCTGGTTTGTAAAATGCCTTCCCTGCCCTGCCTACCAACACTAATGCCAAACAAGCTCCCATGAGCCTCAGCACCCGGTGGCTCAAGTTCTGATTCCCGGGATGGTGCAGAAGCAGCCTTGTCCTTCTGAATTTGAAGAGTAAGATGGCAATGCCGAGGACTCCCTTCTCCCTGCCATGTTCTGCATCTCCATACATTTCTAGTGTGACATGGTTTCAAGTCTTTCCACCATATCTAAGATGAACTATGTAATTTATAATGTGCCTCAGCGAAGAGTTAAAATGCAGGTTCCCTTGTTCAAGAATCTCAAGATTTCTGGCATGAAATCAGAGGACCCTTCTGAGTGACTGCTCAGGTAGCATGCCCTTGATGCCACCCTTGCACACACAGAAATTCTTTTGCTTGAATCTCTGTCACTACTATCTTTTGTGCTTGTGCAGGGGGAAGGATTGCGTATGTGTAGGTATATTTGAGTGTATGTGCACAAGTGTGCACATGTGTGAAGACACCTGAGGCAGATGTCAGTTGCCTTCCTGGATCACTCTCTACCTTATTTTCTGAGACAGGGTATCTCACTGAGCCTGAAGCTCATCAATTAGATTAGACTGGTTGGCTGGCCAGCAAGCCCCAAGGATGCCCCTGTCTCTGTCTCTCCAGTACTAGAATTAAGTATGTATATCAGTGCATCAAAATTTATATACATGCTGGACACCCACACTCAAGTTCCCAGGCTTACGTAGCAGGCTCTCTTACCAACTGATCCATCTCTCCAAATCAAGTACTACCCATCCAGGAAGATATTCTATGGTTAGTCTGTCCAAGAGTAGTAACAGGAAGACTGCCATTTCTTTCTGGACTCATCCTTTGCTGTTACTGCAGCAGTGGACCGTCACATTTACCTTTCCAGCAGTCAGTGCAGGGAGCCCAGATATCCACTCTACTGTGTGCTCATACCTACTCTAATGTGAAGGTGTGACTCACGCCTGCAGGATCTGAGCCTCTTCTCTCTCAGTCCTGTGTAGCTTCAAGAACCCGCAGTGATGAATCTTACTTCGACTTTTGTACACGTCCCAGCGCCTGACCCTAAGAAGTTCCCTTTGGACAATCCAGTCATTCAAAATGTTGACAGTATTTACCAAGGTCCTCCTCTGTGATGATCCAGGAGCCAGGATAAGTGACCATATATGGCCCCACCTTGAGGAAGGTTAATGTTAGGAACCATTGGGATAGTTCAGTAGGTCAAAGCAATTAACATCAAGCCCAATGACCTGAGTTCAATTCCTAGGACCCACATGGTAGAAGGAGAAAACCGACTCCACCCAAGCTGCTCCCTGACCTCCACACACATGTCATGGTGTGTGTACATGCCAGTAAATAAATAAATGCAGTAAAAAAAAATGTAAGGGATACAGTTCAAAATAGAAATTATATTATAAAAACAATTGAACAAGAAGTTACCAGCTCTTATCCTAGAAACAAACTGTGGTAGAGAATAGTAGGCTGCTACTCTGCCTGAAAACTTATGGGAGGGAGGCTTCAAAGAATAAGTGGTATTTAGGATAATGCTGCAGAATGTGTTAGCTGCTTTTCTTATTGCTGTGTCCAAATTCCTGATAGATGTGACTTAAAGGAGGAAGGATTTGTATTGGCTCACAGTTCGGGAGAGACAGTCCATCAATAAGACTGGGAAGGTGTGACTGACAGAGCATAAGGTTGCTGGTTCTATCCTGGTGGCCAACAGGAAGAAATGCTTATGCAAGAAACAGGGCTGCTCCGTGACCCACCAGCCTCATTCCCAGTGACTCACTTCTTCTTGCTAGACTCCACCTCCCCAGACAGTGCCGTCAACTGATGACCCGGTATTCAAAGACATAGCCTGTAGGAAAAATTTCACGTTCTAACTCTAACAGATGGTTAGAGGTTTGATATGTAGAGCAGGTGGAAGAGCTGCGCCAGTGTCTGAGAGCCCAGTTTGGTAACCTCATTTCTTATGGCCACCTTTCTGCCATAGCAAGCATGTGTTTAGAACCTCGGTCCTGGCAAGCTCCTCACGGATCTTCACACTTGCTCCAATCTGAGGCCTTTAAGGCAGACTCCGCTGCCTCAACGAGAAGACACTGCTGAAGCTTTTGCCGCAGTTTTAATTTCTTGACATCATCTGGGTGTGTTGGGAAAAAAATGAGATCTAATAATGAATGATTACAACTCTCAAGTTAAGTCTAGTTGGTTGACTAATCAATTTGGTTAAGTGAAAATCCATAGCAAATGAGTCGACCGCAGTATGACATTTCTCCATCCAATTTAAATTAAAATCACCAACCATAATAATTTCACAATTACTCAGGGAGGGCACACTGGAGACTTGACCCCTGGAGCAGAGAAATTGCAAATGCCGCAAAGAATGGGCCGAGAGTGGGGTGATGAGGGAGTCAGTTCAGATGAACTCTTCCTGAACTGCACAGCTTTGTCAGCTTCCTGGGATGATGGCTCTGCCAAGCCTGCTGAGCTGCAGCTCCTAATTGTGGGTACCGCCCAGCACCTCTCCCTTAGAAGGCAAGAATTAATTTCCTGTCCAGGAAGCCAGTAGAAAGCTCTTCTACCAGCTTTCTCCAGATAAGAGGGTGTGGAGGGAGATGACTGTTACTCTTTTCATTTTTGATTCTCACAAATTTGGGCTTCGAATGTTGTGTCTATTTAACTTGAGTTATGAATGCTAAGTACGTGGAACCGCTAATTCATGGGTTTTGATAATGAGGATGGTAATGGCAGAGCAAAGGAAAAGATTGCCTTTGTTCTAATATGACAAATGTTTATTTGCTGAGTATTCTCTTTACGATAGCCATGATATTGGGCACCGGGGAGATATGAATTAAACTATAGCCCTTCCTCCAAGGAGCCCAGAGTCTCTTGTGGCAGATAAATACTTAAGATAGGTAGGGTACCATTAATGCTTATTAATTGATTTGAATGATAAGAATGGTTTCAAATCTGGCATGGTAGCACAAGCCAAGAGTCTCAGTGCTTGGAAAGCTGAGGCAGAAGGATTGCTATGCGTTGGGACTATAAAGAAATCCATCTTGAAAAAGAAGACATAAAAGGAGATTAAAGAAGAAAATAATAGAAGACAATAAAACAGTAATTTTGGTCAGGGAGTGTCATGCAAAAAACTTACATGTCAGTTACCTGATCTTTTAAAGGCTTTTAAAGCAAAACTACTTTTTTTCCCCCCATGAAACAAACGATATGATTGATGATGCTGGATATGTCTCAGTCACTTTACTTTCTGTCTTCTACAGTAATAGGGCCTCCAAATGTTAGTTGATCCTATAGTTACTTGGAAGCCAGACTACATTTCCCAGACTCCCTTACTAGTGTGGCCACATGACTAAGTTGAAGCCAATGAAATGCAAGCATTAGGATGTCTGTCCTCTCAGTGGGAAGAGAGGGACCCTTCTCTTATTTACATCCCTTTGGCAGCAATTCTGATGTTGTGGATAGAGCTTAAACAGTCACCTTGAAGCAAAATGACTTTGGGACTGGAAGCCAGGCAGGAAGAACATCAGGAGAGAAGCCTGTGACGTGGGAGCTAACCCTGGCCTGCTTAACCTCCCTGGAAAGTAAACCATTTATCTTGCTTCCACCTCTGTGATTTGGGGACCGCCACCACTCTAAGCCAAGCCAGCTTCTAATTAGTTCAAATGAGTTCTTACACACAAAGTACTTAGAACAGTCCTTGGCACAACATACAGGCTCCGGAGATGGCAGCTAATAACAGTTCTTTCTCGGAAGGGCACGGGCGATAAAAACTCCGCTCAGCGAGCACCATGATGCCAGCCTTATTTCTCCTTGAATATGTGGGGCTGGTAGCCAGCAGTTTGCTTTGTGGTCAAATCCGGCTATTTAGTCTCTCCTCCTCCCCCTGCCTGCTGTCCACTGTCATTCCCTCCACCTACCCCAACATCTCTCCCTCCTTCCCCAGCCTGACTTAAATCCAACTGTCAGCCAGCTCAGCCGTTACTTATAGAGAGAAGCGATGGCAGTCCAGGAGAAGGATGTGCCAGGAGTCCAGTCCTGTGGATCAATTTGTAATTTTTCTTGTGGTAGCAGGAGGAGCATGAATGATGCTTGCCCTAAGTCCCAGCGGCGACGCAGGAGCGTTCTGGGCTTGAAATTAGTTATCTCCCTAGGCAGAATGGGACAGAGTCCCTGAGAGGAGGGGACACAGCCGGTATATGTAAATGTTCACCAACTTAGGCCCCCGCCAGGAGCTGGAAGATCATGGCCAGACTGAGGGGATTTATCTGGATGGCTCTCTCAGTGTCTGAACTCCTTTCTACAGTAGCGAGTACGGGAATTCTATCTGCAGGAGATGGAGGGACTTCCAGTATGTAGGCAGGTGAATCTGTCATCTGTTTACCTTGCTGAGAGACTTATTAGGAAAGTGTTGAAATTATGGACTCGGAAATAACAAGTGGCCTTTTGCCTATCGCTGGCATGTGTGCTGGGATGTTTGAGACCTCCCGCTGCTTGTAGGAGAAGAGATGTCGAGAGCGCTCCTGGCTGGGGGAGGGCTCATGATTTTTAAATGAAGGTATGAATTATAAACGCTATCAGTGCTTGTCAGTATTTCCAGATCGTTCCCTTTCCTGTTCACATGGAGGAGTCAGACCAGGTGTACAGCTCTGTCAGAGTGGCGGAAACACAGACGAGTACTGAAGCGATGCCAGGCATTTCACTCGGTACCTGCCTCCCGAGGATGCTACAACTGGTGATGCTAGACCTGGAAGACTCTAGATCAGCCTGCATCCAGGAGTGACTGTGGAGCAGGGCTTTAGATCCAGAGCACTGGGTGTGTACATTAGTAATGAACAGATTGCTGTTTTAAGTGACTGTAACACTTTGTAACACAATCTAATCTATCTGTGAGGATGAAGTCAGAGGACTAGCAGATCCTTCTGCACCAGTCAAAAGCCAGGGCTAACAAGGGACACAAGACCCTTGTGTGACTGGAGGGAGCAAATGCTAACATAAAGAACCAGAGGCGAGGAACCTGAAAGATATAGTCAGAGGAGCAGGGTCTGATGATCAACTTCTAGGTCCCATGACACTATCATGCTAATGGATCTTCTGCTGTGACATAGACTGTGGGACAGAAGTCCATGCTTAAGGTCTTATGACCAGAAGAACGATTTCAGAACTTTCTTAAACCTTGTTCTAGGTAGAGCTGTCTCTTTCTGAATTCATGCTCTGAAGTCATAACTCCAAGTTCTTCCTGGAGATAGAATATTTGTAGACAAGCAGAGATCGGGCCTTAACTGGATGTGACTGGTGCTGTAGGTTATACTGTGTCCCTCTCATTGTCCTACAGTGAAGCTCAACCCTACCATATGACTCTGCTTGCTTGGAGATGGGACTTTTAAAGAAACAAAATTAAATGACGCTTTAAAGATGCAGCCCTCTTTAAAATAACGTGTTCTTTCCCCTTTGAGAATTTCATATAGTTTGCTCAGTTCTTGCCCCTCCCCCAACTCCTCCTTATCCCCCCTCCTCCCTTTCAATTCTATTTCATGTTTTTTTTTTTTCTATTTCTCATCAACAAACAAATGAACAAACACATCAAAAAGAACTCATGGAGTCCAGTTCATGTGGACTGGCTACTCCTGGGTGTGGCACCTGCCCTGAAGTGTGATTGGTTGATCCATGAGGGAAAACTGACTTTTCCTTTCCTGGGAGCAATCAAATGTCGGTGGGTTCTTAGCTAGGGGTGGGACTTTCTACACACCCCATTCTTCTTCCATGCAGTCTTAATCCAACGGGACTGGCAGTATAAAAAGATGGTATCCCTCTTCCTCTATTTCTCCGTAGGTAGACAGAGGCATGTCCACATGAGGACACAGAGGAAAGGTTGCGGCTTGAAAACCAGAAAGGCATGCCTCGCCAGAAAGCAACCCAACCCGGAGAGCATGTTGAACTTGGAGTTCTAGTGTTTAATATCATGAGAAAATAAACGTTGTTTTTTAAGGCTATAAAGCCAGCCTGTGGTATTTTGTTATGGACTCTGAGCCACCAAAACACCCATTGGCCTAAGACTTGCCTTCGGATATTCTTTCTGCTGCTCAGAAACTTCCGCATTCTCTGAGCCAGACTAGACAAGTCCTCCATGGAATTCTTTATAAAGATGGAGAGATTTTGACCTGAGAAAGAAAAAGAAGAGAGGGAATCGTGAAGGTCTTGATACTTTCTTGGGCTGTTAACAAAATGCTTTATCATGCTCTGTCTGGATCCGGCGACAGCCCTGAAAGATCAACACCCAAAGCTTATAATAGGCTTTAGTAATCAGCTCAACAACATACTTGAAGTATCTATGAGGTATTGGGGCACCATGCTAGGGGCTAGGACAGGAGATTGTGGAACAGCTATGACATGTGCCTCCAGATGGTGGAACAACGAGGCACCAGCTCTCCTTGACAGAGCTGCTCTGGACTCCACTGGCTCTTCTGTGCCAAGTTCTTGGCAAAGAAGGAGAAAAGCAAAGGCAGGTGGTGACAAACGCTGACAGGGCCTTGTATTCCTGCAAGCTGTCTCCTTGTTGTCCCCGTGGAAACCAGCATCACATCTGGGCAGCATGTAGAGCTATGAGCTTTCTGGGTTTCAGACAATTCCCAGCTTCTTCCTTGCTGGCAGAGCCTTTACTTGTCCAGCTCTCCTAGACTCCTGTACTTCAGGGAAAACTGGCTTCCCCTCAGGTCCAGAGAGTGAGCAATGCTCAAAGCCAGGCAGGTATACAGAGTCTGTCTGTTTTTGTTGTAATTCTTCTAACCAATGAGACACCATGAAGCTTGCACAAGTCTCAGAGGAATTCTTTCCCTACAATGGGCACCAAAGAAGGACAGTCTGTTCTTTGAGGAGTATTATTACTGTGTGGTCATGATGCTTAGAGTTGCTGCAGCCACAATGCCACCATGTGCGCACAAGCCTAAGAACCATGCCACTACCCTGATAGCAGTGCAAAGGAAAAAAAACCTGAGTCTTGTGTTGCTTGATCTAGCATGCTTTGTTAGTACACCAGATAAGGAGTGTGGTCATCCCTACCCCATTGGGGCTAGGCATTTTACTGGCAACTAGAAGCTTCTCAATGGATGAAGGTAAATCAACCAACCAGTAAGTTTTTGCTGGGTGTCACTGTTCCTTCCACTGCTAGTGCATAACCTCAGGAGGGAACTTGACTTCTGAGCCTCAGTCTGCTTCATACATTGAAGGTAGGGAGGTGGAACTATTTCAGATCTCACCTTCATGTTGTTCATAGACTTAGCACTCTAAGTGACATTCAGGGAATCAAGGAAAGATGGAGTGAGCTCACTGGAGGGATGGTAGTAAAAGTAGACAGGGGGCAGAGCAAAGGAAAGAGAGGGGAGAAAGGGGATGAGGGGAGGAGGAGGAAGGGAAGAAGAAGAAGGAGGAAGAGGAGAAGAAGAAAGGGAAGGGGAAGGGGAAGGGGAAGGGGAAGGGGAGGGGGAGGGGGAGGGGGAGGGGGAGGAGGAGGAGGAGGAGGAGGAGGAGGAGGAGGAGGAGGAGGAGGAGGAGGAGGAGGAGGAGGCGGCAGCACCATCATCAGGGTTCTAAGTCAAGACCTGAGTTGCGTGCCCTCACAAGCAGAACCTCCAGTACCTATGTGCTCTGAGCCTTTGTGTCTTGGTTGCCCAGCTCTTCCTGGAAGGCTGGGTGTTTTGTAGCAGATCTTTCTGTTGTTTGCTGTAGGACAGGGGAGATGGGGGCTCATGCGAGCATGCTGAGCTGATTCCTTTCTAGGCTCAGAGACACTGGGTAATTTTATGTACTAACTCATCTGGGCTGGAGGATGCTCAGCTCAAAATTAAGAGGTTATTTGAGGTTACCGATAGGCCGAGAAGAAAAGGTCTCCCTCCTAGTGCCACCACTCAATCTATTGAGGGTTAGTTAGAATGGCAAGTTAGGGAAAGGACAAACCTTCTCTATGACTGACTTGTGTCCTGCCTTGGATACGAGCACTCCTGGTTCTGGAGCTTTTAGACTCAAACTGAGATTTAAACCCCTGGATGCCCTGGTTTGGAGCCCATGGCTTTGATTAGAGCTCATCACCGTCTCTCCTGGGTCTACAGCTGGCAGATGGGATGGTGAGAATTGTCTGTCTCTGTAATTGCATGAGCGATCTCCCAACAGAAACATTGGTCTGTTTACTTATCTCTCATCTAATCTCTCTCTCATCTAATATCTCTCTCATTTCTTTGTTTTTCCATCACATATCATGTATATCCATCTGTCTCCCATCTGTTTGTCATCTTCATTTTTCATTTGTCCTTATTTTCTGTTTTACATCTCATTTGTCTATATTTATCTTTATTGTTTCTCATATGTACCTATTACCTATATAATTTATACATCTATATATCTTTACTACTATCATTCATGAATTATCTATTAGCTATCTGTCATTTATTATCATTATTCTCTTATCTATCTCTCACATATGTTTATTATCTCTTTTCTATCTTCTACCCACCAATTCTATCAGTTAGTATCACTCTATTATCTATGAATCATATTATCTATGTATTTACAATCCATCTATATTATCTATCTTTTCTTTTCATCATTTATAATATTTATATATCCTTGCATCTATATCCATCTTTATTGTCTACTATCTTTTACTTATCCATTTCTATGTATTATCTACATATCATATATTTACCTATAACCAATTTTATTATCTGTTACCTGTATATCATCCATTATCTATAGATTCATTTTTATTATACACTATATTTCATCTGTTACCTACCTCTTATCAATTATTTATCTACATTATTTTCTATTTCTTATCTTTTATGTATAGCATCTTTATTTATGCCACCTTTCTATCTACCTACTTATCTTATATATCTATCTTCAGTCATTTATATACCTTTATTATCTATTCTTGAATACTTACATGCATACATACATACATACATACATATGTACATACATACACATGTTCTGCTGGTTCTGTTGCTATGGAAACCCTTGTTTAACATGTGCCTACTTAAGTAAGAACTGAAGGCTCTCTGCTAAAGCAGGTTCAGGTTCCACTGACCTCCTCATAGTTCGGCGCATGGCATAGGCCTTTATGTGTCATATGTGTGGCCATCTCTTCTCACCATTCAGCAAAGCTAGTAGGCCAAGACTGGTGCTTGTCATAATCATATTGTAGAGAGGAGGAAGAAGGTTGGGCATGGTGAGCAATTATGGCTGAAATTATGCAATGAGTGATGGAGCCAGAACAAAAGGACAAACCTGTCTTAGTCTTCTTATGTCCCTACCCTGTCCTGAGTAAAGTCTGAGGTCATTGGGATGACCTACATTTGCATATTGGTCTCCTACTCCAGCACTGAAGCTCTAGCAGTCACAGGGCCCCTAGGTCCTTCATGCTTTCTTTGCCTCTGAGAGGCTCCCGACTCTTCACAGAAATTCTTTTAGCCCATGGTTATTCTGCATTCCTCTGGGATCAGCTCGGTGGTTTCCTTTGCTTCTAGGGCTCTGATGACATTGGCTTCTCTCTGCATCCTGCCCCTACCAAACCAAACAAATTGCTTTCCATTAAACATATAGGTCTTGGCTCTCATTTCTTCCCCCCCTCAATAGTCATTGACTCTAATTGAGCACTTGTGATGTTGAGATGTCACCAGTTCCTGGATATGATGAGATGAGCCTAAACAGACATGGTGCCAGCACTCTCAGGGCTATGGTCAAGTGTACTTCTCTCATCGAGTTGCACTTCTGCCTCTAGATAAAGTCCTGCACTTCTGCCAACCATGAGCTGAATATACAATGATGCTCCTACAGCCATCACTCAGCAACTTCGTGCAATCTTAGTTTGTGTAAGTACACTCTGTGGTAGTCACACTATGACAGATTCACTCAACATCTCATTTCCTGGAGCATATCTTTATTGTTAAGTAACGCAAGCCTGCATATCTGTCATTTGTCTGCCTATCTGTCTGTCTATTTACCTACCTACCTTCCTAACTACTTATTATCTATTATCTATCTATCTATCTATCTATCTATCTATCTATCTATCTATCTCTTTTCTTTCCATTCATCATCATCTCTCTCTCTCTCTCTCTCTCTCTCTCTCCCTCTTTCTCTCTCTCTCTCTCTCTCTCTCTCCCTCTCTCTCTCTCTCTCTCTCTCTCTCTCTGTGTGTGTGTATGCATGTATCCTCACCAGTGATGTGCAGTGATAATAGAATATGCCTTAGAATGCCCAGAACAATGTCTATCATATAATAGGTCCTGCATGGAATGAATAAATTAGTGGGGGGGGGGAAGGCTGTGGAAGGCTAACAAGGCACATTTCAAGGAGGTCTGATTTCTCTTGTTCCATTTCAGAAGAAGCTAAATTTGTCTAATCAATTGTATTTTAGCCCAGGGCTCTGGAGAGGGCAACAGACATACCTTAGGCCTGGGGCTTCTGCCTAGACGAAGTTCAGGTTGGGAAGACACATGATGAATGGAAAGTAGAGAGGAAAGAAATTATTAATTCAGAGATGGGAACAGCAAAGCTTTTCTGTGGTTGCAGAACTGGTTGCAGACTAAAACAATGCTTGGCAGAATAGCCTGGGCAAGAGAGTGGCTTTTATTCTCTAGGTCTTGATGATCCTTTGGTAGTTTTTGTGTGCAGCTGTGCTAGCCCTTCAGAGAGGCGAGAGAAGCTGGTGATTTCCTGACTGATCAGCAAATGGTCCAAAGCCAATAAAGACATTTGTTTCCTTGCTGAAGTCCTCAGAAAGTGAATTTCCAGTTCCTCAATTTTATCTTTGTTTCTCTATCATCCCTTTTACCCATTCTTTTTCATTATGGAAAACAAAGCACCGAGCTGTCTTTGTCTATCAGCATGGGTGGGCCCACTGGAACAGTGGACCCTGTGGTGTGTGTGGGGGCGGGGTACAAAATGAAAGTAAGGGACATTTGCCCAGTACACTGCTCTTTCCTTGGGGCCATTCAGCTCTGCTTTGAATCAGTCTACACAGACAGACTGTGTCACATGGGTACTGTATTAGTTACTTTTATCATCGATACAACAAAACACCTGGCCAAAGCCCCTTTGGGGAAGGAAGGCTTTATTTCAGCTCACAGTTTGAGGGTGTGTTCTACCACAGCAATGAAAGCATGGAGGCCAGAGCACATTGTATCCATAATGAGGAACAGAGATGAATGCTGCTTCGTCTCCATTTCTAGGCTCCATTTTTCCTTTTCATTCAGTTCAGGACCCTGGCCCATGGTATAGGGATAAATGTACAATGAACCTTGGGATGGTTCGTTGTACTCCAGTTAAATTCATCTAGAAACTATTTCACAGAGTGCTCTAAAGCTTTTCTTCTAGGTGAGTCTAGTTCCTGTCAAGTTGACAGTATCAACCATCACAAGTGTTCTAGGTGAGAAGGATGTCCCCACACCTGTGGGTTCGTGTACAACTACCCTGTCCTGTCTATGCTAGGCACAAGGAGTTGTGCCTTGTCCAAGGTCAAGCGCTAGAAGACCATGGTGCTGGAATCTGCAGTCCAGCTTACCTTACTGTGAAATCTGTGGTCTTGGCTTTCTGAATACTCCAGTGGCATCTTGCCCTAGTGGCATTTATGACATCTCTGCTGGTGAAAAATGTCCTCATTGGTAATTTCAGAGTCCAGGTCTCCACTTGGATGGTCCCAAGACACAGAAACATCTTGAAGTTTTAACAAAAGCATCTAGTTTAGAGATTGAAGACACCTTTGAGACTCTTAATTCATTCCCTTTTCCACCTCAACTCATTTTATAGATAATGAAACTCAGACTAGAAAATTTAGAGACTGGCCCAAGGTCAGAGCCAACTCTAACAGCAGACTTGGGAGTCTCCCAGCCCAGTGTCCTGTCTGTTTCACCTACAGTAACAGTTAGAACTTAGTTTGGCTGTAACAGACACTTCAAAATTGTGACTTCACGAAGTAAGACCATCTTCTGATAAAAAATAAATAAGAAACAAGCAAGTGAGGTATGAAGTAAATTGGCAGCAATGAGGAATACCAATCTGATGTAAATCAAGCCAGAAGCCATGACATCTTCACAAGGTTAGGGACCAAGAGTCTTTTTATCACATCACTGTGTCATAGGTGGCTTCTTTCCAAGCTCTTCTCATGGTTTAAGAGGGCTTCTGAAGCTATAATCATTACACCCAACAGCTGCAAGGAGAAGATGCTTTTATGATGTCATTTTTTGAAGACTTCATGTAGTACATCTATCTCATTGGCCAGATTTTAGTCTGTGACCATACTAGTCAATTTGGAGACTTGAAAGTGTCGACTTTTATCTGGGTGCTTAGTTAAAAGTCAGAATAATGAAGTTGTACTAAGAAAATATAAGAGAAATGATTGGGAAGTAACTGCAGATGTTTCTCTAGCTCACTAGCCACCACCACCCTGGTTCCCAAAATCCTACTTCCTCAACTGTTGCCCTGGAAATGCCCATTTAATGAGGTAGCTGAAGTAGCGGAAAACTAAGCTTTCATGGCTTCATCTTCTCTAAATAGGGGGTGTGGAAGTCTGGAGGAGTCATCTGTGCTATGGGATTTTGTTTTTTCAAACCAATGAATTTAGTTAAGGTTCCCTGCAGGAAATAGGTGAGGAATTATTTGCAGGAGTATGGACATCTTGCCTGTGGCCACACTACTGAAGAAAACACCACCTGTACTCTAGTAACCATGGGTTCTAGATTCTCAGGGAGCGGTGGGGCCTCATGAGCCCTTCCACTCTCTATGACAAGATATTAATGGACCTAATCTTGTGTACGTAGTATAGCTGCTTATTGTTAGTTCGAGAATGCGATCTCTGAATCATGTCTCCAAAGCAAAGTTTCATAACTGTCTTAGTTAAAGTTATCCCTGCTGTGATGAAACACCCTGACCAAAGAAACTTGGGAAGAGCAATGCTTACTTGGCTTGCACTTCCACAGTGCAGTTCATCATTGAAGGAAATCAGGACAGTGACACAAACAGGACAGGAACCTGGAGGCACGAGCTGATGCAGAGACAAGAGAGGGATGCTGCTTACTGGCTTGTTCGCCATGGCTTATTCAGCTTGCTTTCTTATAGAACTAAGAAACACCAGTCCAGAGATGACCCTCCCATAATGGACTGGGTCCTCCCACAACAATCAGTAATTAAGATGCTCTACATGCTTGCCTATAGCCTGACCTTATAGAGGCATTTTCTTAATTGAGACTCCTTTCTCTCTGATGACTTTAGCTTAGGTCAAGTTGACCTAAAACTAGCCAACACTTCATTCCTTTCTCCATCTCTTACAATCATCCTTGTTTTTGGAAATGTCTCCTGGGCATTGTTGAGGATGGTACAGATGTCAGCAGGCTTTTTAACAGACCACATGTAGTATAGGTATATTGGTTAGGCTTCTCTAAAGGAACAAAGCTGATATAATGAACATATATATTAAACATGGGCTATTAGGTTGGCTTTCAGATTCAATGCAGAAGTCTCAAAAGCGATGACTATCCCAAAATGAAGAGGCCAAGAATCCAATAGTTGTTCAGCCTATGTGGCTGGTTGTCTCAGACATCCCAGTCTGACTCTGCAGGCTCAGGAGAGGTATGGAGGATTCCTGGGGGGGGGGGGGGGCTGCTGATGTTCAGTACAGATTGGAATCCCAAAGAAGTAGCTTCTAATATCAGTGAAGGATAGATGAAGTTGCCAGTGAGAGCAGGGGCAAGAAGGCAAAATGCAAAGGTTCTTCCCTGCCTCCCTGCTCATTTATCTGGGCATCCAGCAGGAAGTGATGCTGAGATTTAGGGTGGGTCTTCCTCCTTCAAATAATATAACCAAAAAAGAAAAAAAAATCTCTACAGGAGGGACAAGCATCTTGTGTTCTGGCTGGTTTCAGATACAGTCCAGCTGACAACCGAGACTAGCCATCACAGTAGGGTTTTGGTTCTAGTATATTTTGGTCAATTTCTGAGACAGTACTGGTGTAACCCCGACGATGTTCTGGATTTTGCACAGTATGATGGTAGAGAATTCATAGACCAATGCCTTATGTGTATGTGTGTTTTTAAAAGGGGGGTGGGGATAGAAATCTTATGTCTTGTGTATCAGTACTTTTCCAGTTCTATCCTAGGTTGAAAAAGCATGAAACACTGATGTAGCTCCTGACTGATGCTTCCAGTCCTGTGTAACTACGATGTGGCTTTGAATGCCTCCAGGCAGTTGGGGGATTGGAGGAAGAGAAACAGATTATGAGCTCCAAGTAGCTGGATAGAGATGGCTGACTCCAGCCACCTGCTCTTAACAGCTGAAAAGGTCCAGGCCTAGAGAATGCACAGGTCTCCACAGCATGTGCAGGTCTGACATTGGGGCACGCCCTTCTGAGGATATCTTCCTCTCTGACTTACATACGCTGCAGTTCTCCGTCTATTGAATGTGTGTTGCTATTGTTTCAGAGCCTCTGTGATGTTCAAAGATGCACACAAGGCTTTGGGGAAAGGAGGATAAAGAGACGACTGAAGTGTGTCCTCTCACCCTTAACTGATTCATAGTCTAGGGAGGAATACAAATGCACCAGCAACCAGTGAGAAGGTCGGTCAGAGGGCACCAAGGGTCACATGACATGTATGCGGGGGGGGGGGGTGCTGTGGAAAGACTGATGGATTTGGATGGGGACATGGCTGTGGAAGAGCTCATGGGGGAGGGCTTGAAGAAGAGACAGACAGCGGAAAGAGGTAATATAGATGGGTGGAAAGCACAGAGAGTCTTTGTGAATACCTCTTTGTCTTTGGCACTACTACAGGAATTGGAGAGGGCTCAGCAGACAGATCTCATCTTCCTCTAGGGAGGCCCTCAAGGCCTGCTAACTTAGACAGTTCACCATGCTGTTTGGCCATTATCATGGTTGAGATTAAGCAAGCCATGGTGTGTGTGTGTGTGTGTGTGTGTGTGTGTGTGTGTGTGTGTGTGTGTATGTGTGTGACTTCTCAAAGTGGATGACTCAGGATCTCAGCAGGTAGCACTCAGGCACCTAAGCCTTTATTTATAGCTCCTCGGATGATTCTGGTCCCTAACTGGGCATTTTAGAGGAGTGGATGATCGAGGTGGATGGATGGGGTTGCTTGGATGGATTCTGTTGTTGAATTTCCTGAGGGAAAGTCACAGGTATGACTCCTGCCATGCAGATGAAGAGATCTGGAGAAGGAGGAGCTTGTCTGGGCCCTGCAGCTCATTGGTGATAGCATCCTCATCCTTCAAGTCTCTGCATCTCTTATCCAGGGCAGAGCCACCTCCATCCAGCATGCCATTTCTTCTGTTGCTCTCCATAGAAACTATGGAGGATGACTCATTCTGCCTATGGCTGCTTCTCTCACTTGTTAGCAGGGGAGTTTGTTTTAAAGAGTACCTATCAGGAAGCTGACGATACACAGTGCTACTTGGGTTTCTTCTTGCTTTGTGCCAGACACATAGGGCTAAGATGCAGGGATAAAACGGTGATGTTAGAGAGGAGATTCCCAATCTGCCATCTGTGCTTGGGGATGGGCAGGGGAACAGACAGCCAGAACTCAACAACTAATGGGTTAAGGGTTGGCAGAAGAGAATTTGGAGGAGCATTTCTGCAGATGCCAGCTGAATGTGGCAAGATATCTCTGGATGGAGGGGACAGCCAGCAGCCAACCTACCTCGTTTCTCTTTGGTTTCTGGGCTATGGTGAAAGGCTTTGCTTGTTATTTCAGTCCTTGCCTTTTTAAATGTTTGTTTGTTTGTTTGTTTGTTTATTTATTTTACAATGCCCAAGTCTCTAGACTGTTTCTGGAAAAAGATTTCTTTTGGTTAGTACTTAATGATTTACAGATACATGTCTGGGGCTGGGAAGGTGACTCAATTAGAAAGGGTAATTGTCACATAAGCATGAGGGCCTGAGTTTAGATTCACAGTATACACATTAAATATCAGATATAAAGTCCCACAATTCCAAAGATGGAGAGACCAGCCAGTCTAGCTGAACTAGTGAGCTCTGGGTTCCAGTGAGAGACCCTGTCTCAGAAAATAAGGTAGAAAAGCCAATATGGTGTTCTGAATAAGAATGACCCCCCCCCCCAAAGGCATGTACATTTGAATGCTTAATCATCGTGAAATGACACTATTTGAAAGGATTAGAAGGATTAGGAGATATGGTATTGTTGAAGTAGGTGTGGCCTTATTGGAGGAAGTGTGTCACTGAAGGTAGCTAGGTGTTCTTATCTGGTTTTGTCCTAATGATCTGGGAATCATGGGTAAGCCACTTCAATCTGTCTATCATCTCTAGAGGTGACAGACAAGACAGAACAGAACAGATAGGCCATTTTTCTGTTTTTCAGCCTTCCA
This sequence comes from Arvicanthis niloticus, assembly GCF_011762505.2. Classification (NCBI taxonomy): domain Eukaryota; kingdom Metazoa; phylum Chordata; class Mammalia; order Rodentia; family Muridae; genus Arvicanthis; species Arvicanthis niloticus. The sequence continues at coordinate 15,111,443 of NC_133434.1, forward strand.
AGTTTATCAGGTGGGATGATCAACCTGGCTTTAGCCCCAGACCTGTTCCTTATGAGGGCTACCACTAGGACCTCTGTGCCTCCAGGGGAATACAGCAGTCCCTCCACATAGAAGGCATAATGTGCTTTTGGAAGTCTTGACTCACTAAAAAGTCAGTTTTATTCATAAGAAAGGTGACTTCCATTTGTTTTTGTTTGTTTGCTTGTTTGTTTGTTTGCTCTATTCAGAAAGGCTTGGAGGCATCACCAGCCCCAAATTCAGAGTTAACCCAGACAGATCCTAGGACTGGAGGTGAAAGAAGGAAAAGGTGTTAATGGTGGGAGGGAGGTGTCTCACTTATGACAGGGAACAGGATCTGAGCTGGCCTTTTGTAGAGGGAGGAATTGGGTCAGAGATGTCAGGAGGACTGAACTTCCAAGGTCAATGACTGTGTAAACTTGAGAACAGAGAAATGTCTTTGCTGGCTTCCACATAGCCTGGGTAAGTAATGGTATTTGTGAGACTGCAGATTTCCAGTGATCACTTGCTTGCAAGTCAGTCTGGCCTTGGAGGAGGCTCCAGGAAGATCTGGATCATCAGGGAGAAGCCCACCAGGCTGTCAGCTTATTCTGAGCTACCCTGTTCCCCAGACCTCTTTAGGGAGGGTCTGCAGGACCCAGCTGTCCTTTCCAAGATGTTCCATCCTGCTTAGCTCCTTTCTCCACCAATTTGGGGCTTGTTCCTCGCTTGGCTCTTTGTGGCTCGGGAGGGACCCAGCCCCAATCATCTCGGCTCCAAGAGAGAGAAGGAAGAACATCTGTTAACACAAATGCTTTTCTAATTTCTTTTTAAATCTCACTCAGCATCTGCGTTAAACAAGGCTGATCGGCTTGTACAATATTTAATTTTGGAACCATTTCAAAAGGCGCTCGTGAGAGGGGGCAATGGGGGATCAGCAGCCTCCCAAATCTTTAATAGCGGTACTGGTTAGGAGCTTCCGCTGGGCTCCATCCTAATCACACAGAGGAGAATAAGCCGAGACAGAATTCCTTAATAACAAATACCTTCGCAGCACCTCATTAAATCACTGCATTTGAGACACACAGCAGGACACTTGGATGAATAAATAGTCCAATCTCACAGTCTGAAGCATCCTCACATCGGACTTATTTCTCCTGCATGTGATCAATTCTTTTTCTTTCTTTTCTTAAAGAAAAAAAAAATTCTCCAAATGATTTTAGCTGATGAATTCAATTAACGGAGACGTTAGAGGCAAAGTTGAAAAGTGTCTCTTCCCTCTCCTCCCTTCCCCTCTCTTTCTCCATGTACTCTATAGTCATAGTATCTTACCTGGGGAGAGTCTCCAATATTGCCATCAGCCCTAACAAATGAAAGCTGTAAGAGAGGAGGGGAGGGATGGAGGGAGTAAGGGATCGAGGGAGAGAGAGGGGGAAGGGGTTGAGAAGGCTCTGCAGGTTGTCTGGATGCTATGCAGAGGACAGCAGATGGAGCCTGGGTGGGAAATATAAGCAGAGACAATGGTGTAGAAGAAGCTGGTCCATGGCAGTTGAAGATGTAAATCCCTTAGATTCCACAGCCACACCCTTCTCAGCGGGATCTACAGCCCAGCAAGGCAGTTGAGGGAATCAATTCTTCAGATGGTCATGCATGTTTCCTGAGCACCTACTGTATGTCAGGCTCTTGGAATAGATGTCAAGCAGATGTTATTATTAAAAAGCTAAGCCAGTGCTCATTATAGAATTTGAGGAGATGGCTCAATAGTTAAGAACACTGGTTGCTTTTGTAGAGGACCCAGATTTAGTTCCCAGTGGCTGTATAGTGCCTCACAATAAAGTAAAGCTGGCTCCAAGAGACTGTACACTCTTCTGACCTCTTTGGGACCATACATTCATGTGACACATAGACACACACTCAGAGGCATTCATACATACAAAATAAAAATACCAACAAGAAAGCAAACAAAAACTAAACCAAGAAGTCTATTTCTTAATCTTGTGGTATGCTGGCTAACTGTGCCAGCATCAGGTTTCTGTTGAAGAGGCAACAAGGCAGACTGTGCAGCTCAAATACACCTTTTGTTTGTCCCTGGTGCAGCTGGATGCATCATGTTTCTTTTTTTGTTTGTAGAGCTAGACCCCGTGATGCAGTGCTTTAGAAATTGTGGTTTACAACCCCTTAGTGGGTCCTGAAATCAGGTTAGAAGAGACCCCAAGTTGCCCATGCTTAAAATTCGATTTGGGGAAATATCTATTTTCAAATACTTAATTAGTGTATTTTTTTTCAAGTCTCTCAATACATGGGTGGTTATTTTTTCTCACTTTCATAATAAATACCACTGGGGGAGAAAGCAGAATGGAGTAAGTAGGGCAGGATAGGAATGGAGAGGGGCAGAATAGAAGAGACAGAGGGAGAGAGGTGAAACAGAGAAGGAGAGGGGATGTAGGCAGGGAGGGGAGGGCAAAGAGGAGAAAGAAGAAAGAGTGGGAGGGGTGAGAAGAGGATGGGAGAGAAGAAAGGAACAAAAAGAAGAGGAGAGGACAGAAGGTGAGGGGAGAGGTGGCCACCAGATTATGCCACAAGCTGTTAGTGTCTTACAGTTTTGTATTGGAGTATGTATGTTCTAAAATGCACCTCTCCCAGTGAGCACCACTTCGGATGTAGGGCATCCAGCTTTGCACCTGCAACAGAACATCTCTAGGCATGCTCATTACATTGGTAAAGAGTACAGCACAGCTCTGAGCCTGCAGGCTTAGGCAGAGACCCTCCCAGCTGTGTCTCTGTGTGACCTTGGTGTTGGCGTTCAGTGGCTGACAGTCACATAACACCATGTAGCCACTGCTGTCCCTGGGGTCTGCTGGTGGCAGGCCCTGCATTCCTCTTTTCCCCACCAGCCTTCTCTTTAGTGAGCTCATCACATCTCTCCAGTAAATAATTTCTTACCAGCCACAGTTGCTTTCTTTACTGGCAACTAAGAACTCAGACTTTGGGGCTTAGAAATCAAGAGATTTCATAGACCTTAAACCTTCAGTTTCTTTGGGGGAGCAGTATGAAAGCTGCAGTTGTAGGCCCATTTCTGCAGAGAAAGCCCAGGATGTCTGAGGGTTTCCTGTGCCTGCTAAAGCATTTTCTGCAAATGGGTGGCTTTGAATAACAGAAACAACCAAGCAACAGAAGAATCTCTCGTAGGTCTACAGGCCCAATGTCCAAACTTTGCTAGGGCCCTTTGCTTCTTATGGGCTCTCAGGGAGAGTGGACTCCCTGACCTCATCCCACTTCTAGAAATGGCATACTTTGTGGCCACCACCCTCCAGCCTCTACCCCACATTCCCACAGCCTTCTCTTCTTCTCTTCTCCGAGTCCTCATCAACACTTCTTCATCTCTTGTAAGGTACTAAGATAGTTGTTGGGGCCACACTGATAGCCAGGATGACCCTTCGTCTCAGGATACCAGTGAAGTCTTTTGTCCTTTGAAGTTCACACTCCCAGTTCTCAATGTTGGAGTGAAGACATCTCTCCTGCAGAGCACCACTCAACCCTCTGTAGATGGGTTTCTCAAGCTCAGTCAGCTTGCTTCCTCTATCGCCACAGCTTCCGGGGACTGGGGACTACTATTATGGGCCTTTCTGACCTTCCTTTAGGGAATACCAGCCTCAGGCCCAGGCAGTGGGGGAGATAGGCTAACTCTCCACTCACAACAGCCCTCTCTTCCTGAACACAGATGTTTAGATGAATATGGGGAGGTGGATTGAAGAGCAGTGGTTTCTTAGTGTGAAATGTGAGACCTTACTGTGTCACATGTCACAGCAATGGCTGACTCAGCAGAGGGCAAAACAAAACAATCAACACTTGCCCTAATACGGAGTGAGTGACATAACCTAAGAGATGTAAATATAAAGGGAAATATATATATATATATATATATATATATATATATATATATATATATGTGTGTGTGTGTGTGTGTGTGTGTGTGTGAAATAATATATAAATATATATTAATATAAATATATATTAATATATAAAAAATATAATATATAAGAAATATAAAGGGAAGTAAGTGAGCAAAGAAACTTCTCAGATTGCCAGTGACATTTGAGTGTTAAGCCAAGCCCTAAAAGAACCTTCCTAATGCTGTGACCCCTGCCTGCTACTTCAAAATTGCAACTTTGCTACTGTTACGAACTTTCGGAGATAAAGGTTTGCCAAAAGGATCCTGACCTGCAGGTTGAAAACCATTGAGGTTGGACAGGGATCTGTAAGTGTTTTTTCTGGATGGGAGTAAGCATGTTCAAAGACCCCAAGGCCATGGCAAGGTTTTTGTGTTCAGGGGGTAGCCTAGTCAGCAAGTCCCAAAGGACAATGTCTCAGGTGCTGTTATATTTTAGCTGGGGACTCAAAGAGCGTTCAGGACCAAGCGCATGCTTCTGGAGAAGTCCTTTAGGCAGAAGTACATCAATATCGATGAGAAAGAGGTTTCCTTTTGACTAATCTCTGAGTGAAGCTTAGCCTTTTCTTTAATTATGAATACAGTCCCTCTCTGCAGCGTCTAACCCACAGCAATTTCATGAGCAACTGTGACTTTGTCACCAATAGAAATCACAGGTATTCTTACATCATGCCACAGTTATTAAGGTTATCTTGAAATATTGTTTTCTCTCCGCACTACTTCAAAATTATGTAATTAGACCTGCCACCACCACTCATTATTTAATGTGTTAATAAAATGCTCATATATTACTGTATCTCAAATTAGTTTTTAAAAAATATTTTCATAACTGCACTTCAATAAAATTTATTTTCTAGGTAATCCTATGTGTTTTATTTTATACCTTGAGAGGCAGTATTCTGGGCAGGAGTCCAAGGGCTTCTGCAGACTGCCCAAGGAGTCTGTGGTGCATACTGGAGTGAAGGCCTTTGCCTGATGCCTTTGGAGAACTGCCCTCCTCTGCCTATTGGAGCATCTTCAGCTGCCCCTGGGCCCTGCCCCAGAGCCTCTGTATCTCACCCATGCTGAGCTGCAGCCAGCTTTCAGGCCAGGAGCTTTTGCAAATGCTACTCCCTCTGCCTCCAACACTCCTGCCCTTTCCCTGTTTACTTTTAAAGTCTCAGTTTTGCTGTCCTGTCCTCCAGCACATATTCCTGACTGTCTCACTTCAAAGTGAGGCTTGACAGTGCTCAGGTGGGCCATGGGCTTGTCTGTCTTCCCTACTTGCCTGTGTGTAACTAAGGTCAGAGTCTTTGGTGCTTTGTCCTGGTGCCTGGGTGGGGCAGGCACTCAGAGTGTCACCAAACATTTCTGGAGTGAGCAGTCACCTCGGTCAAACCTGCAAGACTCTCAAGGTGTGGTAGGGATTTATTACATTATATAAATAAAGAAAGAGCTGACACAGCAGGGTGGGAGAGTCAAGGAAGGACTTGCAGGTTGGGATACCAGGGAGACATCCCTTTGAAGCAAGGACACAGGGAACCAAGGCTACATAGAGGGTAGGTGGGAATAGAGAGTTAGTATAATCCTGTTGACAGGATTGAAGACATTCAGAAGAACACGTGTGCCCTTCCCATTGTTTCTTAGACTACTGAGGCAGTATGGCCCAAACTGAATTTCAGGGATCTGACTCTTTACAAGACAGACTGGAGCTTCTTGCCTTCTATTCAAAACTGGGCGCCATATTAGAACCTTGAACATGGTGTGTGTGTGTGTGTGTGTGTGTGTGTGTGTAAGTATGTGTGTGTGTCTCTGTTCTTTTTCCCAATGTGGGCACATCAAAAGTCTCTCTCTCTCTCTCTCTCTCTCTCTCTCTCTCTCTCTCTCTGTCTCTCTTTCTCTCTCTCTCTTTCTGCATATCACCATTCCTTGTATCTCTAATTGGCCTACTTGGGGTAGGTGGCCAAGCATGACTTCTTAGAGCTGCCAGGACCCAGACTGTGACCCAAACAACTCTAGTTGCATTAAGGGGAGGGCAGAGCACAGTACTCAGCCATCTCTCCCTGCTCACATAGACCTTCTGTTTCACTCTGGTCCTGCAGGAGGATGGTGCTCTTTCCAGGTGCGCTTCTCTGGAAACTTTACCCACCTTTCTGGTCCCCAGGGTAGATGAAGTAGACTTTTAAATAAGGCTGCTGTGCTGTGTGGCACTGAGGCTAGTTCCTTGACCTCTCTGGTCTCAATTTCTGTATCTGCTACCACAAAAAATGCCATAGAAGCCAAATGGGCTGTTAACATCAAGAAGCTTGCACCCAAGGGGTGCCTGTCACTGCTTCTCTTGTCCCAAGAACCCCAGGCATCCCAAGAGGATCACGGACTGGCAGGTGTGATCGGAGCCCTGCTCATGTCTCTGTTAACATGGACACGTCTGTAATCACCTCTTCCTCAGACTGTTCCGTCCCCAGGCACACGTGCTCTCTTGTTCTTCTGCTGGCCTTCTTCTTGCTAAGTCCCACGTGGCTCTCAACCATAAATCTTTCAGTATCTTCTTCATAAGCAATAAGGCTGCAGGCCAGGCCCTGCATCCATATCAAAGAGTTTCTCAGGAGCTGAAGATGAAGCTATGGTCTTCGGAGGTAGCAAAGAGGCTTCTCCAATTGCTTGTGTCTTTGGGGGCCAAGGCCTGGGGCCACCCATCTTTATCTGGGTTGGCTCTCTGGGCAAAGAGTAAATGAGACCAAGTGAGCTCTCTATGCATCCACCCTCTGTGAGAGGGGCTTAGATTGTAGGGTCTGTGTGTGCAGAGTACCATTGGGGTACCATTTACCCACCTTGGTTGCACCCTGGTAGGTATGTGTTTTGCATGGGAGATAGTGTTAGCCCTTGTTTCACTAGGATGCCGAGGCTCAGAAAGAAGGGAGGATTTTCTTCAGTTTGTGGGAGCACAGCTAAGAATTACCTTGGTGATGCTCTACCTCCGAAGCCTCCATTCTTCCCACTCAGCATCTCTGACTGCACAGCTCCTCATCCGGTAAACAAGAAGGGACAGGGAAGAGCCCACCTTATGAGAGGTGGCATGTGTTCTGTTGCACAGAACTGACAGAGAAGGAATCCCAAGAAGCCTGTTTCGAGGACAAGAGTTGGGGAGCAGAGTACACTAAGCAGGACATCAGCATAAAGTTAGCATCTGCTTCCTGATTGCTCTACATGGTCTGTGGTACGCGTTTGGCGGGCTAGCTGGGGTTCCTCAGCCTTCACTTCCTCTCACTCAGAGTGCCCAGACACCACTGCACATTGAGCTGGAAGGGATGAAGCAGAGTTTGGAATGGGTGGGGTATGAAGGATCCTGGCCCAACTAGGTGTGGGTGCTGGTAAGGAGAGAGAGAGAGAGAGAGAGAGAGAGAGAGAGAGAGAGAGAGAGAGAGATCCTTCTGTGGGGATCTTAGTGTTACAGATCTTTTAAAGGAAGGCCTTCTCTGATGGTCTTCAATGAACCAGCTCTCTTCGATGGTCTTAGCTTGTGTACAGGTTTATTTGGGATGAACCAGAGCTATATATGGACCTTGGAGAGTGGGAAGTAGTTTTCAGGGTAAATGAAAACCATTGGCTAGAGTTTAAAGTTCTGTGAATTCCTCATTTGTGTGCAGAAGCATTCCAGGAATCCCAGGTACTTGCTAGGCAGGCTCTTATGGGGGAGGGGGAGGAAGAATTTTGTAGGTTGGCCAAGGACTACTCAACCAGGCAGAGGGTGTGGGGAGCTGGAATCCCCAGATGAGATCAGAGAAGGGGAAGCCATTCTGGTAAAGAGAGTCTTCCATTTTGCACTGAGCTCAGAGGAGCTATCTGGTCATGGTGGACTACAACCTTAATTTAGTAGGGTTTCCCTACAATATTCTTGATAGCTGGGGTGCCCATAACACCATGGTAGTAAGCAATGTGTGTGTGTGTGTGTGTGTGTGTGTGTGTGTGTGTGTGTGTGTGTGTGTGTGTGTGTGTTTGGGGGGCTTGCTTTTCACAGGAAACTTGGAAATGAGCCTTGGGACATTTGACTGGATATGGGCTTGCCAGCTCTCAGTGTACTCAGCTCAGCTCCCAGTCTCTCCATCTTATTCCATGAGATGCTCAGGGCTCTGCTGGCTTCTTGTTGGTTGTATCCCATTAGGCCCTCAGTCAGCCTGGGCTCAGGCCAAACTCTGGCCACACTCACTTGCTGTGTGTGATGGTTTGTATATGCTTGGCCCAGGGAGTGGCACTATTAGGAGGTGTGGCCTTGTTGGAGTGGATGTGGCCCTGTTGGAGTAGGTGTGTCACTGTGGGTGTGGGCTTTAAGACCCTCATCCTAGCTGCCTGAAAACCAGTATTCTGCTAGCAGCCTTCAGATGGAGATGTAGAACTCTCAGCCCCTCCTGCACCATGCCTGCCTGGATGCTGCCATGCTCCCACCTTGATGATAATGGACTGAACCTCTGAGCCTGGAAGCCAGCCCCAATTAAATGTTGTCCTTATTAGAATTGCCTTAGTCATGGTGTCTGTTCACAGCTCTAAAACCCTAAGTAAAACATTGTTTAATCAGGCTGTGACTACTCGGTTGCTTGTCACTGTTCCAGTGTCATAGCCACTGTCTTTTGCCCTCCTGTGTGCATTGGGCTCCAGCACCTCTGGCGTTGTCTGCTCCTGATGTCCCTGCCTCTACTTTTGCTCTGCCTGTCTTCCACCTGGAACATTCTCCCTGGCTTCCTATGTGCCAACTTACGTCTCCAGAGCTCTATGTGAGCATCCCTGGAAGGACCTCTGCCTCCTTCTGCAGCGTGGTCCTGTGGCCCAGAGCATCCTCAAGCTATTGCATTTCCTATTCTCGCCTCCCCCTTAAGTCTGCATGCATACCTTAGACTGGCAGGAATGTAGTACTCACCTACTGAGTGATGCTGTGGACACAGGCCTTCCAGTACAGGCCTGTCATCCTACTGAGTGATGCTGTGGACTCAGGCCTTCCAGTACAGGCCTGTCATCCTACTTATTTAGGAGGCCGAGGCAGGAAGACTCCAAGTTCAATGCCCACTTGAGCGACACAGCAAGTTCAAGAATAGTCTGAGTAACATGACAAGACCCTGTCTCAAAATAAATAGTGATTAATAAGTAACTAAATAATTGGGAGTTACAAAAAATATAGCTCAGTGATAAGAGTGCTTGCTAAGCAGGAGTGAGGCTTCAAGTTCAGTTCCTGGAAGCACATGCATGCATGTGCGCATGCGCGCGCACACACACACACACACACACACACACACACACACACACACACACGTGTGAACGCATGAACACATACATACACACATGTACATGCATATACACACATGTATGCACATACACACATTAATACACACACATGCACACACATACATACATACATACATGAACACAGGCATACACATACACACATGTGAACACATACACACATGCACATATAAGCACATACATACACACATACATTTGCATGTGTATACACACATGTATGCACACACACACATTAATACACACACATGCACACACCCATGAACCTATACACACACATACATGTGCATGTGTATACACACATGTATGCACATACACACATTAATACACACACATGCACACACCCATGAACCTATACACACACATGCACACATGTGAACACATGCACACATACATATACATGCATGTGCATGCATATACACACATGTATGTACATACACACATTAATACATACACATACACACACATACATACATGAACACATGCATACACATACACACATACATACATGAACACATGCATACACATACACACATGTGAACACATACACACATGCACATATAAGCACATACATACACACATACATGTGCATGTGTATACACACATGTATGCACATACACACATTAATACACACACATGCACACACCCATGAACCTATACACACACATACACACATGTGAACACATGCACACATACATACACATGCATGTGCATGCATATACACACATGTATGTACATACACACATTAATACACACATGCACACACATACATACATGAACACATGCATACACATACACACATACCACATGAACACATGCATACACATACACACATGTGAACACATACACACATGCACATATAAGCACATACATACACACACATACATGTGTATACACACATGTATGCACATACACACATTAATACACACACACACTCTCCACACACAAATTGAAACTTAGGTCTTAGGACTTAATTTACTTCTTCAAGCAAGTGCCCCTGTATAATAATTTCTTTTACATGACTGTCCCCTCAGGTTGGAAAGCACATTCTCATTGTCAACATTCAAACTCATTCTCACAGCAACTCTGCGAAAGCTCTTTACTGAGTTAGCCCATTTTACAGATGGAGAAAGTGGCTGTTGAGAGCATGTCATATCTGTGACTACTGGTAGGAGGCAGAGGCTTCTGGCTCTGGATCCTGGTGTCTGATCCTTGCAGGTTTGGGGGCAGATGTGGATATGATGAGTGTCCCAGGCACACTCCAAGACCATCAGAGTGACAGACTGAGCTGCTAGTTGAGAAGCTTCTGCCTAGTTGGCCTCTTTTCTTGCCTAGGGACTGCTAGACTACTCGGATGAGAAAAACCACATCAAGAAGAAGATGGTGGCCCTGGATTCCCAGCCCTAGAGAGAGGGCAGTGCAGGCTAATGGGATCCAGTCATATAAATGGTGGCTCGCTCACTCTTTCCCTTTTCTCTCTCATCCCCTCTTCTCTTCTCCCTTCTACTCTCTTCCCTCCCTTCCTTGCTTTCTAGGGCTTCTTGTGTGTCGGGCAAGCACCTACCACTGAACTACACTCCCAACACTCTTTTCTTACTTTTACTTTTGATACAGGATCTCACTAAGCTTCTCGAGCTGGCCTTGAACTCAGTCTTTAGCCTCTGCCGGACTCGAACCTGCAATCCTCCTTCCTCAGCCTTTGAAATAGTTAGATGAGAATGCAGGTCTGCGTTGCCAGACCTGAATCAGGTGTAGCTTTTCGGGCTCCTCATAGAGCTTTCATCTCCACTGTCGCCAGGGATGGTTCCTTTGACCTCCTCTGAAAGCTGGTGAGAAACAGAGGCACGAATGGAACGCCTACCGTGCAGTATCATCAACATGGTGGGGGATTTATTCTGCACTGGGCACCGCGTGGAATTGTTTCCATGTTAATTTTATTTATTCTTCCCCATGGTCCATCTGTTTAGAGATGGAACAACTAAGACTCAAGATGTCGCAGTTGTCAAATGTCACATCGTTTTTCAATAATGCCACTAGGCTGAGTCCTTGGATGTTTCTTTGGTCCTGTGCACCTGCTGCAGTAGCCCACACTTGTCCCAGTCCATAGATGGAATTGGTACTACTAGAGACTGGAGCCAGCTCAGCACGGCAGCTTTGCCCATCTTAGCCTGTCTCTAGCCTTAGAACGTTTGAGCTTGGGACTGCATTACTCATGGTATGGTGTAGAAGTAGAGGCTGGTACTGGATTGTGGGAAGACCATAATGCCAGGGACAAGAGACTTTCTTTCTGTCCCTGAGCACCTGGGCTGGAGGCAGAGCCCTGGGCCACCGGCGCCTGCAGTGCCCACTCTGACATCCTGATGGATGGGATTTGACAGTGTCCTCATTCCCTCTCAGCACAAGGACTCCAGTCCCCAACCAGCTGAGGACCTAGTCTAAGTGAGCTACAGGCCTCCGGCAATAACAGATACTTTGTGCAAACAATGCCTCCTCCCCTGGGGCTCTACCTCTCTGGGCAGTCCTCTGAAATAAATGACAGCACGGTGTTCAGAGCCAGTGAGACCCACAGGAGCCATCTGCCCAAGGCGGCCCTAGCTATGGCCTCTAAGCCAGTCTAATCCAGCTGTGGCACGCTTACATCAGCGAGCCCGCTGCAGAGTTCAGTAGGACCAAGGGAACTATCGGGAGACAAAGCCTTTTTCGCAGCCTGGCTGTAGTACTGAGTTGATAGGAGGCTGTCCTGGCTCTGGCTTCTTTGCCTAAACCGCTACAATACAATTATCCTCTTCTTCCAAGAACTTAACATCTCTTGGCACAACGGTCTTGCCTTAGAGAGTGTCTAGTGTAACATACTCTGTGAACCTGAGTTCTTTCTCTGGGTAGTTACAGCTTCTGTGGGCTTGACTAACAGATGGAGTACAAACAAGGTTCTACTCTTGAGAGATAGAACCCTAAGTTAGGATATGCTGTTTGAGGAACACAAACTAGGGAGTATCGGCTTCTGCTTATACCCTTGGCCAAGCACCCCTGGGTCCTGTGATGTTTGTGGCTCTTCTGTTCATTCTCCTCACATCAGATGCACTCTGTCTTGCCACATTCTCCATCTTTTTCTTGCTTTTGTCCCCCTCCCCAGCAGGGTCCTGGGAGAGAATGTTCTAACTGCCAATGCACCACGCTCAGAAAAAAAACAACAAAACATCAGCACCACCTCGACTTTCATTCTTAACTGACAGTTGATCTTGTTTCTAGCAGATTTATTTCCAGTGTAGTGCTTGTGGGCCAGTGCTGATTTGCATGTCCAGCTCTGCCCTCTGGGAGTTGCAAGTCTTAGGTAATGTCTTCAACATAGAGACTTGTCTCCCTGGTCTCTTTTTACCTCCTGTGATAGGAACCACTTCTGCCCCATGCAGGAATCAAGCCTGTAGTTCCAATGACCTTCCTTGGTTGTGATCCCTGGCTCAGGAGAATGTCCAGCCATTACTCCTTCAAGTTTCATCAACAATGTAAGGTGTATTATTATTACCCCTACACTCTATATTTTATGGTTCTAAATAACATGTATTGACTTGGTCCTAAAAAGAGTTAAATAGGGTCTGGAGTCCAAGATAAACAGGTCTTTTCTTGCTTCAAAATCACAGTCAAGAAAGAAGAAAATTATCATGAGTGTGTGTGTGTGTGTGTGTGTGTGTGTGTGTGTGTACACGTATGTACATGCAGGAGCCAATGATCAACATTACATGCCTTCCTCGATCATGACTCTACTTTATGTTGAGACAGAGTCTTCTACTGAACCCAGAGTCTCCAGTTCAGTTCAGCTAGATTGGCTGACCAGCAGGTCCCCAGGATGTGTGTCTTCTTTCCACTGCTGGGATTACACATTCTGTGATTCACTGCACCAAGCTTTTATGCAGTGCTGAGGATTCAAACTCAGGTCTTCATGCTTGCGCAGAGAGCATCTTATTCATCGGGTTATCTCTCTGCCCCATGGGAAAGGATTTTGAGATAGATGTTTGCAAACACAGTCTGGCCTTGAAGGGATGGCATCATCCCTTGCCACAGCTTCTCAGATCCTCAGCCCCATTGGAACCACAAGGGGAGCCCGGGCCTGCAAGCAAGTCCACCTGCAGCCCAGACAGATCCGAGAGAAAAAGGGATGGAAGTGCCTTTCGGCTCTGTCTAATTACAAGGTGTGCGAGCGGGCCTCCCTCATGGTTAATTTGCTTTGTGCCTTTACTGCCAGCAGAAGACAGATGACGCACAGAGGGTATTCCATATAGACCTGCCAGTAATTGCCGCTATGACTTCATAAGCCCTTTATGGGCCCTTCTGGGAAAGGTATCTTCTTTCTCTTTTCCTTCTCCATTTTTCAGTCAAGAAAAAAAAAAACATGTTGGGGGAGCAGGAGGAATGTCAAGTTCAGGGTCTGGGTGATACGATCCTAACAATGCCAATGACTGACCATTGAGGCTGAGCCAAAGACATGGGACAGAGGGAAGGACAAGGTGACTGGCCAAAGGGGACATGAAGTGGGTGATCCCCAACAGTGATTAATAGACACATCATCAAATTTTTAAGATGAATAAATGTTTCTTTTCAGCAGATTTACTTTCTCAATGATGCTTGGCTTAGATTAATGATAATTGTAGTTTCTGTTTCCAAGTTTATACAGACTGCTCTGCCGGGAGGGTTGGGGTGAGGAGGTGGTGTGGGCAGGTAGGGAGAAAATGTATGATGGCCCCAAAGACTGTCATGTGAGATGTTGGCCACAAGAACACATCCAGTTGTGTGGAGTCCTATACATGCAAGCACCAGAGATTTATCTAAATAGACTGTGGTGGGTTCCGGTGGGGCGCTGGGGCTGGCTCACACCAGTTTGTGAAAACAAATTGTTAAATTTTCTTTTCTTAGAAATTTGTTAACTCCTTTACAGTTACACATGACGAAGCTGAAACCAGCTGGAGTGAGCTTTTTACACCACAGTCATGGGCAGAGCTCCACCGTCACCTCTGCCTAATAGAAGCACTCACCGGTGTCCCATTATAACCTCACACATGGTAAAGTGCTCGGGTGGCTGGATAGGCAGTATTTCTTTAATCATTCACGACATACCAGGGGCTGTCCAGGCATTCCTAGTTCTGCTTACTTCTCTTCTTCCTCCTCCTACCTCTCTTCAAGAGCCCAACATCACATCCCGAGGGCCTCCCCCCTTGAGCTACATAGGGTATTAGCTTATATTCACATATCCTTGTCTTACAGATAAAACTGAGAGCCAGAAATGGGGGATGGCTTAGCTAAGGTCAGAGGCCTGGGGTCAGCAGCCCCGTGGTAGGTGTTCTGTCTCCCCAGCAGTGTCTGTTCCCTGCCTTCTGTTGTCCAGGTATGCTGTTCTGTATCACACCAGCACAAGCCCACAGAGTGAACCTCAGGGGGGCTGCATGTGTTCTTTCAGGTGCTGCTTCTGGCTGTGCGATTGGGGTTTGACTGCTCCCTGGTGCGCAAGCTCCATCCAGAGCCGGCTTCCCTTCCACTCCGCCATTGTCTGAGGATCCCACTGGAAGCAATTCAGGCTCCGGGCTTTCAGCAACAACCATCTGGAATAACAAGAAAAAAAAATAAATAAAACTAAAAACCCAAACTGGAGCTCAGCCCATGATCTCAGAGTCCTCCGTGAAGCGGGGAGGGGCAGCTAGCTGGGCTGAAGCACTCACAGTCAGATCCTAAGCCTGAAGAGTTCAGAGCTAGCTGCATGGGGGTTCAGGGTGAGCCCATCATGGACCAGGCTTAGGAAAATAGCTCTCCCAGGGAGCTAAGGCTCAGAAGTTTGCTTCGATGATTGCTTTTGGTGTGAAAAAAGGGGGCTTGAGTCAAGAAAGAGACTCCAGATGAAAATCCCCTCAATTCTTAAATATATAGGTATATTCTAATGTAGACGGCAGTCTAATATGGTAAACATTTCAATGTAGACCATAGGATCAAACAGTCCCAAGGCTGAAAAGGCCTACCAGCCTCTTTCCCTACCTCCAGTCATCGTGTGTAGTGTGTATTATATATACTAGAAGACAGGCAGTGGATGCAGGGCCAGTGTCCCCTGCCTCCTGGTACCTCTTAAGGCTGAGCTGTCTATCCAACTAAAGGAGTTTCTGACCTTATGGTTCTTTCTAACTCTGATATCTTAGATCCTAAACAAAGGGAGCATTACACACACACACACACACACACACACACACACACACACCCTGATAAACAGGGAAAGCTTTCAAAAATCTCATTCAAATTGTTGCTGGATTTGTCTATTAGTGAGATTTGTTTCTTTGCATGTGCTAATTGGTCTTGGCATTAATTAATCTGATTTCATTATATTCCCTTTAATTTGTCAAGATATCATTTTGTTATTGGGTGACGGAACACATTGGAGGATTGTTAGATTCGGAATGTATTTTTTTTCCCTCTTTGAAAGTTCCTGGAGAAAAGTCGTTATCAATTAAGTTAATTTGCATACACATTAGGTTAATCGTTTTAGTTTAGCCAAATTTGTGGAAATTTACATAGCAAATTGACCCTCCACATTTCACTTAAACATATGTAGCACACAGCATAGTACATTTTGGGTTGCTAATGAAACTGAGGTTATTTTACACGCTCCTTTTAGTAAAAGAGGTCTAATTAGACCAAGTAATTTTTTATTTCATCCGTAATTGCAAAACAAATAAGCTTCTCTGCATTTTTCGTTGGCATCACACGGACAGGGACGTTAATAAGGAAGTCATGTTTTCCTAATTAAGCCCGGTTTGATTCCTGCTCACTGTTGCGACGTCAGGCCTCTATGCTTCTCCTAGGTGCTCCTCTGCCAGAAGCGCGAAGCCTCCTGGTATACCTATTAATAGAAGACTCCCCCACATGGAGCCAACTGAATTAAAAAATGTAACTAGGAAGGCAGGGTGGGAATTTTGACAGATTTTTTTTTTAATGCCAGAGAGGAGAAAGTTGAATTCAAAGGGGGGGGGGATCTTGTTTCTTTCCATCAGGGGAAGAAAGGAGAGAAAAATAGCTTTTGTTCTCCCCCAGAAAAGAAGTTGGCATAACACATTGGTGGCGTTTCCAAAGTGACTCCAGGGGCTCGCTCATTCAGTGCTGGAAAACTGGCTGCTGTCTCTGCTCCAGGTCTTCCGAGCAGAGCAGCAGAGAGCTTATAGTATTTTGGGATGGTTGTGAAATCTCTGATCTGGGATCTGAGTCTTGGCTGAAGCAAGATGGCAGGGAACACCCTGGAGGTTGTGGGTGCTGAAGATGAAGAGGTATTGGGGGAACACTGGCAGAGCCCAGTGGAAGCCACACTTTTAACAATTCTTCTGACTCTACCTCAAGAAGACCTTGGCCACGGGTGCCTTAGCTTTGTGTCTTTCTTCTGGCATTCCCGATTGTACAGAGGTATTGAGGATAAAGGAACGGAAGCAGAGAAGGGTTAGCTAGTTTGTGCTTTGTTTATGGAGACTTGAATTCCAGTCCTGGCTCTCCACTGTAAAAAGTAGCCATAATTTTTTACATTTCTGTACTTTATTTAACACATGGCTTTGCAGCAACTATCATCAAAGGGTTGAATATATACTCTCCGTTCTTGAATCTGGGTTGTTCTGTGACTTGTTTGGGTCAACAGAATGCCCCACGGACATTCTGTTATGTTAGTCCCAAACCTAGTCCTCAAAAGCCCACCTGCTTCTATTCACATTATTGGAACCCTGCTGCCACCCAGACCAGCCTGCTGGATGAAATGGTAGGAGACACGTGGCCCAATTGTCCTTCATGCCGAATTGACAGCCAGTTGAACCCTAGAAGCAGAGCCACCTCGTTGACCTGCAGGTGGCCACAGATTGCACAAGGGATCCCAGCTGAGTCTAGGCTGAATTCCCAGTCTCCAGATCGTGAGCTAAATAAATGGAGTTGCTTTGAGGTACTAAGTTCTAGAGTTATTTACTGAGCATTGGTAGCTAACTGGATCAGTAACTACCCAGTCTTGGGATATTCTTGGGAGATACCTCTCTGGGTCCTAGCTTTCGCCTCCTCACCCATAAAACTAGATAGCATCTATGTATCTGAGTTTTCTTCCAGCTTCATAAAGTTTCCAGTTACCTAAGAGAGCCAACATTTTCTCAAATTGGACACCAGGCAGGGCTCTGTGGATAGGGCACTCACAGACAAAGGGAAAGAAGTTTGTTGGCTTCTCTAGTTGCAGAGAGTGTCTCCGTCTCGGGACAGAGACCAGGAGCAGGAAACTGTTGGGTTCTTCCATGGGGTGTGATGAAGAAGGTGGGCATGTGTACACATGTGGACTTTGTGAAGAAAATGTCAGCAGAAAGTATGTCTTGGGCTTGGAACGTCATCAGTTTAGGACAAAGCCTGCAGGAAACCCCGAAGGATGATAGCCACTGGAAATGTGGTCAGTGGTCTTTTAATGGTCCTTCTTACCTTTGTTTCAGTACCATATATGCAATATGTATGATGTTTAGGACCACACATAGAATGCCTGTAGTGGGCTATTAACCCATTTACCAGTCAAGAATATGCTAAAGTCACCCCTCTCACAAATGATCACCATGCATACTGTGCACTGTCATCTGCCCTTACAAAGGGCAGAAGTGATGAAAAGGATGATAAACAGGCTACGTGAAAGAAAACAGGCCACAAATCATCACATGCTATGTGAGTTCCTTTGTATGAAAGTCCAGGAGAGGGAACTTCATAGAAATATAAAGAAAATTCATGGTCATTTAGTCCTGGGATTGGGTCATGATCGCTAACCTATACAGGGTTTCTTTTTTTTTTTTTTTTTTTTTTTTTTTTTTTTTTTGAGTGGGGGGGGGTGACAAAATGTTCCAAAACCTTTTATTTGATGGTTATATAATCATTAAATTTTATTGTGTAGCATATGAACTATATCTCAATAAAGTTTCAAAGGTACATTTAGGTGTGCCGTGGTTAAGAATGAGAGGTATGGTCTCAGCTCTACAATCAGCCTGATGCTTCTGAAAGAAACTGAGCAGTGAGCGAACTAATGACCGTTCCTCGACACTGAAAAGAATTCACTCTGATTTGACTCAGCAAATTATCTGTACACATTAATCTTTTTCTCTATATCTTTGTTTTGACACAGGGCCTCCTATAGCTTAAGCTTGTCCCAGATTCACCACGCAGCAGAGGCTGGCCACAAACTACTGATATTCTGTTTTCTCCATCCTAGGGATGAGGTTACAGCTCTGCATCACCGAGCTTGGGTATAAAGTTTAATCTGTTGTTTTTTTTTGCACCATGTTACTTTTACAACAACTGTGGGATGGAGTTTCTCTAGAAACATCTGCATGGTATGAAATCCCTGCTGTCGGGCTCAGCTAATGAGTTGGACTCCTAATGTTGTCACAAGCTCAACACAGATCTGAGCACAGCTGCTGTCTTGGGTTTCTGAGGACAAATGTAGTCTGTACTCTGTCCTGCCCATGCCCGCGTGTGGTCAGGCCCTAAAGTCTCTGCCTGCTGCATTCTCCTTGGACTTAAGAAGGAGCAGTCTCTTCTTTCCCAGGTTACCTGGTGCTAATCCAGAGAGGGGTGGACAGTCACTTGAACACAGCCATAAGTGCCACAGGCTTGAGTCTGAGACATGATCCCTGACTCAGAAGTCTAGGCTCATTCCTGTGAGGGAGGGAATGGCTCAGAGTGGTGGGCCAAATGGGAATTGTGTATGGCTAGGAGCAAGGAGACATGTTCATTTAGGTATCTGAAGTTGTGTTTTGTTTTAGCAAAGATGGGTTTTATTTTGATGGCCTGACCTGTTCTCCCCCCAGCCTTCACCCACTCTGTGGTTGCTTTCTGTCTTAAGGATGTATTGCTGTGAAGAGACACCATGACCACAGCAACTCATAAAGGAAAACATTTAATTGGAACTGGCTTACAGTTTCAGAGGTTTGGCCCATTATCATCATGGTGGAAAGCATGGTAACATACAGGTAGACTCGATCCTAGAGGGGTCAAGAGTTCTATGTCTTCATCCACAGGAGCAGGAAGTGAACTGAGAGCCACTAGGCCTGCTTTGAGCTTCTGACACCTCAAAGCCCACCCTTTAGTGACAACCTTCCCCCAACAAAACTACATCTACTCCACCAAGGCCACACCTCCTAATAGTGCCAGTCCCTGTTGTCCCATGGGGGCCATTTTATTAGAACCACCACACTTTCTTTCTCTCCTGGCCTCTAGCCTATCCTGGTCCATCTTGGTACTTCTGCTGTCAGCTTTCAGATACTGTGTCTATTTTCTATGGCTGTCTGCTTTGCAAAGGGGAAGGACCCCACACCCATCTTTGTATCTACTCACTACTCAGGCCACCCTGAGTACAGATTCCTATGTGTCAAACGTAATTAGCAATTTCTGAGCAATAGGGGCTCATCTGCATGAATGTGGAACCTGCTTAAGATGGCTGAAGTGTATGTGACTGTCATGCCTGTGAGTAGACATATAGCAAGAAGTGGATGCCTTGTGGACAGGTGGAGAACTCCCGCTCTCTAAGGGGGTGTGTGTGTGTGTCATATTCTCATTCAGGTGTGCCTCTTTCTAAAACACTGCTAGCCAAGCAAGCTTGTCTTAGGCTGTGGGCTTCCTGCTACGGGTGGAACTTGCACTCTCCAAGTCTAGGGAAAGGTTAGATATTGCCTGAAATTTTCCCATTAAGAGTAAGGTTGGCAGGATAGGATAAACTTGGACTTGACAGATGAGAGTATTGGCTTTGCCTGTTTCATGATGAGCTGAGCGAGAGAGAGACTCAGAGAAGGCGTTTCAGATCTGTGTGCCTGAGTTTGCACAGCAGTGAAATGGGATCATGACTGACAAGATGAGCAGAGTTAACTGCACTTTGTAGAAAGTAGAAATTACCAGAGGAAGCAAAGCATAGGACGTGTCCTTTTATCACTGTAAGACCAGTGACGGGTGGGAGCCATTTCTTAATCCCACAGGAGCCTGCTACTTGCCCCTCTGTTGATCTAGGACCCAAGTAGAAAACGGCATTTCTGAATAAGGCTGACAGTTCACCAGGCATGAAAACCTACCCAGTTGTGACTCAGAGTTTTGGAGGCGCAGATAGAATTAAGGAAATGTTAATGTATTCCTATGGTTTTGCCTTCTGCCCACACAGGCAGAAACAGCAAGGAGGGAGGCTGGAGTGGAAGAGGGGACCAGGAGACAGGGAGATGAGCTGATGGGCTCTGGGAGGGGGAGGATGGATGGGGACTATGGGGTCTCAAGGCTGCCTGCCTGCTGCAGCTGGGCCTGGGAACCTCAGGGGACAGGGAGGGATGTGCTGGCATCTGGTCTCTGCCAAGCGAGTCTGCCACCCAGAATGTAGCATCAGCTTGGTCACGGGGCTAGAGCAAGCAGGGGGCCTTGGGGTGTATGTGTGCCCACGTGGGGGGAACTGCAGAGATAGGGGGATGTGAGCCAGATAACCCAAAGCTGTCTGTTTTAGCCTCAGTGATGTGGCTTGTCAACGGCAAACAGCCACTTAGAATCAATGTCTTTCCCAAATGAGACCCCTCAATGTTGTATGCTTAATATGTTCTATCTGTCTATCTGTGCATTTACGCAGAGAGCTGGCTCCCCAGGGTACAGCAGCCAGTATGCTACCTCAGCATGGAATAAGTCTCCCGGGAGGCTGCCTCTTTCTCCTCTTCCTGCAGGGGCTCTAGGACTGAGCCCCGAGGGGCTGGGATGACTAGCTGCCAGTTTGATGGGTGTACGTGGTGGTACATTGCCTCAGTGTTGCTGCTACTTTTCTTTTTGTCACCGAATGCTGCGTTTGCAGGGCGCCAACTGGCTTGTCACAGTGGACACCCAAAATGGAGACCCAAAAGGTAAAGGGTGCATATTCTCTCTCATCCCTCAGGTTCACAGGCCACTTGCCATCCAGGCCTATGACCCTTCTTCGAAGTGCCCTCTTCTAGTCCATTTGGGGTGTAGGAGGTACTCAATAAATGTATTGACTGAAAAAGATGCTGATGATGATAATAGCCAACCAAGATTCCGGGATAGTACCTGTTCAATTCAAGTGACCAGTTTTCTCTTGAACACTGCGGGGACAGTAAGGCGCCTGAATTTTTTTGGAATGGAGGATGTAAGGGTGATTTCCTAGGAAGTGTGCATGCAGGTGGCACTGGGTACACTGTGTAAGGTTTGCTTCAAGGAGCATCTTTTATTCTTCCTCTTGGCCGATACCCACCAGGTTCATCCAACACGTCACGTGAGGGCATGGTGCAGAATTAGTGTATGGTTACTTGTGGCTGAGTAGTCACCGAGAAACAACATAAGAAAGGATGTGTTTTGTTTTGGCTTTTAACTTGATGGGATATAGTCCATCATGGTGGAAATCCATGAGGTGGGAGTGCTAGGTAAATGGCCACATTCCATCTAAAGATAGGAAGTGGAGTGTGGACAAGAAGGAGGAACAGGCCGTACAAGCTCAGGGCTTTCCCTTAGTCACCTACTTCCTCCAGTGAGGGTTTACTTACTCAGGGTTCCACAACCTTCCAAAAGCAGTGCCACCAGCTAGGGACCAAAGGTCCTATGTCTATGTGTCGGTGTGGAAGACATTTCCTATTTGGAACCATTATAGCCAGTGAAGCCATGAAAGAAACAAAAAACAAAACAAAACAAAACAAAAAAACAAAAACAAAACAACAAACAAACAAAACCAACAAAAATAAAACCAAAACTCAGTGAGGGAGTTGAAGGCTTGGGCGATGAGGCCCAGCCAGAAGCATCTGACCAGGCTTTGAGGATGGGGGGCAGGGGGGGCGGGATCGTCCCTGCTACTTGGGCTGAAAGCCTTTTGAACATGACTTGCCAAGAGAAGCAATGGCTCTCTCCCGCTTCCTCCGCTCTCTCCTCCCGAATGTTTTAAATGCCAGTCTTCATGGTTTGATGGAGAATTTTACACTAATGCAGAGTATTACCTAGTTAATTTGACTAGAATAGACTGTGATTTTACACGGTGAAGCTGTGGCCTCCTGAGCTAACAGTTCCATTATCGTGAACCAGGCAGCCTACTTTCCTGGAATCTGAGAGCTGAGGGTATCAGCAGGTGGGATTCTGAGAACACTCAGGGAGGCTGCAGAACAAGGAGATGTGGGGACAGGACCAGGGAAGCATTAATTCTTCAGCCAGCCATCACGGATTCACGTTCTTCATGTCAACTCTTGTTTCTTAAGCTCACACCCTCCATTCTTTCATCCAATAAATGTTTATCATGGGCCTAAACGCTGTCAGACCCCGTGCTGCATCCTGGGTGAAAGGATGTTTAAGCTGTAGATGCTACACTTTAAGCACTGGGAGCCTTGCCTGGGAAGAGTTGCAGACAGCTAAGCTGATCACAGTAAGGCAAGCATGGATGTGAAGGGCCACTAAGGGACTGCAGAGGAGGCCTCCATTACACAAGAGGCTATAATAACCTCCTGGGAGGGACCTGCTGACCCTTCAAGGACACCCCAAGGGACCAGCAGCTCTATGCAAGGAATTCATAATTTTACGTTATCCTAAAGAGAAACACCAGCTATGGGCCTTCTTTGGGATTTTGGAAGGAGTGCTGCCCTTGTCTCCTCTCCCAACTTCCTAGTTCTCAGTACTCAAGTCATGGGGGGAGGGAGAAGCAAAGCACAGCTTGTATTGGGGACTTCTTGTTCCCTTTCAAAGCCAGAGGAAGCAGCGGAGCTCTGAGATTATTCATGGGGAGGAGAAAGGGGACCTTACAAAAAGCAAGGGTGACATCTCACTTTAGAGCCAAACAAAACACTTGTGATTGCAGCTGAGGATGGTGAGGGGGTTCTGGGTAAGCCTGGCTTGTGTCTTCTGCTTGCTCCTTCCTTGGCAATTTCCAAAGCGGGAGAAGGCATGATGGGAACTAAGTGGGAAATGGGCTTGTTGAAGCAGCTTGGACCAAAGTAGGTACTAGAATGTAGCGAGTCTGGTAAGAAGGTGGAGTGATGTTCTTTCTATTGCAACGCTTCTCTATTCTGAGTACCATAGAAAGCCCAAGCTTGCTCCAGTCTGAAACAGCAAAGGACCAGGATGTGGAGAGCAGCTGTGGGGGTGTCCCACAGAGCTCACATAATCTGGAAATCTCTCTATGTAGGGGGTTGGAGATAAACTCAGGCAGGGGCTCAGGTAGCTATGGCTAACCTGTGATGACAGTATCCTCAATGTCACCTAGGTGAATAGCTGAACACAAACTAAAGACTATCACATATATCCCCTCCACAGAGACCATCACCTGGGCAGAGCTACCTGCAGGAAGTGGAACCAGGCTAGACCCACTGAAGGCTTTTGCAGGTGGCCAGGCCTCATTTACCTACAGTGAATCTAGCCATCTCTCACGATTGATTTTGTTCCCAGCAATCAGTGGATCCAGAGCCAGGAAAGTGATTAGAAAGCTAGAGTTCCTGCCTACGAGGTTGTAAGGAGGATTCTCAATGAGGTACAGCCATAAAAAGTAGTGTTGTGTCCCTCTGAGTGTAAGCTGTGTTTTTTGTCTTTCATTGCCATGATAAATATCTCAAAGAAACATCTTAAACTGGGGGGAGATTTGTTTTGGCTCACAGGGCTGGGGGTTTCAATCCATGTCTGGCTTGTTCTAATGCTGTCTGTGGTCCTATGGTAAGGCAGAGCAACACGGTGACAAGAATATATGACAGACAAAGCTGTTTGCTTATTCGTAGCCAGGAAGCAGAGAGGGAGGGAGGGAAGGAAGGAGGAGGTGAGGAGAGAGAGGGAGAGAAGCCTGGGAGAAGACACCACTTAAATCATTGGTTCTCAATTTGTGGGTTGAAACCCCCTTTGGGGTGGTGACCCTTTCACAGGGGTCACCTAAGACCATTGGAAAACACAAGTATTTACATTACAATTCATAACAATAGTAAATTTATAGTTATGAAGTAGCAAGAAAAATAATTTTATGCTGGGGGGGGGGGTTCACCACAACTTGAGGAGCTGTATTAAAGGGTCACAGCATTAGGAAGGTTGAGAACTGCTGACTTAAATATCCTTAATGACACAATACTTCCTCCAACCAGGGCCTACCTCTCACAATCTCTTAATAATACCATGAATGGATGAACCTACTGATAAGGTCGTGACCCTCATGATCTATCCAATCACCTCTCAGGGGTTGAACACACTAGCTAGGACTAAGCCTGCAATATATAACCCTAAGGGGGGCGTACTTCATATCCAAGTCATAACAAACTGTTCAATGCATCTCTTAGAGAAAAGGGGCGGGGCTTATGGGCAGAGGTGACTGACTACACAACAGAATCACTGAATGTTGAGGCCTTGTGGCAGAGAAGAATGGGTGGGTTGTAAAGGTGGTGGGCAAGTGCACGTGGCTTGGGGAAGGTGGGGGTACAAGGGCCAGCATGTTCCTCAGGAGGCCTGGGAGCCCTATCCAGGAACATCCTATGTGGGCACGGGAAGGATTTATGTGGCTTGCACTTTAGAAAGTTCCAGATGGTCCCACACTTTCCACTAATACATTCATCAAGAAATGCATTTCTGTTTAAAGCATGGCCTTAGAGGGATCTATAACCCTAACTGCCACTCTCATGAGCACTGCTCAGGCCCCAGGGAAAGACTTCTCCATGTCTCCTTCCTTACGTCGGGGAGACAAAAGTTTACCGAGCTGGAAAAGGCATGAAGGTTTGTGGATTATGCCACTGCCCACATCAGGGACATCGTGCTTTGGAGTGGGTAGTGGGGGACTGGGGATTTAAGCAGTGGAAATGCTTAGATATAAGACCAATTAATTAACTTGTCAAATCCTTCTTCTCAGAGCGGGTGCAGCGGATTCTCTCATAATGAAGTATCCAGTGCTCTGAGCACCCAATCTCCTGTTTTCCTTGTGTTCAAATTCATAGTTCTAGAAGTACTCGCTAATTAGCATGGTATTTGCAGTAGCTGAATGTAAAAAAGCGAGAAACATTTTGCAATATTAAACAACTCATCTCGCTCTTAAGGTTGTATCTGCCTAGTCCCCCCTCAGTATTTTCAGGGGGTTGGTTCCAGGACTCCCCACAGATACCCAAACCCACAGATGCTCCAATCACATATATAAAATTTCATAGTGTTCGAATGCAAGCAAAACGCATTCTTTAAATCTCACTTAGATTACTGACGCTCCCTAACGCTGTGTGCACATGATATATATAAATACTCATCACATTGTATTATTCGAGGATCAATGACTGCACACGTTCAGTATAGATGCAAGCTTTTCAAGGAATACTTTCAATACACGAGAGTGGTTGATTCCGTAGATGCGGACGCCATGGGTATGGAATGCTGACTGTATAGCGGCCTAGACCCTAGCATGCAGAGTAAGTGACGCAGACTCAATGATAGGAAATAGTGGTGGAATGAGCTCCTATGTTTCCCGAAGGGGTAATTTATCAGTGGTGAGCACATTGTAGTATTTAAATATAAGCAAAATTTAAAGCCGTCTTCTAAAAACTTAGAAATATGGCTCGAAGAATTCTTATTGTCACTTCTTATTTCTATGGCTACAGTGTACAAGTTTCTCCAAATTGAAATTAGTAGGGAAGAAAAAAAATACCCTAAGAAACACAATGACTCAGGAGACGGCACCAGTGTTGGCATTACTCGCAACAAACAATTATTGTGTAAATACCTTGATTATGGCAACACAATTAGGGGGTCTGTTTAAACAGAAGCAAGAAAAATAATTTTGGAGTAAATCTATAATAGTTTTTTTAATGATTTAATCTTTGTTTTCTCATTTATCCAATCATTGTTAGCACTCAGACAGTCCTGTGCAAAAATAAATTAATCTGTTTTTGCTATTTGCTGAATTTCATTCACAGTAAAATGATCCACGGCTAACACTTATATTTTGACTTTGTCATCATAAAGATGTTTTTGTTAAGGTAGGAAGAAGCCTCGGTCCACGTAGGCTGCTACAGTAAAATACCATAAACAGGGTAAATTAGAAGCCAGACATTTACTTCTTACAGTTTTGGAGGTTGGGAAATCCAAGGCTGGGGGGCTGCTAAACAGTCTGGTCAAGATCTGTTTTCTGGGTTTGTGCCTTCTCTTTGCATCTTCAGGTAGTGAAGGGAGGAAGGGGTGAGCTGGGCTGCCTTCAGAAGAACACAGTATGAAAGCTGCATCCTTAGCATCTAGTCAACTCCCAGCAGCCCCTCCTGCCAATACAATTGTGTTAGGGGCTAGGATTTCTACATATGAATTTGGAGGAGTATAACATTTTCGGTCTCTAATAAAGGATAAATCATTTAACCAAATAGTTTTTAAATCTTATTTTGAACCTTTGAAGTGTTTGGATGTGTGGGCTTCTGTTGGCCTTTTTGCTCTGAACTCTGCCAGTGTCAGAGTTGACATGCTAGGTGGATTTTTGGTTTGGTACAGTTTTAGTCAACTCCCTTGGACTCAGCTCAATAGTCACATCACAGCCTTTAGTGAACAGCTGGAATGCTGAGACATTGGCGAAGAACCTGATACCTCCATAACTGTAGCCATGGGAACTTGAGGATATTCATGTCTCCCTCACTTGCAGGGCATCTTCTGGGGCATCAGACCTAAGTCAATGCCTCAGGAATGCCAGGCGAGTGTCTACAACTGAGCAACATCCCCGGCTTCATTGCTCCGCCATTTTATAAACAAAGAAACCGAGTTACAGAAAGGCAGAGTATCCTGCCAGGAACACACAACTAATGAAGCATTTGAAAACCCTGAATGAGGATTGTGGGCCAAAGGAAGGATGAGGGAGGCGGAGCAAAGAGCTGACACACAGGCACCCGCACTGCAGGATCCCCACAAGCCCTTACACTGACTCTAGTTAGTAGTGTCCAGCCAAGTGAACAAAGGAGAGCATGAAGGTAGTTCTGCACTGAACCATGTAGGCTTTGGTCCCACCCTTTCTGTCAACCAAACCGCTATCTCCAACATTGTAAAACAAACAGTAGAGACAGAATGCTCGGGAAGATGTCTCCCAGTCTCTCTGCCCTATGTCTGAGCGATTCCCCAGGGGCTGCAGGTTTGTGGAACCCCAAGGGCTGCATTTGGCCTCAATCCACCATTCTCCTTTATTTCTGAAACCACGTGCTATTGCTGGAACACTGACTCCATCTGGTCCTGATTCGTTGCCTCCTGATTTCGCTCCCTGCTGGAAAGCACTGCATCCTGCCCGAGGCACCTTGGGGAGTTGCTCTCACAAACTCCCTGGTTTTTTTCCCCTGAGGCTTAGCAAGTCAGGCATTGCCAACAGCTCCCTTCCTTCTGCCCCAGCAGTCTATAGTCTGGCGGAGTAGGCTTCTTTCTGTCTTCTCTCCTTAGGGAGGCCTGCTTTCCAGCCTTCCTCCCCAGGACACCGCCATGTCACTCTTACTCCCCATGGCCTGCTTCCCTCTCTCCTCAGGAAGCTTCCTTCATAATCACATTTTCTGCCTGCCCACTTCCACCTCAAGCTCCTGGCCCCTAATACTATCTCCTCCACCCTTCTCTCTCTCTCTCTCTCTCTCTCTCTCTCTCTTTCTCTCTCTCTCTCCTCCAGTTTGTCTCCTTCATCTGTTCCATGTGGCATGCGACTGTCTCTGGGATGATTTCTTTATCTATCAAATGGGGATTTTTTTTTTACTTGATGAAAATAGCTTCGTGTAGTAAATAAATAATTATAAAATAATTAAAAAAAAGATTTTCCCAAAAAATAGGAAAAAAAAACCCAGTGTGTTGCAAACCTCAATCATTAGTGTCTCTTAGTCTTTTGGGTGGGCTTTGGGAATTGACCCCAGGGCATCTCACACAAGGCAAGTGTTTACAGATCTGAACCTTCTTTTTACATTTTATTTTGAGACTGGATCTCATCCCATTTCTCAGACTGACCTTGATATTATTCTGGAGCCCAGATAAGCCTTGAACTAGGGACTCTGACACTTTAGCTTCCTACTACCTGGGGTTACAGATCTGTGTCACCGAGCCAGGCTTGATTTGATGAGTCCTTGTGATGTACGGAAAGTTGGATTCTCAGTTATGTGTCCAGGCTTTACTAGAGGTTCTTCACCTGCTCTGAAAACCTAAGGGAAGGAAACAGGCAACCATCTGGGAAGTCACTCTCCCTAGAGTCTGGAGGATTCTTGAGTGGTCCAGTTCTGCTGGCTCCTTGTGTTTCTGATGTCCATCCCCATCTCAGTTCTAGAAGCCTCTCTTGATGCCTCACCTTCTGTCCTCATTTGTTGTCTGCCCTGATTTCCCCAGAAAGTGATCAAAGGCTTTCTTCCCAAGACACTATTAGTACAACTAATGTCACAATTGACATATTTTTCCCATGATTTTGAGAGCAGTGGGAGATTGTAGGTCTGAGAAAAGAAAAAAAAATATTGAATATTATATGCCACTGCTTACAAAGGCACAGAATTTTGGGGGTAAAAAGAGAGGTGTTTGGTCAAGGTGAGGCATTTTGGACTGAACCAAACTCTCTTAGGCCATCATGGAAGCTCACTATGGTTTACTAAGGTCCTGGCCTGACCTTCATCCTGGGCACACAGTTCTGCCCTTGGAGTTGGCCATGACAAATGACTTTCATCTAGCATGAGAAGATGAATTTAATGGACATTTCTTATGCCCTGGCTTGGCTCAGGGGAACCTTTGAGGCTCCTTCTTGAAGACAAAAAAGTGCCTGGGATGGTGACCTTTGGCTAAATGGGATGATAACCCCTCAGAAAACCAGTTGAAAATAGTAAAGCTCTGGTAGGCTGTCTTGAATAGAGAGCAGGCTGTTCTTACTGCCCCCAAATGCTCACTTGGACTTGTTATGTGAGTGAGAAATAAAATTCTTGGGTGTGACCTATTATACACTTTGGAACCCGTTTGTCTCTGTAGTGGGGACTGCTATAACACACATTCAACTCTTTCTTCCTCAGGCTCACCACTCTTACAGTCTTTGTGCAATAATGACATTCTGTGATAGATGACACCAAGCTCCCCAAGGGTAGGCAGTATGCACTGTCCCTCCAGCCCCTCTCCCTGGTGCCAACAGGTGCTCCAGGAAGTTTTCTCTGATTGCATGGAATGCCTCTGGGCTTTCGGAAACATCGGCAGCACCATCTGGCTAGAATGGGCATCCGTGTTGCCTTTTGATCAGTCTGATGGCTCATCATGCTTCTCAACTGCTTTGGAGTCATCAAAAGCACAAGCCCCTGTGAGGGACTTTTCTTGATCAGACTATTTTGAGGCAGGCAAATCCACTCTAAATGTAGGTGGCACCTTCTAGTGGCAGCTCAGATAAAAGGATATCAAAGAAGGAAACTTTGCTGTTTGCCTGCTTGCCTCCACTCTTGTTGGCAAGTTCAGCTATCCTGTTGTTACAGCATCCCTTAGCTGCTATTAAGACCATTGTCTTTGGGATTCTAATATAGACTGAAAAGCAGCAGCTCTCCAGGAATCCTTTAGACCTTCAGCAACTGATTGGGACTGTCTGAGATGTCCAGACTTGTAGATTGAGCAACTATTGGATTCTCAGCCTCGTCAGTGTGAGACAGCTATTGTTGGACTACCTGGACCATATCCTGAGTCCTGTAAGCCAAATTATTAGTGTGTGTGTGTGTGTGTGTGTGTGTGTGTGTGTGTGTGTGCTTTATGTTATCTGTTCTGTTCTTTTGGAGAGCCTAACATTGGCACAGAACCCTGTGCCTTCTCTCTTGATCCTACTTGGCCTTAAACTTACCTGATTCTGACTTAGAAATTAAGCTCACACACCTGGTTCTAGATGGTTACACCACTAAAGCCCAGAGCTGTGTTCTCTCCTCCAATACTCTGGTTCTGAACAGTGCACGGACCTCTGCTTTCTAGGCTCTTCCAGTTCCAAGTTGCTGTCTCCTGACTAATAGCATTTGTAAAACCATATGTATTTGTCCTCCCTCTAAATGAAGATCAGTTGTGCAGGCTTCTGGAACATCTACAACGTTGCCATACCTTTAATGTCCTGTTTGGATACTCAGGGTACTGAGAGGACCTGTGCTACAGATCAGTGGGAAGAGTGAGTGAGATGATACAGGAGAAACACTAAACACTGTATTTGGCATACAGCAGGTGCTCAATAAGTGTCACTATCATTAAGATTATGATGCAATTTCACCTTATATTGTCACTTTATGAATTTTAACCCATATCCCTCCAATATCCCTTAGAGAAATCAAACCCAGGGCCCTTCATCAAGAAAATAATCACCCCATGTAACCAAGAACAGTGTTAGCATTTGCAAGCCTGATGCGTCAAGTTAGTAGGTAATATAATCAAGTGGGAAACTGAGGCCAGGAAAGATTCTGAGATCCGCTAGTGAGAAGTAGAATGGGACCCAGGTCCTGGTACTGAATCCAGTCTTCTATTTGTTACAGTAGGCTCATTTCTGTGCCTGCATGACATCCTCCTGTCCGTGCAAACAGTGGTAAAGGTAGTCTGAAGATGACGTCTGCATTAGGGTTCCCAAGAACAACAAAGCCACTAGAAATAATACATAAAAGTGGCCCCATCAGGGACTAGGTCATCAACAATGGCTATCTACTCACTGGATAGCCAGAGAACAACGTAGCTGCTTAGTCCAAGAATATGGAAACCTCAGGCCATGGAGGATCAATGACAGCTCTATCCAGGGTTGAATTGAAGACCTGCAAGCTCCTTGAAGTGTCATTGTGTGAACCCACGTTAGAAGGTCTGATGGTCAGGGGCAGTGGGAGCAGTAACAGCTGCTCCTGCTCAGGAAGACTGGAGCTTGCATGCAGTGGCTGGCTTTCTCCCGTTTTGATCTCATCCTGGCCCTAGCCATATGATGTATCAGTATCCAGAGTGGGTTTCCCCCTCAGTTACTGTACCACGGGTCAGTCATCAGTGACAGTGTAGTCTTCATGTAGTCTCACTAGACGTGTGTTTTACTAATCTCTTGGATTATCACATCACTCCATTAAACAAAGCTGATAATCACATTTAAACTCCATGACTCCATGACACTGGCACGGGGTCTCCAGTGTTCCTCTACATGCACAGGTACCTCCTTATGCACACGGCCACACCCATACCAGCATGTCTGACTTCTCTGAGCTCAGAGGGCAGGTGCTCCTGGTGGCTTGTCTGCCCCTTAGCAGTGTGCAGCTTCTCACTACTCTGCTGTAGCCACGACACTCCTCCTAACAGACGGTGAGCTATCATTCTCCATCACATGCCTTTACCCTCTGACTCTGGACCCTGCGTTACCATTGCTAGCTCTCCATTGTTCTGACTCCCTTAGTTAAAACCCCAACTTCGGATCTCTTCCAGAGTTTGTTAGGAAATACAGGCCCCTGCAATTCACTAGGAGGTGTAAAGGGCACAGCAGTGAGAGACACCCATCCCCCACTCCTCATCTACCCCTACCCACCCCACCAAACCCACACTATGCCATGTCTCATAGGTGACTACTTTAGACCTGGCTTTCGGAGATGGGCAAGGGGCCACGGATGGCCTTAGCAGAGGAGTCTTTCAAAAAACGTGTTATGCTGCCATAGAGCTGACTTTCTCCACAACCACTCACTCTTCACCTCACCCAAACTCTGTTTTCCTTTTTTGGTGCCAGGAAGCAGCTATCTCCTGGGCGGAAATCCCAGTCTTACAACAGCATCTACCTGTATTCTTAGACTCTTGTGGGGCTCCCCAGCCAGCCAAGGGAGAGAAGGTTTACTGACTCCCGGTCTCCTTGCAAAGTTTCTGGGGAGGGTGTGGTTTAGCCGCAAACTGCTGCCTAGGCTAATCCATTTTCTCTGTGCATTTGCAAGAGACATAATTAAGAGTTCTGCTGAGGGGGGAAAATAAAGCACACCATTAGATTTGTTTAGCATATTACACTAGGTCTAGTGCCTGCCTGAGCCCTCCCGCCACACAGGACATTAAGCTAAGACTCTGGAAACAGCTCCAAGGTTGCTTGATAGGATCTGTTCCATGTTAATTCCGAGTAAATATTTGCTATGCAGGCTTTATGCTCTGCTGCCGGCAGGGACTCTGAAAGGTGGGCTTCCCTCTAAACAGTAATCATTTCATTATCAAACCACTTAAGCATGGCCTTCCTGAGGCGCCCCACCCCCAACTCAGTTCTGGGTTTCTCTTGTATTTTGATTCCTCCCGTGTTTCCATCCCCGCCGCTGGACTTGCGTTCCTTCTTCTCACCATCTTCGCCTTTCTCCCTCTTTCTTCCCTAGCCTGTGTCCACAGCTGGGAGCTCAGCTTCTGGTGGCATGAAGTGACCAAGCAGCTGACAAGAATCTCGGATTAAGGATGGTCAGGGCTTTGCTCGCCTCTGAATCTTTTGCCTGGGTGGGAACGGGTGTGACCGGAAGCTGAGGAGCTGGAGAGAAACAGGAAAGGCTTCACACAGGGTCAAAAGAGTTCAGAAGTGGGCTTGGGAGAGTTAAGTGGAAGGAGGCTGGAATCTCATGTGAAAATGGATTGGGGTGTGGCTTGAGGGTCTTTCTCAGAGCGGGCTGGAATGGAAACTTGTACTTTGGACCAGTCATGTTTAATGTGTGAACATTCCTATGTTTGGAAGAGTTCCAGACACCCTCACTGTGCTCTGTGAAAGGTGCCATGCATGGACACTCAGAAGATGTGGTCCTTTATATCTACTACAGGAGAGCAAGGGATGGATGTTGGGAGGGAGGGAGAGAGGGACATTGGCCAAGCTAAGCTTGGCATGGTCATGAGAGGTCCTGGTGAACTCCACACGTGGACTCTAAGCCTCTTGGAGGCAGAAGAACCTCAGAGGTCAGGTGGACAACATCACACATTAGCTCCTTCTAGTCAAGCCTGTTATGATAAAGACAGCTTTCCTGAGAGGAGCACTCAGCCTCCAGAGTAGTAGAGTCCATGGTAGGGCAGCACTGGGGAAAGGGATCTCATTACTGCATTGAACCAGCATCATCTATCTGACTTACTGGTCCTGGGACACACTCCGGGATATCCAGAGACCTTGTTCAATCCCTCTACCATGTTTTTTTCCTGGCTTTTCTTCTTGCTCTTTATCTCAATTCTCCATACATAGTGACTTGTGTAAGTTGTGGCTTGATGTCTTGCCATAGACTGGAGGGTAGGAGCTGGGTTCTGTAGCCCAGTCCGCAGCAGAGTCCTGGCAAATAGACACGGTTCCCTTTTATTTTTTCCTTCCCTTCTTCCTCAGAAAACCCTAACTTTCTCTACTTACTTCCTAAGTTATGCAGTAATTTGAAAAGGAGGCCAGGGTGGGCCTACCATCCCTGTGTATTGCTCCAGGGTGATAAGCTTTTTCTACAGAGTCAGGCAATAAATATTTAAAGTCTCAGTTCTTTAACTCCTGAGCTCTGTCATCACAGTGCTAAAAACAGTCATAGCTAATATCTTTTTTTTTTAAACAAAGGGGATGGATGTGATCATATTTCAATAAAGCTTTATTTACAAATACAGGAAGTAAATCGCTTTGCTCTACAAACTAACATTTTAGGAATCTAGACTGGATTACCTTTGGAGAACTAATAGTATCAACCATTCAAGTAAGAAGTGGTTAGCAGGAAAGAGGCCTTAGCCGTTTATGACAATGACAACCTCTGTGGTAGGCAAAGAGAAGCAGGTTAACTGCAAGACCTGTGGTTCGTCAGAGGACAGGCTGGGGATGAAGCTGGGCCACAGCTGGGAGCCTATTCCATGTATCTGAGAGCCTGTCACTGCTGAGCTTGGCACTCAGTGTGCAGCCCAAGAGGGGAGAAGTAGAAAGGGGTGAGCATCCTGCCCTATCAGGTGCTCAAATATTACCAGGGTGAAGCCTCATGGGAATGCATTGAGCCACCACATTTAGATAGTTGCTTAACTGGTTAGAGTTTAAAATGGTGAGATTTGAATAGAGCAAGAATACGTGTGACTGTGATTAGGCTGAACCTGTTCCTGCAGCTAAGGTATGCATATAGGATGGTACAGCCAAATGGAGGTCCTGCAGAGTGTGTGTATGTGTTTAAATGAATGCACATACATGTATGCACATTTATTATTGAGCTCACTATGTTCTTCTGTAACTGCCTTGTCCATTTTTCTCCCAAGACAGGAAACTCCTTGAGGGTGAGGGCTGTTCTTCATCTGATTATTTTCAGTGCTTAGCATAGAGTTTGATGATACTTAACCAAGGGGCCATAGTGTAGATGTAATTAAATTGTTTAATTGAATTAGTTGAGTGGAGGCTGGGCATTCAATATAGCCATGGCTGTTAGAAGGGATTGCACGCAGCTATTTATACATGGAGCTGCCAGGGGTGGTGCATGTCCCAGTGTCAAAGTGCTTACAAGTACACATGGAATTCTTGTAAGGCATATAGTATGTATGATATATATCATATCTATCACATGTATCATATATGAACACATCCACACATGTGTGTGTGTATGTATGTATGTATGTATGTATGTATGTGTGTTTATAATGCCCTTTGGCCTTTGAAAGGTAGGCATTTGAGATTTGAGATGTGTATATGACCAGAAGGATGTTGGAATATGACCACAAGGTCAGATAAGGGTCTTTATGACTCACACTGGATGAACATGCAAACAATAAACTCTTGTGGGATATTTATATTAGACACACAAGATGGGGATTAAGGGTTTGTGTGTATGGGATATGGTTTAGTTACTTATTGTGACCAAATACCTGAGATGAACAAACAGAGGGAGAAGAGTTTATTTCGGCTTACTGTTTTAGGGGATGCAGCCCATGATAATGGGTGGGGCATTGTAGGAGGAATGGGGCAGCCACCTCTTTGTAAATGCAGGGGGACCCCACACAGCTGCAAAGGCATTTCCTGCAGGAGGACCTAATTGAAGACTGCCTGAGAGACCAAGGATTGCTGATGCAGACAATGCCAGCCAATCGGGAACTACTGTTTAGAAGAGATGCTTCCTTGGGACCAATGGGGTGCGGGTGGAGGGTATTAAAGGAACTTGGAGCAGTGTTCAGAGGAGCTTGCTGTGGTGTTTCTTACCTGGAGTCTGAGCCATTGGCTTCAGGCCATCTCACCTCCAACCGCCAAGGCAGGTAGGGTCAGGTGGTGAGTATCCAGAACACAGGCAGCAAGGCACGGAAGCAGGTGTGTTGGCTCCAGGTAACATTTGCCTTCACAGTTCTGAAGCAGAGTGAACAGGGAATGGAACTGGGCTGTCCATCTCAAGGGCGACTCCTAGAGGTTCCACAGCCTTGCAAAACAGCTGGGAACCAAGTGTTCAAACACATGAGCCCACGGGAAACACTTCCCATTCAAATCACCACTCCATTATACAAACATGTATAATGGGAGTGTGTGTGTGTGTATGTGTGTGTGTATGCGAGTGTACAGAGAGAGAGAGAGAGAGAGAGAGTGAGAGAGAGAGAGAGAGAGAGAGAGAAAGAGCGACAGATCTGAAGTCTATATTAAAGACCTATTCCCAGTGAGGTCGGTGGGAATGGGGTTGGGGAACACAAAGAGTATGTGGTATGTATATCTCGGCTGCTCCTGCATGAGCAGGCACGTGCAAAACAGAAGTGTGTTTTGCAAACATGGCTTGTTGAGAATGAGTTTCTCTAGGCTATGTGCATGTATATAAGGCCTGTTAAAAGTGTATATACATTGGAAGTGTATAATCAAGCTTTGGCTGTCAGTGGTGTGTGCAAATGCTGGGGCGTGTGCAGAAATGGCGGTTGTGAGGGGAACAGCAGCGTGATTGCAAACATTAGCATCAAAGCTAGTGCAGGGAGACATGTGATACGGATCTGAGAAGAGTGACCTCACATGTGAACTATAGGGCTGCAGAGTTCATATGCTCAAGGAGAGAGAGAGAGAGAGAGAGAGAGAGAGAGAGAGAGAGAGAGAGAGAGAGAGAGAGAATGAGGAGGCTGATTTACGGATATACAGAGAGGAGAGTATTGTAGGGTGTGCCTGCAGCTGTGAGCTCTTTCAAGAGTAAATATTTAGAAGCACCCATTTTGAACATGGGTTTGGAAAGTCTGTTTTCACTTTATATTCTACGTGTCGAGATGACAGCCGAGTGTGTGCATGAAGACACTGGGCTTGGGGGCTACGTATAGCTGGAGATGCATGTAAACTCTCAGGTTAGTAAGGGTAGGTACATACTGCCTTCAGTGTGGACAATTGAGCATGTGTGTACAACTAAAAGAATACCCATGCTGTGCAGACCACCCCCGGCCTCTGAATTTGCCCAGTATTCCCAAGCATGCTCTCTTTTTTCCTCCAGCTAAAGCTCTATATGGGCTGTTCTGTCCTTGAAAATTGGTCTCCCGAGTAGGTCCACAGGACGGGGCATTAACTCAGGTGGATGAGCGTCTGTACCAGAGTCTTCTCTAGAACTGGTTGCCTAGGAAGACAATTAAAAATAAATAAATAAATAAATAAAAATGTTCCCGGGGAGTCTTTAGCTGCTTGCAGAGGGAGGGAAGTGCAGACTTTAGGGGAGAGAGGCTTTAAAAGGGGGAAAAAAGAAGCAAGCTAGGAAGGAAAAGGAAAGGGAGGAAGCAGGCAAGCGGATGAGCAATTTAGTTGCGCCCAAGGCGGGAGAGCCTCTGTGGCAGTGGCGGCAGCTAACGGGCTGACAAGTTGTGTATGTTTTCCGTGCCCATTAACTCACTTACCCGAAAAAAAAAAAAAAAAAAAAAAAAAAAAAAAAAAGCGTAGTTACCATCACCCTGATGTGCCACTGCTGGAGGAGGCCTACCCAAGCCACTTGCCTCTAATCTGTGATCCCAAGGACTCACTCAACCTGAGACAGGCACCATCAGGCAGTGGGAAAGTAGTCCCCAACCTGTGCATGAAAGAAATGAAGCCTCGGCCACTGGAAATCAAGAGCCAGGGTGGCGAGCCTTATAGCTGGTGGCTGTCTCTCGGGGGATCTTTTGTCCGATACTAAGCTTCCATGTAATATAGTCTTGGGTTATTGTCTTGAGAAGGGAAAGGAGGCAAAAGAGTAGGTGGGCTAGGCAGAGGGGAGGGAGCACAAGATCATGGAAATGAAGATTTGGCATGTAGGGAAATGACTTACATTTTTCTCAGTCTTTGCTACTATGGAGCTTGACACCGATTTGATGATTTGATACCAGGCATTAAGTAAACACATACTGTATGTTATGAGCTTCTCTGGATCCTGGGTGTCAAGTACCAAAAAAATACATGGGATGTGGTTTCTGGCCTCAGGTAAGAAGTCTGAAAGGCAGCTGAATGCTCTAGAAAGAACACACCATAGAGAGGACATGGGTTCTGGTCCCAGCTCTGTGCCTTTCTAGCCATTTGGCTATGGCTGACTGCTGGGTCTCATTCTCTTCTTCTTTGTCGTTCCTGTCATCCCCAGCAAGGGATCTGTAGCGTGCATGAGCAAACTGTCCACCTTTAAACTTGGCATTGAGGTTAACAATGACATGAGGGTCTCTCTGGAAAAAAATAACTACAGCAAACCGAGAAGATCCTTTGTGGCATTTGTTAGAGAAAAGAACATTCTCTCTATCATTAGATTCTAGTCACCTTGGTGACAGATGCTGCAGGCCACCAGCCCTGGGCAGATGACACAGACTTTCCAAGCCCTGGGTTTACCTGTGAAATGGATATTCCTACTAGCCTCTTATGGGGATTGGGATAATGCATTAAAAGTGGTTAGCAAAACCTTGGGAACACGTAGCAAACAAATGTTTATTTGTTATTATCACCGGGAACTGGGGATATCTAGGCTTCCTTCCAAGAACATTCTGGTAATCTACTGTTTTAAGTTAGAAAGCATTAAGGGCTCTACGAGGGCTGGGCAAGCAGGTGCTCTTTAGTAAGCCAGACCTGTCTCCAGGAGGAGCCCAAGGGACTGTGGTGTTAGGAGCAATCTGTAGATAAGGCTACAGAGAAAGATGTAGGATTTGAGATTCTGCAGTGGGAAGGGAACTTTTGGGTTCTTGATGCCACTTTTATTTATTTATTTGGAATTGTCTTCCTGGGCTGCCTGCTAGAGAGATCTTGGGCATGGAAACCCATCTACAGGACTCCACGCCTTGTCTTTCACTCTTACCTGGAAGGTTGATTTTTAAGGATGAGCAACACACAGTGGGCTTTGACAGAGAAGGGACAAAGAGGAGGAACCTGTTGCCATGTCACACTAGACAGGCTGTGTGATGGTTTGAATCAGAAAGGCACCCCTTAGGCTAACACTTTGAACCCCCTTGTTCTCAGCTGGTGGACCCTCATGACATGAGACTGGCAGAAGTAGATCGTTAGACACAGGCCTTTGAAGGTTGGAGCCTAGATCCTAGTTTCAGCTGCTCTCAGCTTTCTGGTCCTCCATAATGGTAGTCTACTTCTGTGTCCACAAATGTGCCTTCCCCACCACGATGGAAAGAGTCTTTTTGAAAACAGAAGCCAAAAGAAACCTTTCCCTACCTTAAATTGTACCTAGTATACTGGCTATACCAACTCAAAAGCAACCTATATACTATGCAACCTTACAAAGGGTCAGAGTCAGGCTTTCCCCTTCTCACCTTGACAAAGACTAAGTCCCAGGATGACGGTGTTCAACTCTACCCATGGTGACACCCTGTCTTTCCACATAAGACCCAGACGGGTACCTGGGATACTCCAGGGAGTGACTTCAGCTGCTTGAAAAAGAAGGAACAGTTCACATACCCAATTCCTTATGAGGAACTTGACCAAAGTATTAAAATAATGCTACTAGCAATAAGGTTACCATGCTCACTGCCTGCTTCCTGTGTGACTGGAAGTATTCTAACTGTTGAACTCAGCTTTTTAAACCTGATGAGTCCGGTTAGTGTTGCCATCCAGAATGTTGCCCGGTTTTCTTGGCTCGACCATGTACAGGTCTTGTGCAAATAATGATAGCTGTTGTGAGTTCATTAATCCAACAGCCATACCAAGTCTAGAAAACAACATTTTACTGCATCCTTCCCATCCTCTGGTTCTTACCTTATGTCCCCCTTTTCTTCCATGTTTTGGTGCAATGGGACTGGGGTTAGTGGATTGGTATAGACGTCCCAATTAGGGTTAAGCACTCAAGAGTCATTTGTTCCCAGCCCTCTGACAGTTGTGAGCATTAACCACTACCGCAGAGAAAGGCTTCTCTGGTCAAGGCCAAGGCATGCTTATGGGCATAAGCATAAATATTTAGAAACCCATTTGACAACATGTCTGTTTAGTAAGACAATCACATTTGGTTCTGGAGAGTTGAGGGTGGGTGTGATCAAGATACATGCTTACATGTTTGAAATGGTTCAAGAGTAAGTGAAAGCTACTCTGTAACTAAAACAGGAGTCCTTACCGTCACTCCAGGGCGGTGCCCTCATCCTCTCTTCTTGTAGAGATGAGCAATTGAAGGGACAAGCTTTAAGAAACCAGTTCCAATATCCCGATAAGTCATCTCTCTGCCTCACGATGGGGCTTTTGCGGGCAAAAGATCACATCAGGGCATTGGGGCGAGTCCAGAGCAAAGCCACAGCTCAACC
Source organism: Arvicanthis niloticus (assembly GCF_011762505.2). Lineage (NCBI taxonomy): Eukaryota > Metazoa > Chordata > Mammalia > Rodentia > Muridae > Arvicanthis > Arvicanthis niloticus. The sequence goes on from NC_133434.1 coordinate 15,151,224, forward strand.
CTTGAAAGGAGAAAGAGAATGAAAGACACTCAAATACAACCATGGGTTGATGTAGGTAGCATTTCCCTCTCTGCCTTTGTTTTTGTCCATAATTTTCTTACGTAAAATGTCGTAATGTGACACAAACCAACAAACCAAGTTATCTTGAGAGAGAGAGTACAGTTACTTAGCACTCTTCCCTGACATCACCCAGGAGTCTAAGACTATTAAGGCTGTAGGGGAAGCTGGAGTGATAAGGCCCTCTTTACCCCGAGATGCCAAGGATCTGTCCCTCTGCAGGGCTTGCTGTGTGCCTGGTTAAAGACTCCGGGACTGTTTGGATTGTTTTTCTGAAGTCAGAAGGTAAACTCTGATTCGAGGCTCTGGGCTTGCTGTTGCTGGAGGGAGTTTGCTGGGAGGTTCAGACGCAGCCAGGCAGCTAGTTTATGCAGAGGGCAGCAGATCCTGAAATTCTTAAAACAGCTCCCTGCTAGAGAATAATTCCCCCAGAGCCTCCCCAAAGGCAGCGCAGGGCTCTGCTTGGCTCACATAAAATACCACTTGGCCTTGAGGACTCAGAGAAGGGTCCTGAGATAGGAGGGGGGAGGCTTTTGCCAATTAGACCCTCTCAACAACATAGGTATTTGTTCATCCCAGCATCCGCACCTCCGACTCTTCCCTTACCTGTCTGCTTATCTCCAAACACTTCCACTTCTTCCCTTGGCTGCTAGGAGCCTCTCTCCAGTCCCAGCTACCCTTTAGAGAATAGGAAGATAACAGTGCATCCAAAGAGATGCCCAAGACACAAGAAGCAGAGCTAGGCTCTGGGCTGGTAGAGCCAGGCAGCATCCAGGGGGCCCTTAGGACTGAGAGCAAACAGTGAGGTCCTAGTGGAACAATTGGAAGCCCGGCCTTCCAATCCATCCTGCCTCCCCTGGCTTGCCCCACCTGCAGGGGAGAAGAAAGCAGCTCAAGGGGGCAGAGGGGCCACTATGGTGTCGGATAAAGGCAGCTCGGTCCTCAGCTCAGGCATTCTCTGCTTGGATATGTGGCCTTATTTATGCCTGGCTAAAAGATCATTAAAGCCTTTGCTGGGGTTGGGGGCGGGGTGGCCTACAAGGAGAGTGGATTAATATTAGAACACCCTGTCACAGCTGGAGAAAAGGCGGGATTGATTTTATAGGGAGTTTAGTCAGAGCCGCTTGTGAAACCCCGGGGGTTGCGCTGGAGTGTATCCATCTCCTCCATTAGGAAGACCCCATGGGAATATTCAGCTGCAGTGTTTATTACGACCAAAGCTGCGTATCACCGAGCGTGAGCCGCCCTTATGCAGCTCCCTTTTAGCGTCTGCCCAAGCTCCTAGTGACTCTGTCCTGGGGTCTCACACGGCTGTCTTTACCAGTCAAACTTCGTGGCTGGACCACAAAGGCGCTGGCACTGTGCAGAAGCGTTCCTTTGGTCCCTAGATCTGGCAGGGCAGCTCTAGAGAGCCCCCTGCTGGAAGACACTGGTGAGCCCCATCTACCGTCTCCTTCAGAGAAGTTGCCAGAGCCTCTCAAGCATACTTAGATTTCTTCTCAGCCTCGCATAAAGTCTGAAGATGGAGCCAAGAGAGTGTGGTCCGTCTTCTTTTCAGAAAACACGAGTCAAAGTTTGAAAAACTTGGTTCTCCCAGAGTCGGCTTAAAAATTGGCTGAGTGGCCCTTTAAGAGTCAGATGCCTCTTGTTAGCTGCAGGTGTGAAAGTTCCCAGTACACGAGAATCACCCAATGCTAGTCAGTGCTGCTGTGATATCAGAGGACAATTCCAGTACATTCTAAATGGGACTCAATTTTCAAACATTTAGTTTAAACAAAGCCCCCTTGGGACACCTTCACTGTGGAAGGCATAGCTTACCTGTGGACACAAAATGTCTGTAGGGTCTTGTTCACCTGCTTCCTTTCCAACGGAGGTGCTCATGGACAGGAAGAGGACAAAGCTCAGAGCCAACTGGAGAGGTCTGAACCTAGGTATGTTCTGTACACCTCATCTCCTGGCATACAGACCCAGATATAACTGGCCGGGTCTGAGGTGATGTGAGCATCACCTCTGGGTCAGCTCACTCCCTGAGGGACATTGGTTGAACAGGTGAGTAGCATTAAGGGTCTTGTTCAAGGAGCCAAGAATCCTGGCTGAGAAGACGACTAAGTCAGGAGATGCCCAGGGTTTCATCCCTGGCACCCATATAAAAGGCCTGGGATGGTGATAGGTGATTGTCTCCTCATAGCTGGAGAGGCAGAGACAGCAGCTCTCTGGGGCTTGCTAATCTGCCAGTTCAGCCCAATTGGTGAATCCCAGGCCAAGTGAGAGACCCTGCACCTAAAAAACAAGATGAATGGTGCCTGAGAAAGAACTCGATTCAGGGCTGTCCTCTGCCCTTCATCTGCATTGACACAAATGTGTGAACTCAGCTGAGCACTTACACATGCATCGTTGTCACGCATTAAAATCATGCACACACACACACACACACTCACACACACTCACAAGTATGCACTCACACACATCACCCCCTCCTCACATCCATATACAGAAGCTAAGAGTCCGAGCCAGAAGGGCTCACACCTCGCTTTGCAGAGCCGCCATAGCTCGCTGGGTAAAGGCCAGACACACTGCTCAGCAGTTCTGCCTTTTGGAACATAATACTAAAACCCAGATTCCCCAGGAGCCAGAGGACCTGAGTTCCAATTCTTGAGCTTCCTGCCATTCACTCCTCTGCTCCTTTGAAGAAGTTATGCCCTGTGCCTCAGTTTCCTGGTCTTTGAATGGGTGTAATAATGGCACGGGCGTTAAAGGTAATACTAACAGTGTTGAATGAGATGATATGCAAAGTGTCCATAGAAGAGCCTGGCAATTATGATCTTACAGTGTCAATTGCATGACATCTAGAGGCCATTCTATTGTGGCGTCTGATATACTGAGATCCCCCTGAGAATAGGGACTCAAAATCATTGCTTCTATGTTCCCAAAGTGCAGCCCGGGGATGATGTATACAATGGAAACTTGGTACAAGACATTGGAACTGTTGGACTGAGTGGGATGGGTTGCAGTGATGATGGGGCTGTCCTAAAATTGCCAAGGAACTGCAAAGTCCAAAATGGAAGTGAGAGCAAAGTCAGTATCAGATAGGACGCTGCCAGGAGTTAGAGTCAAGGTTAGGAATGGAGGTGGTGGTAGGGGTTTCCATATGCAGGGAGCACTCAGTGCAGAATCAGAACCCAAGGAAGAAAACTGAGAGGAGGGTAGGGGAGTTGTCAAACCCAGGAAGAAGAGATCAGGGGCACTGTCCTTCTGACAGTGGCTGGATGTTCGGTACAAGGAGGGTTGTGTAGGTAGTGGTGGGAATGCTGTGTAGGTATACTCCGAATGGAACCTCCTTTCTCTTGCACATATTTAGACATCTTGTACCTGTCAAGAGGTCCAAAGTTCTTGGAGGGAGAGAATTGCAAAGGCTGCAGGAATCTCTGCTATGTGAGTAGCCACGAAAACCAAACGCAGAAGGTCCCAGGGCTTGTGAGTCTTTAAAACAACAAACAGTACAAAAAACAGTTCTGTAAAATATAACCAGAAGATAATAATAACCAGAAGATTAAAGTGGAAATTAAAACAACTCAAGCCCTGCACCTAAGAGGTAATCATCACTAATATTTAGGTCTAGAGCTTCAGCAGAATGAGGGGTTTCCAGGCTCCTACAGGGTTCCCCACCTTGTTGTCCTAAATGAACCTACCTCCTGAGAAACAAAAGAAACCCCCGATGGTTGGTTAGCAATTGTAGCCTCAAAGTGAGAGTCCAATGCCATCCCATAGCCCCCCCACCCACTCTAACCAGACTTCAACCTTCAAGCCCCTCTTTGGCTTGAAACCCTGCTTTGGGTGTTTTGTTCTGTAAGATGCACAGGGATTTGCACATGTGACTACACCCAAAGGAGCCCAGCTCTGCAGGCTGCTGTTATCTGGTTTCCCCCCCTCCCCTTTTACGACACAAAATGTCAAAGACATCTCTCCAAGTCAATAAGTATAGAACCACATTATCATTTTTAATGATTGCGTACTACTTCTCTCTTGTATGTCTCATGCTTTACTGAACTGCTCTCCTATTGATTGGCATGGAAGTCAAATTTTGCTGTTACAAATAAAGGCTTTCACAGACCGTCTTGTACTTATACTGTTTCCTACTTAGGCAATTATTCCCATAGGGTAAATTCGAGAACTATTAAATGAACAATCATGCACAGTTTATACTTTGATAGATAAAACTGTATAGGTTTTTACCTGCTAGCTATGCAAAGGGAGAATCGTCTACTTTGTCATCTGGATAATAAGCAAGGTGCAATTTGTAGGCTTTAAAGAAAGATCAATGCTGATCAGATGTGTAAAACCATCTCATTCCTTATCTTGGATTATGGCAGAGGCTGTGTGTTTTTCATGTTTCTCAGCCATTTGTATTTCTTCATTTGTGATTTGTTTGAATATTAAAAATGACGAGGGCTGGTGAGCTGGCTCAGCGGGTAAAGACACTTGCTGGCATGCCTGGCAACCTGAGCTTGAGCCTGAGACCCGCAGAGTAGAAGGAGAGAACTCTACAGAGTTGTTTTATGACTCCCACACATGCACTTTGACACACACAAACACACACACACACACACACACACACACACACACACAAACATACATACATACATATGCACACATGCATGCATTCATGCACATGCACGCATACACAAAACAAGTACAGAAACGAATAAGTGTATTTTTAAATCGTGAGGACAAAGCACAAATAAAAGAAAGTGCCATTTTATAGGAGAATATTGATGTAAGAAAATAGTTATAATAGCATTCCAAAATGATTGGAGTATGGACTACATAATATTATTATTATTGTAAGATAGTATCTTTTAAAGAAAACATAGAAAGGTAGGCAAAGACTGAAGACTTAACACATTCCACAGGGTTAATGGGTCTGGAAAGCATGCAATTAAAATAGTGTTAATAAAAGAAGAACAACAAAAGCCCCATAGGTTCATGTAAATCATTGCTGGGTCACTGGGAACGAGGTACATGTTTTTAAATTTTATTTTTTAATCACCTTTCAAAGTAACAGGTTTCCCTATGGTATTTTCACACCTACTCAGTTTTGGTTGCTTTTGTCTCTTTCCACACCCTGATCTCCCTCCATTCCAAGCCCATCCTTGGACTTCAGTAGCTTTCCCTTGTTTTCATCTCAAATATGTTCTATATTTAAAGAAAAAAAATAAACAATAACAAAACCAAGCTGGACTGGCAAAGCTTGACATCTGGCCATCAAGTCTGGCAATGTCAGGTGGGTCCCTGGGACTCACAGGGTGGCAGGTGTGTCCCTGGGACTCACAGGGTAGCAGGAGGGAACCAACTCCCACAAGTCTTCTGGCTCCCCCCCACACACATGAACACATATAAGGACCAAATAAACACAATGGATTTTTTTAAAAAAGCACACCCAGTAATTATTTTAAAGTGTCCTCTTAGTTTCCAATTCCTCTGCGACAAGATTGACAAATTTTATAATTTTAAGGACCCTCTCCTAAATTAAATAAAGCCCAAAGAGCCATACATAAAGCTTCCCAGCATCCTTTCTGTGCTTTGCTCTTTTGTGAAGCTCCTTATGTATGAATAGCAACAAAAGAAGACATTTTGAGCTAAGAGGACCTTTAAATGACATTTATTTGCCTCTTCCCCCTCATTTAAAAACGAGCAGATTGCAGCCCGGAATGGTTCAATGACCTAGCCAAGGTCTGCCAGCCAGAGAGACCAGGGAGTGAGGGAGGGCGGCATCCGGAGACACCTTCAGAGCGCCATGCCCCGCTCCTCTGTCCCACCTGCCTCTCTGCAGGAGCAGACCTGTACTTAAGCAGTAGATGGCAACTTGTGGAAAGCGGAAACCTGGAGTCTTTACTGAACAAGAGAGTGCAAGTCTGGTCAGGGCTAGGAATGAAGCCTGCCCGAGGGTGGAGGGGACACAAGGTAGTTCCCACTTTGGCTTTAAGGACTTAAGGGCTCTGTGGCCCACAGACTAGTACAGGTCTGACTGTTGAGGGTGGGGGTGGGGGACTTGCTCCAATCTGCTTGACCCAGGATTCCACACCTGGAGCACCTGGAGTGGGGGTCTGGGGTAACCCCGGAGCCTGGCCTCAGCCTGCTCCTCAAGGCTTCCTCACAAAATGGGAGGGTTTTGTTGTTGAGGTTTTTTTTTTTTTTTTTTTTTTCTTCCTTTCCTTTCTTTCAGGACTCTGTCTGAGGCTCTGCTCCACGCGGGTTAGAGAGAGCAGCGTACAGCCTCTGGAAATCGGTTCCCCTGCCACATGACATCAGTGGGTTATATTGCAACTTTCCACATGGCTGCCCCGACACAGGCTGCTGTGTTTATGAAAATTCTCTTGATACTAGCTCGGAGCCTCCCTGGCGCTGGAGGCTGTGTTGCTGCCTGGGCTGTGTTCTGTGCGTCTGACAACGGGTTCTGGGGAAGGCCAGCTTCTCCACAGGCACCTTCAGAGGGTGGGGGTGGGGGTGGGGGTGGGGGTGGGGGTGGGGGTGGGGGTGGGGGTGGGGGTGGGGGCTGCTCTCCTCATCCAGCGCAGGGACATCTGTCTACAAGCCTTAGTTAGAACCGGATTTCCTGACAGGAGGGGACACCAGGTTGGGGGTCAGGACCCCTTTGTGGCTACTTCTCTCATTTCTAGTGTGGCTAAGTCAACCCAGTAGCAACTTTTTCTTCTAGTCCCCCAAACCTGGGGTAAAGACCTCTGCTCCTCACCACTGACATACCGGACTGTGTGGATCTGGGAGAGAGGCCCTGGGAACTGAGGCAAGTCATGCTGTCTCTTCCAGCTTTTGCTTTTTTTTTCTCCAAATGTGAGAGGTAAGGTTGTTTACTTTCTCAGGTTTTCCAGTCTCTCTCTCTCTCTCTCCCTCTCTCTCTCTCTCTCTCTCTCTCTCTCTCTCTCTCTCTCCTTCTACCCCCTCCCCCTCACTTCCTCTTTGTTGCCACACCCACTTTCCTTTTTACTTGGATGTTTTGAGATAGATTTTTCCAGTGTTGCCCAGGCTAGCCTTTAACTAGCCTGATGACCCACGATGTCCTTAACTTGTCTTCTCCTTTTTCAGCCTCCCAAGTGGTGGGATCATAGGTGTGCAACACCATACCTGACTTTCCAGCTTTAATACAAAAAGAAACACACATCACTGTGTTGTGACACTTTCAAGTCCTCAACCTCTAACATGGACAGAGATGATCTACTGTTAATGCCCAAGGACCCACATGTCCTAGGCAATCTCAACTATGTGTTGATGCTTAGAGTGGTTAACTCTGAGTAAATACACACTCTTCTTTAGCTCGGGAAGCCTTTGGACATGAGTGACTCTCAGGGCTCCCCAAGTGCTGTGATTCCAGGAGAGGACCTTTCCTAACCTCAACTGCCTGGTCCCTCTGTTAGTACATATGAAGCTGGTAGACTGTCTTAGGGTTTTTTTCTGCCGTGAACAGACACCATGACCAAGACAACTCTTATAAGGACAATATTTAATTGGGGCTGGCTTACAGGTTCAGAGGTTCAGTCCATTATCATTAAGGCTGGAACATGGTAGCATCCAGGCAGGCATGGTGCAGGAGGAGCTGAGAGTTCTACAGCTTCATCTGAAGGCTGCTAGCAGAGTACTGACTTCCAGGCAGCTAGGACGAGGGTCTTAATGACCACACCCACAGTGACACATCTACCCCAATAAAGCCACACCTTCTAATCCTGCCACTCCTTGGTCCAATCATATACAAACCATCACATAGACAAATTCCACTGGAACAATGAAACACTGTCTGTGATGGTAACTAAGATGCCAAAGCTTTGCACGCAACAGCCATGATCAGTAATAGTCATTCATTCATTTACTCACTCATTTCTAGGCCTTGGACACAAGATTCAATTGTGGGACTACCATTCAGTATACATTTTGAGATCTTCACATCACCTCCCCCAGCCAAGGAAAAGAGAACAGGCGCTAGCATGGGCTGATTCCTCAGTGGGTACCAGCTCCTGCTCTGTAGCCTCTGTATGCACAACCCTCATGGTGACCCTTAGAGTCATACATGTCCACCATCCTGCCTTCTATTGCTTAGTAAGTTGATCCACTTGGAGGAGAGGTGCATTATGTCTAAGAGCATAAATGATGCCATGTACATGTACAAATTCAGACCATCTGACTTTAGAGCGGGTAACCTCAACCAATGCACTCATCTATCTGACACCCTGAAAGCTAAGAGCACATCTAAGGTGGGAGTGTTTCCCAAAGGAGGACTGGAAAGGCTTTCCTGGGGGAAGATGTGGAAGGCTAGAGGTCTAGAAAGTGCAAAGTCCCGAGAGCAGAAAGCTATTCCACACTCTGGAGATATACATGGCTGGGAGCCTCACCTCGGACCAACAGCTGCTATGGTCTAATCTGCCAAGAAAAGGGAGCTGGCAGGAACTTCACCTTTGCCTACTCACCTCCAGCAGAGCATCTGGTAGACGCTCATCATCTCAGAAGGACCACACTCCTTGCACTTGGATGTATTATCACTGACATGGTGGGGTTCCCATGCTTGGCATGTTCTAGCCATGTATGCGTGTGTGTGTGTGTAAGCATTTAGGTGGGTGTGCACATGTGTATTTAGGTGTGTGTCAATGTGTGTACATATGCGGGTTCTCTCGCTGTAGCTGAACCCAGCAGTTCAGATACAGTGAGTGGCTGGATTATAGGGATGAGCTGCCATGCCTGATGTTTTACTTGGTGTCCTGGCTAGTTTTATGTCAGCTTGCCACAAGCTATAATCTTCTGAAAGGAGGGAATCCCAATTAAGAAAATGCTTTCATAAGATCCAGCTATAAGGCATTTTCTTAATTACTGGTTGATGGAGAGGGCCCTGTTCATGGTAGTGGTGCCATCCCTGGGCTGGTGGTCCTGGGTTCTGTACGAAAGCAGGCTGAACAAGCCATGGGAAGCAAGCCAGTAAGCAGCACCTTTCCATGGCCTCTGCATCATCTGCCTCCAGGTTTCTGTCATGTTTGAGTTCCTGTCCAGACTTCCTTTGAGGGTGAACTATGATGTGGAAGTGTGAGCCATATAAACTGTTTCCTCTCTAAGTTGCTCTGGTCATGGTATTTCATTGAAGCAACGGTAACCATGACTTGGCTTCTGGGGATCCGAACTCAGGTGCTCAAGATTGCACAGCAAGGACTTTACAGACTGAGCCATCTCTCCAGCCACACACTAGCTTCCAGAGACCAGCTTCTTGGAGTTCTGTAAGAGGAAGATACTGCCAGAAAGGGTTGAGAAGACAGAAACTACCAGAAGGCTGACACAGAACCCTGGAGTCCCTGATAGTGGAGACTCAGGTCAGGTGAAGGACCTCCCATGTTTCCTTGCTCCCTGCAGCTCTACCCATCAGTCTAAACTGCAGGATTAGTCCCAATCTCCCTAGGGGTGATTTAGAAGGGGCTGTGCAGAGCAGTCATCCCTTCCATTACAATGGGCGTGAGTCATAATTCTCAGCCACCGTAGGCCTCTCCCTGTCTTTACCTCCTCCCTAAGGCTACTGCTAAGAGGCATTTAGGGTAGATTTAAGATCAAAATCAAATCAGAATCACCAAATACGGTGTCAGGCCAGGCAGGAGGGATGGGAAGCTTGGAGTTATAGTCTGGATGGTTTCGCAGCTCCTTGGAGACTATTAAGTGAGTATATTTTATGGCCAGACACAATGCTGAGCAAACCCATCTATAAACCAATTACAGGAAACTTCCCTGCACACCTCAGAGAGTGCTGGTGGACGTGGGTGGGTGAAAAGGATGAGGACATCTTCCTTCCTGACAATAGGCATCCCCCCTGGGGTTCCACCTGCTGGTGGCATCTTGTCTAGCTCACTCCTCACAATGCTGAGGCTCCATTGCAAAGACTCCACAGGAAGGGTCAGCAGTGGCTTTAGAAACAGCAGTCTCAGGACTGCAGCACCCAGTTTATGTGTGTGGGGGAAAAAACCCTGAAACTGGGCTGGGGAGAATCCTTATTCAAGCCCATAGGGGGAACTGAACTGGGAAGTCCCAGAGGGTCTCCAGCCTCTGAGTTCAGCTTTCTTTGCTTCCAAGACACCCATTCTTTCCCCAACTCCTGTGGTAATGGCAAAAATCAGATTTCCCCTTGGAATCTCATGACCACTCGGCTCCAGATGTTGTTCTTAAAAATCTTACAGGTCTCAGGCCAAGGTGGGGCGTCCTTGATATTGTCAGTTGGAGATGCTCCACCCTTTACTAGGCATTTCCGGAACAAGTTCTGGGCCATTTGATCTCAAGCACATGTGTTTCCAAGTACATGTGTGAAGCAAGGTGCAGAATGCTCTCTCTCTCTCTCTCTCTCTCTCTCTCTCTCTCTCATGTTGGGGGCCACACCAAGTCATCTCCATACCACTTACCATGGCCTGATGAAGGAGGCAAAGTCTGTGACTCTGGTAGACAACCACACCTAGACTTCTGCCATTCACACAGGGTGCGTGGAGGTGGACACTGGTCACATAGGTGAGGGAGATCACAGGGGAGGGAAGACGCTTGCCTAAGCTCATATAGTTAACAGTGAGCTCATGCTTTTTCCCTCTACCCAGGCAGGAACAGAGGGGCCAAACCAAATGAACTAGAATGAAATTGTCATAACCTTCTGGTGTAGTTTGGATGCTGAGTATCCCCCAGAACTGCATATATTACAGGCTGTATCTCCAGGATACAGCCTGTATCTGCTATACTGCTATTGGGAGGCCCTGTGGATCTTTAGGTGTTAGAGCCTCAAGAAAGGTCTATAGTCATTGGTGGCTGTGCCTTCTTCCATGGGCCCCCCCATTTCTCTTTCTCATTTCTGGCTGCAAGGTAAACAATTGGCCCCAGCACACTTCAAACTATGGCCAATCAGGACACCCAACATAAGCCCAAGGCAGTGGGTCCATCTTAATCATGGACTGGAACTTCCTCAAATGAGGCAAAAAGAAACCATTTTCCTCTGTATTAGAATCGCAGGTGTTCAGGAAACTCCAGGTATGCCATCCATTCTGGAAGTGATCTATTTTAAATAGACAGGGCTTTAGGGGAGAGTGGAGCCATAGAAAGTGATGCTCTGGAGAGGGCCAATGATCTCCCCTCCCCTTCGCAGTCCCCAAGTGCAAGTCTCCCTGCACAGCAGCTGCTTCCTGGCTACTCCTGTTTTGGAAAGTCAGCTCTGAACTTGTGTTGGCCATCTCTAAGGACCTGGCAGAGGCTCAAGGGAAGCAAACCCCAGAGGACCCAGATGCTTTTCTGTCAGGTCCAGCTGCCCTGAGAGCTGACGTCTTGACAAGTGGTATTAGCATAAAAACCTCCACAGTGGCAGCTGCCAGCTCTCTGCCAGAGCCCACGGTGCCCCCGCTTGGTACCACTCACTGTCACAGGGGTGGATGCTTGCCAGCCAAAGGTGCATGGCTGTCTCTCACACCAGCACCTTAGACTCTGTGCCTGAAGTAGGAACGTCTCTAGCTGTCCCCTCAGCTGCCTCATAGCCTTGTCCCTCTCCAGTCTCCCTGCTTCTTATCTAGCTAGAAGGTTCTGCTCTATTTCTTCACAGAGTTTCACCTCCTATCTGGATGCCACGGCCCGGACTTCAACTTCTTTCAATCCAGGGCAAGAGAAGGCTTTTCTTAAAGCATTCCTTGAAGATCTTAGTCTTGTAAAGGATCAAGCTTCCTAGATTCCATGATCAGTGTCAACCTCAGGGAATGATCCTTGGTACCAGGAATGGAGATCTTTGAGTTAATGGTCCTGTTAAAAACAAATGGCAGGGATTCCCAGGTCAAGTGCACGAAAGAGTTGGGGTGTAGGCAGGATAACGTGAAGAGACAGAGATAGCCATCTCTCTGGGAGCTCCCCCACTTTCAGTATCACAACAAGGCCTTTGTGCCCCTTTTCCAATCTTTGTGACTCTGGCACACAGATAGAAACTTCCATAAATATCATCAGCACAAAGTAAAATTTGAAGAAAACAAAAAAGTATCAGTTACTTTTAGCCTATAGCGCAGGAATCCTCTGGGCTGTTCTGTGGCCAAGCTATCCAAGCCAGAGCCCAGGGCTCAAAGGCCCAGTATCTCTTTGTCCCGTTCCTCTCCCTGCTTTGCCATACACCTGGCCCACTGCCCTTCTTAGTCCAGCCTTGGACCTTCTTGACTCTCTTTTTGTTTGTCTGGAACCTATCTGTCCCTACACACAGAGCCTTCCAGAACTCTCAGCTATGGAGCCCCAGGCACCTCTCACCACCATGACCCCTTGTTCTTGGTTTTCGCTACAGTCATGAAGAACAAAATTGTACATTTTTGTGAAGACATTTAAAATGATTTAATAGATGTCTCAATATAAAAGCTCTCTTTCCTTTTGAAAATTAGTGATTTAACCAGGGTCACTTATACACAAAATTTTAAAATCAAACAATATGGTAAGATTTTGTTGAAAAATTTATCCTGCCTGGAGCTCCTTTTTCCATCCTCGAGTGACAATCACTCGGACTCTTGCCTGGTTTTTCTGTTATCTGGATCTTTCCATTTAAATAACACACTATAAAAACTATGTTTTTAAACCCAAAATTTTGTTATATATTTTATTTTATCATAGTTTTAAATACATAGAAATGTCAACAGGGTTTTTGGTGACAAACCATAAATGCCGAATTTCGCAATTAACATTTTGATGTATCTTCATGTTTTTAAATTATCTATCCATTTATCCATCCACTAGCCACCCATCTACTTATCCACTCATCCGTTCATATGTCTATCCACATACCCATCTATCAGTTCATTTATCCATCTACTCATCCACCCACCCACTCATTCACCCACCCACTCATCCACCCAAAGACTCATTCACCCATCCATTCACTCACCCACTTGTCTCTCCGTCTACCCATGCAAACATCCATCCACTCAGCCCTTCTACCCACCTACCCGTCCTCTGATCTACCTATCCACACCTATCCAACCACTCACCCACTCATTTCTTCACCTACCCATCCATTGATCTACCCATCAGCAACTATCCATCCACTCACCCACACATCTCTTCACCTACCCACCCACTGATCTACCCATCCGCCCAGCTGTCCTACTTTTGTTTCGTGTCAGTCAGCTGTAGATACAAAGTACCTTATCTTCAGTAGCTTTAGCTTGTGTCTCCTTAGAGGTCAACATTTACTTCTGGTTTATTTTGTTTTGTTTTTCTTTTGAGATAAATTTTGTGTGTGATGAAATGTGAAGAGTGTTAGCGTACCAATCCATGAGTTCTGAGAAATACATCCGACTATGTAACTAGACTGTCACAAAAATCAGAAGTGCGCCGTTACCCAAGGGCTTTCTTATATACCTCAGAGAGTGCCAACTGCTACCTCAGGAAGAAGGTGGCCATTAATAAGTGTTCTCTTTGTGTGTCCTTCTTTTGTGTGCCCTTGTGCCCTTATCTCTGCTCCCCCATTCCTCTTATATCAAATGTAAGTGAGCAGTTTTTGACCCTATCTAGTGACTTCCTATGATGGCTCACATCTTAGCTCGTGACTCACAAGGCTTGCCATGACTTTGATAGTAAAGTCCAACTCAGCCTGGGTCCAAAGTAGGACCTTGTGTTTTAAAAAGTTCTTAGCTCATATTGCTGTCCTTCCAATAATATACTTACATCATACTTTAAAAACTTTAGTCAGTATCATCTTCATACACAACAATAAACAAAAAGTTCTTTCCTGAGACGACTGCACTGTGTAGTGATCCTTCTTGGACAACCTTGTTCTCTTCCTCATTTCTGGTTAGTTTTTTTTCTATGCAACACACACACACACACACACACAGAGAGAGAGAGAGAGAGAGAGAGAGAGAGAGAGAGAGAGAGAGAGAGAATGAGAGAGAGAGAAAAAATGAGAGAGAGAGAGAGAGAGAGAGAGAGAGAGAGAGAGAGAGAGAGAATGATTTAATGGAATGAGGAAATTCTATCGCCTTTATTTGTTACCTGAGAAAATGTATTAGATAATCTATAACTTATTTTCCTCTGAGAAGCTGCCATTCCAACAGTTGAGAGCGGCTTTCTCCAGGCTTTCAGAAGCCTCTCATCTCTGATGCCAGAGACATCACCATCATATATATACCTTAGACCTTTAACGACCCTTTCAATCTGCAGACCAACATCTCTCAGCTTGGGAAAATTTTCTTCTATTATTTCTTTGATAATTATCCCCTCCATTTTCTCTGAACCTTTCTAGAATTCCTAACGGTCAAATGACCAACCTCCTGAACTGATACTTTAATGTTCTCATTTTCTTGGCCATTATCTGCCTTTCTCTGCCTTGTATTCTCTCTCTTTCTGTTCCACTTTTGGGGAAATTTCATCTATTTTATCTTTCAAACCTTTTATTGAATTTTGAATTTTTGCTATCACTTTTAATAGCCAGCTCTCTCCTGTGCTTTGATTGCCATGTAGGATAGCCCGAATCTACACCTATCTGTGATCTCTCTGCCTCTCTGTCTCCAGTCCACTGTTTTTTATTTCAGGTGTGAGCTCTGCTTTTATTTCTGTGAAGACATTATGTATACATATATGAATATACGTGTGTATGTTTGCACATGTCTGTGGTATGTATATGTGGGTGAGCATGCACTGGTGTATACATACATACAGAAGCCAGAGGACAACCTTGAGTGTCATTCCTCAGGCACTATCTACTTATTTTAGAGACCTGGTCTTTCCCTGACCTGGAGCTCACCAAGAAGATAACCTTACTGACGGGAGTCCCAGGGATCTGTCCATATTTTTCTTCCTAGTACTGGGATTATAAGCTAATGCCACTATGCAAATACATGCATACATATTTATATATAGCTTTGATGATTAAGTTCGGGTCCTCGTGTTTGTAAGGCAAGCACTTCACTGGCTGAGCCATCTTGCCAACCTTGTGTTTCAAGTTTTCTTTCATTCTTCTATTGTTTCAGCTTCTTCTAACTTCCTTTTCTTCCTTTCAGCTTGAGCGGCATCATGATTATATCTGATAAGATCTATAATAAGAGTTCCTTGGTTGCTCAGATCTGAGTCATTAAGAAAACCTGATTGAGGATCCAAGAGGTGGTTCAGTGGTTGGAACCACCTGCTGTTCTTCCAAGGGACTTGGAATTCCAACACTGTCATGGTGATGAACAACTGCCTGTCACTCCTGTTTCAGGCAATCCAATGCCCTCTTCTGGTCTCAGCAAACACTGGGCATGCAATGGTACACATACATGCATGCAGGTATTCACATGTACACAGAGAATCAAAACATGTGAATCTTAAACTCCAAATAAAAGTTAGAGCATTATTGATTCTCTATCTGCATTTTTTAAAAAATAAAAATAGAAAAAAAATCTGATTTGAAGTTCTCTGGGCATGAGTGGGTCCCATCCACTGTTGGGTCTCACTATGAGATGAATAGGTAGGGAATTGACTTTCCTTGGAGGGACAACCCTAAATCAGTATTGTCTTTTTTTTCCTTAAGCCAACCAGGTTGGCTACTCACGGTGTTTTCAGATTGAAGCCTAGCTGGGGGAGGGGATTGATAATGGCCCAATGTCGTGTAGATTGTCCTGATGATGCTTTCCTTCTGTCTGAAAAGTGACTTCCAGTTCTCTCTCCGTTCATCTTCTGAGAATGGCTCCTCCCACTCAGCCAGGGCAGAAAGAGAGATGTTTGCTTGTCTGCACAGGCCAGGTGAACAACCTTCAGACCTAGCCTTCTATGTCTACCGTAGTCTGCCAGGCTAGCCATATCTAACTCCTCAGGCCTCCTGAAGTCCACGGGGCAAGGCTTCTTCTCCATCCACACTTTCCTCTGCAAGTTGGCCATTCAGACTTCTTCCATCCTGTTAAGTCAGTTGCCTGTGAGCGCGTGCTTAGAATCTCTCCCAAATAAGGCGTTTCCTCCTCGTTTCTGTCATTTCCACTTTCTTTTTCTTGGTGGAATGTTGGTGTCTTGAGTCTCACATAAGTGGAACTTCTGGAGGGAACTGTGGTAAATGATCATGGTCGACCTCCAGATCTAATCTGAAGTCGGTGGATCTAACATCTGCCTTCCCCACTACCCTAGCACAGCCCGGAAGACAGACCTTCCTCAGCTTTCTCAGCACCAAGCAGAGTGCTGGACGCACACTGGCAGCTTAGGGAATAGGTGTTGACTCAATTAGAAGTGTGGGGGCAAGGAGGTTTTACAGGAGGGAAGAGTATCTATCATACTGGGAGTAAGACCCCAGTCTGCTCAGTGGCATAAAAGTCAGGACTGGGTTGGGGGATTGGCAGCTTTGCTTGGCCATACAAAGAAAAAAACCAAACCAAACCAAACCAAATCAAACCAAACCAAACCAAACCAAACCAAACCAAACCAAACCAAACCAACCTTCTTAGCAGCATCCATTCAAATATTTTGAACAGAATTCTCCCAACCAGGCAGGTGAAGGCCCCACAGGCCCAGGAGCTCAGAGGAAGAGCCTGGCTCCAGCAACACCCCTCCCCACCCACCCATACACACCTGCACGATCTCCCACTCCCCACCCAATGAAGGGCCTTCTGTTTTACGCCTGGAGGGGAAGGAACCAGAAACCTCCTTTCTAGAAGTCTGGAGTGGGGAGGGAGGAGGATGAGGAGTGGGTGGGAGGAGAGAAAGGAGTGGGGAGGAGAGAGGAGGGAGTGTTGGAAAATGGGAGAAGGAAGGAAGGTAGGGTAGAGGGGGAGGAAAGGGTGGGAAAGGGAGGAGCAGGAAGAGGCAGAGGACACCCTGGAGGCCTCAGGAGCCAGCACCCAGCCCTGATGCTGGATGAGAAGCTAAAAATACTGGGCTTCCTCCCCAACACTGTCTTAATGTCGTTTTTTTAAAAATAAGGCAGCCTCTTTCTAGTTCTCCCCTTCCACTGTCATTTATTTCAGTTTTTATCTCCACAACAAAAATTCCTTCCAACTTTCCCCCTGTCTCCCTCTAATGCTCTTCACTCTCAAATGCTAATAACCTCCAGCTGCAAACGGCTTAGAAGTGGCTCTAGATTGTTTGATCTTTGGCCTGTGATCTGCTTTCATCTCTCTGCTTTCAAATGTTACTTTAGATTTACTTTAACCTATTAACATGCTTGGTATTCATAGACACGCACACTCCAAAGCAGCTTCCAAGCTCCACAACCGCACCCCCCCCCCCTTTTTTTTAGCAGGCAGGAAAACGAAACTCCCAACACAGACCGGAACTTTCCAGTGCTGGGTGAAGGAGGAGGCCTGAAAGGCAAGAGACTGAGTCTGAGGAGGTTATGCAGGAGAATGGTGGGAAGAGAAGAAAAGGAGGAAGAGATGAGAGATTGTAGAGAAGAAAACAGAGAAGAGAAGAGCACGTGCACGGGGACAGGAGAGGGGCAGAGAAAGGGACCAAGGGGTACAAAAGCCAAGAAAGTGTCTGGGACTGGCAGCCTCCCTGCTAGTTACACACAGTTTAAATCTTTGCTCTTCAGGCAGAAGATGGGGACCCAGAGCCCGCTGAGTTAGCGCCTGAGATTTCTAGCTTGCGGTTGAGCTGGGATGTCTGGCGTGTTGTTTCCACAGGAAACGAGAGGCATGAATATGGATGAAACTCCTCACCGAGACCACAAGGGTACAGTTCAATTATTTGCCATATAAAGTAGCACGCGAGGGTATCTGGTGCTTGATCGTTTCCTCTGTGTACGTGTGTGTGTGTGTGTGTGTGTGTGTGTGTGTGTGTCCGTGCATGTAGGGATGGTGACTATGACAGGGTGTGAAGAGGTGGCTGGAGAAGGTTCCCCCAAGCACCCGTGGGAGATCTTTTGAAAGGCATCATGCCATTCTGTCCTTTCGTGAATGCTCCTGTGACCTGAGCCCTGGAGATGATATGGGTGAGGGGGCTCCCCATTTTTCTGCTTGCTCCACCATGGCAAAACACACACATGCTCACTCACACCACACGCACACACACATACACACTCATACCACACCTACCCACTCACACTTCACTCATGTACACTCGTACTACAATACACACATATCACACACACATACACACACTCACACTCACACATAGATATACACACCACACACACATGCATACATCCACACCACACACACACTCACACATAGACACACACACTCAAACCACACACACATATACACACACAGACTCACATGACCACAACACACATGCAAACACACTCACTCACAAAACTCACACACATATACACATATGCACACACACTCATACCACACACACATACACACACACACTCACACCACACACATACACACATATGCACACTCACACCACACACACAGAAATACACACTCAAACCACCACAACACAATGCACACACTTGCAGTACACATACACACATACACACACTCGCACCACACATACAAATATACACAACACACACACACACACACACACACACACACACACACACACACACACACACACTTTCTCCATACTACAGCTGCCAACCCACAGCCTCCAAATTCACCAATAGACACAGGCCCAGAAGAGGACTGCTGGCCTTAAAACATTTGGAAAGCCTTGAAGTCAAAGCCACCCCAAGCCAGCCGTTTCCTCAACTCTGCTCTATTGTCTGGGAGAAGCAGACATTTCTGTCTCCTCTGAGGGAAACTTGGCTGGCTGTAGAAGGGCTCCCTCCAGAACCCACCTATCAGTCTCTGTAGAGGAAAAGCCACTGAAAGGGGCAGTGAAACCTCACTTGTAGTTTGAAGTCTCAGGTGAACGTCTCAGGCCAGTGACTCAACGTTCTCACCTCAGCTTCCTCATCTGTGAAATGGACTAGCACCCCTCCTTGAGCTGGGCTAACAAAAATAATCCCAGCGAGGGTATAACTGTAAGTCACACAATGCTCGTCATGTAACAGGTACTGTCTTAAGTGCCTTATAAATATTAACTTGCATAATCCTCTGTTAATCCCACTTAATCCCCCTTTAACCCTATGAGGTGGATACTGTTATTAGTCTCATTTTCTAGATAAGGAAATGGAGACACAGAAGGTTTAAGTAATTTGCACAAGGTCACACAGCTAGGGCTATTATGTTCATTTTAGACTAATTAGGCTATAGGGGTCATATGAATTCATCAATTACCTCATTCAGTTCCTTCACATGCCTTGGGGATAGGGCCACTGCCACTAGTTCACATAGAAAGGAGTGGGTCTATCTAACCCTAGAAATCTAAGTTCATTGCCATGGAAAACCAAGTTCCTTAACATGTTCTGACATGAGGACGCATCTCCCAGAACAGGGCTAACCTTGCTGCTGTTATCATGCCTGAGAATTGGTGAAACTACAAAGTGGGGAACTCTTGTCTGGGCAGTTAGAAGCCAGGTGCTGAGGAAAAGGCAGCGTTCCTAGGTTATCTACTTGATTGGACCTTCTCTAGGGCTGTGTGTGGCCTTCCTAGTGTAGCAGGTGGGTTGCTTCTGGTCTTGCACAGGAAGATGGGCAGAAGCTTCCCTGCAGACCCACCATAGAGTCGACATAGCACCAGAGTCCTACCTCAGTAGATTCTCTCCTGTGTCTTGACCTCTTGGCTTCCCATGATGACAAAGGCATTAGGTCCAGGACATAGAGAACAGGTGATCCTAGTTGGGCCCGCCCATAGGTTACTCTGGTCCCTGAAGTAGCAGATCTGCCCATGACATCCATCATCTTACTCAAGCATCACTGACCCTACAGGTTATGCTCCCATTCACACGTCCTTCTTGAGTTTAAGTGACTTCAGTGTGGTCATACAGCATCCCCTTGTCATATCCAACAGCACATTGCTTGGCACTCTACAGTTTTACATTGATCACAGTTGAGAGTTAGACTAGGACGTCACTTTGTAGGCCTCCTGCATCGGACACACCCATGACTCCACATTCTCTGTGAGTGTCCTAGACCCGGGTCTGCTGGTGACCTGGTGTATTCTAGGTTTAAGGTATGGCTTGTACCTCTCTCTGGACACTCTCTCCTTTAGCTTGCCCAGTCTAGACACCAGCACTACAAAGCAGTAGCCTCCATGATGGCAGAGTCCCTGGCCAAGATTGAACTTGGCCTTTCTACTTATTGACTTTGTGACCCCATGTGAATACTGACCAAGATTTCCCTATCTGCTTAAATAGTGTGGTGTTTTTAATGGCTGGTGACTTCTGGATGACAGGGCCTTGGGAATGCCGTTCCCTTAGAAGGATCTCTTTTTACACACTAACTTTTTGCACAGACCGTTGAGGTCCCCTGGGAAAGAGCTGAATGGCAGGCAGAGGTCCCAACTGAGGGGCTTAGTGAAGGCACACGCTTGTAAGGAGGGAAGGGTATCTGTACCTTTCATTTCACTGATATCATAACTCCAACTCTGTCACTGTTTATAGGACAGTTCCGAGCATCATGGTCAGAATCCAGATGTGCCTACTGTGGGCCACATGAACGCCCAGCTTCTGTTCTCTGCAGCGTGAGGTCTCCTACCTCTAACTCAGAAGATGGTACTGCAGGCCAGGAAGAGCAAGTCTCCATTGCTGTAGGGGTGAGAGCAAGGCTGGGCTATCAAGGTTCAGTTTTTGTAGCCCCTTGGCATCCTTCAGAACCATGCACAGCAGGGAGAAGCCCAAGGAAACTGGGAGGGGCTCTAAGCACTGAAGAAGTGAGCCCCTTTCTTCACACCACCCACCAGCTCTTAGTTACTGGGAAGAACAAATGCAAATGGGCCCAGAGCACAATACCCAGAATCCACTGCCATGCTTCCTAGGGGCTTGCTGTAAGTTAAAGCTGGGCTCCTCCTGGGGGCTGACATTTTCCCTGGTTCAAACAACATCTGCGCCTCGCTGAGCTTGGCAAAGGTGAAGGAGTCAGTCACTGCCATTGTGAGACAGAATGGAGAGCCACCCCACATCCCTCCCACCTGCGTGGGGGTGGGGGGTGGGGGGCGGGGCAAACCCACACAAACACCCACACATGTAGATGTAAAAGCCCCCTCACATGTCACTCAACATGTACAACTGGAGGTGTCTCTCACACTCACCTGTCACCCTAACAAGGTCCACACCTACGGATGTGCTGTGGCACACGTATGCTCTTTCACAAACCCTTAGGCTTATATAGACACACGCGCATGTGTACGTGCATGTATTTACCATGAAGGGCAGACAGGTTCTTGCGACTTGTCCACCTTTGTTCTTCCCTACCTCAGATCACAGTTCCTTCCCTGCCACCCACCTCCACGCTCTGACTGGGCAGCAACAGTAGGGGCTGCTGAGGATTCAAAATAAATGCTTTCTCTAAGAGGGACCATCTTCCCCTCCAGGCTCTAGGCCAAATCTCCAAATGAAATCAGGCTGGGGAGAAATGAACAAGTGAGATGCAGAAAACAATGTGAAGAAGAAACTCTGAAGATACAAATAATAATAGAAAAAAAAAAGGTGAGAGTTATTTTTCAGCTCACTGGCTCTCTGAAAAGTAATATAAGGTTGGCCAGCGTCTTCTTGGAATCGACCTTTCTGAGCCGAGACCCAGGCCACACACGCACATCTTTTTCCTCTCTTTCTATTACCCGAAATTTGTATGGTTTCATCTCCTCTGATTCTCTTTCATTTGTGCGCCTGTGCAAACCCCTGTGTCAGGGGCTTGTTCCTAACCTGGCAGGCCCACCAGGCTGCCAGCATTCTCCTTGGGCCTCCTGCAGGGCTGAGAATTGAGATCCTCCCGGCCTGCAGCCTTCCTGCTTCAGCTCCCCCCACCCACCTGGTCTCTAAGCTGTCTTTGTTCCTAAGAGGACTCCCTTGTTCTTTCCTGTTGACTGTCCTCTTCTCTCTGTAGTCCAAGGGGACAGGTCCTGGAGCAAAGCCGAGCCCAGAGTCTGCTGCATTCTGCAGCAGAGCACATTTCTGAGGGAAAAGTGTGTCTTCTTCAGGGTGGTTGCTCCAAATTTTCCAGGATAAAGATTCAGGAGGGGCTAGAGCCATTGTTAAAGAGTTAAAGCATTATTTATTTGCTGCGGTTCCAGGGAACCCTCTGGAGGGAGAGGTGTGACTGTCTTGCCTAGAGGTATTTCTGCTACTCTCTCTTTCTGTCACCTTCTACCCAAGGCATGCACACACTCACACATGCACATATGCGCAAACACGGTGTGAGGCCTTCAAACATATCCACACACATATACTCACACGTTCCTCAAACACTCAAACTCACCTATGTGTGTACGCACTTTAAATGCATCCATATAAACACAAGCACGTACCTTTTAACACACATGGATGCAAGTACTTTAAATACATCCACACAGATACACACACGTGCACATCTCACAAACACATACAATTACATGTGTACACCTCTAAAGAGACCCAACCATGTGTGTGTATGCACAGACACACACACATTGATATATATATATATATATTGATATATATATGTGCATATGATTAAGATATATATATATCTTAATCATATGCACATGTATACACCCCCACAAACACATGCAAATATATGTGTGAGTAGTTCTAAAGAGACCCAAACATACACATACACATAACCATCTCTAAGGTGCATGCACATGTATTGATACATCTTAAGCACACCCTCATAGTCACCTATATGTACATACATATTGTTCTGCAGGGGTGCCTCTCAAGGCAATACTGATACTCTTTTGGTAGCCCATGTCTACTTTCAGTGTCTTCCCGAGGAGGGTGTGGAGGTGCTTGGGAGTCTGAATCCCTACTGACTTTTGCAATAAATGTATCAACACTGGGTTTCACTCCCCCATCCCATGTGATTCTATGCTGAAAAGACTAGTGGAAGATGCCTTACTCCAAATTACGTGTGTTCCGTCAGCAGGATCAATGTGCTGTGTTCTCTGGGTCCATCCCTGTAGCTTGTGGGTTCTTCTCTCTTTTACCCTTCTCTACCTTTTTTTCTCACATCTTTTCAACCCCATAACACTAGATAGGAGAAAAAAGAGATAGAGAGGAAAGGAAAGAAATCCTCAAATAAAACCAGGGATTGGAAAGGGGCTGACGTTATTGTTAGATTACTTCCTGCTGATTAGGGGCCTTGAGTTCCTTGGGGCAAGTTTGATCCTTGCAGTTAGGATATCTAATTTCTTCTTTTTGTTTCTTCTTTGCGCATGACTACTTAACAAACTCCAACCAACAGCAACCAACAACAACCAGCAACCCACCAACAAACCCTTGCCTCTCAGCCCCCTAGCCTGTATATACCCCTAAATTCCACATGTTACACAATTACAAGAACTATCTACAGCTGGCAAAATCATGCCCCTGCTAGAGCAGCGAACAAATCATTGTAGCTGCTATGGACAGTCTGAAGCAGCCCCAAGGCCCACCCCTGAGGTTAAAATGAAAATATATTCTTATAATATTTCTGTGTTTTTGAAGAACCCCAAATTCCAGATTTTTTTTTACCACATACCCCAAGAGTTAACAAAGCCTGTATGGGTAGATATTGAGTGAGGAAAAGGGGGAATGAGGATGCAGGGAAAGGGACTGATTTATTTATTTGTTTGTTTATTTATTTTTGGCAAAAGAAAGTAGAAGAAAATAACCAATCCCTGTGGCCTCTTCCTACGCCAGTGGTTTTCATTCTTCCTAATGCTGCCACTCTTTAGTACAGTTCCTCATATTCTGATGACCCCCTCAACCATACAATTATTTTCATTGCTACATCATAAGTGTAATTTTGCTACGGCTATCAATCCTAATGTAAATATCTGATATGCAGATGGGCTTAGGCTACCCCTGTGAAAGGACCATTTGCCTCCCAAAGGGGTCACAACCCACAGGTTGAGAACCACTGTTTTATGCATTCTGTCACCCCATTCAAATTTCTGAAGCAGATGAGGTGTATGAGGGTCTCAGGATGTGACTCAAGGGGTAGATTGCACAAGACAGTGCTGATTATTGGCATCAGGTCATTCTTGGCTGCGTGCATAAATGGACACTTCCTTCTTCAACCCACTTCTATCATTACACTCATGATTCAGTCCAAACGAGACAGGTATTAGCTGCCAGTCTTCCAGGTGAGGATTATGGGTCTCAAAATAGGTGAATGACTTGAGTCTATCAAGTGGACATCCCCCAGATCCCAATGGAGCAGCACAGTTTATCCAGTTTGTCCCTCTTCAGTACGAGTTGGTAAGATGCTCCGCCTGAGTAGAAGTCTGGAATCCAGGCTGCTTCTGTCTGTGGCTTTGCTTCCCATCAGGTTCCTGGAGCATCTCAGTTAGAAAGCTGAATAGAGAACAGCAATTGAGGATCTTTTGTGGTATGCTTCTTTGAGCAATACCTTGAGATGGCACATGTCACCTATGCTCACACTCCACGGCTTAGAATATAGTCAGTAGGTATAGGTGATAACCAAGGTGGCTGGATTATACAGTCTAGTTTGAAGGAGGAAGGGGAGAATGCAGAGACTGCTGAGCCATACCCAGCATCACACAGCTGAGTCCAGTCTCGAGGCAGGTCTTTGCCTTCTAGGCTCAGTGATCTCCCATTCTATAGTTTACAGTGAAGCCTTAGGCTTTACCAACCAAGCTTGGCCCCTGCTCTTTGTTCTGGGTCTAGAAGTGTTTTCATGTATAAGAATATAAACAGTTGTGAGCATTGTGTTAAATGGTTTATTTTGGCTTCTGTGTGCTCTGTTATACACACTCTATGTTACCATAACTACCTCCTCGTGATGTAGATAGGTCAATATCATGACGGAGGACATTACACCTTAGAGACACTAGGCAGCTCATGTGAGTTTGAGAGGTAAAGAGGCTGCGGGTCCAGGGCCTGTTAATCTCAATTCCTCTCCTTTCCACTACATTGCTATGGCTCCCACCAGCCATAGATTTGGAGGTAGGGTAGACAGGAAGTCATCTTTTGGTCTCATAGGATGGAATACCCTGATGAAACTTGAGTAAGCTGCTGAAGTTGTCAGGAGTGAATAAAGTCCTTGTCACCTCTTTGTGCTGGGATACCTGGAAGCCTGTAGCTCGTCTGGGTTGATAACCCTAAACTGGCTCATATAATTTGGGTAGGATGATCTTGGATACCTCCCCCCACATACACACTAGAAGTTGGAAGACATTCATGCCAAGAACCATCTGTAATCGATGATAACTTGGAGCATGTCACTTAAAGTCCCTGGAATTCAGTTTCTCTACCGCTTCCCTTGCAAATGAAAGACTGTAGCCCCATTCTCACTGTGCATCACAGTCAACACCATAAGGTGTCTCTTTTCACACACTTCCTGCATACCCATGAGAGATTAACCTTCTTTCTCAGCCACACATATAATCTCTCTGCACTGCTCTTCTTCTCAATAAGCTATAGCTACCCTCTGTTGTAAAGTTCATACTCATTAACAGAGCCCCTGCCTTCCTTGCTACTGAGTGCTTATGTTGTCCATCCAGACAAAGCATCCCAGATCCCCCTAAAACACACCACATGCTCCACTGTGGTGCCCTTCTTATCCTCCTGTGGCCCTGTGACCAGGTGGCCTTCCTTGCCTGCCCCATCAGTGCCACCTCTAAAATCCCTTGGTCAGTCACTGCTCATTCTCAATCTTATATTGGCATCTTTGGGTATCCAGATAGTCTCTGTCGTGGAGAACCTCTTGGTGTATGGTCGTTTGCACCCTTAGGTATGTAGGCACACAAGTGATCACAGACTCTCTTTGATATGTAAATAAAAGATTTGGAGCTGAGGCAGAACGATGTTTCAGCTAGACATAAGGAGGCAGCCTTGGCAAAAACCCAGCAATTTCCTTGTGTCTATCTGTAGAGTTCACTGTCTGTGTTCATGAACTGAGTTCAAATTTTCAAGCACATTTGGTTGTATTTTCTTTGCCTACTGAGGGGGACAAACCCAGGTGTCCCATAGGCTAACCTGTCAGTAGAAGCAAGCGGGTAGGTACCTTTAGGGAGTGCCTCAAATTAAGCTCTTTGGCTTTTTGCCCACACTCAACCTTTTTTTTTTTTTTTTTTCCCCTTTTTTACACTAGGCTGAAGCCAGTGGAGAAAGTAATAGATTGGGACCAGGATGCTCAGGTTAAGTGGGCCGCTTTGCTGAGCTCATCCATAACCCTGCTGGAGCCCAGAGAACAATACGTTAATTAGAGCCGACGGCACGGCTCCCGTCAGCCATCCATCCTGTCCACGTTTGCGGGGCCTTCCCCATGGACATGCCAGCCCACTCCCTACTCTGAGAGAGATTTATTCATTATCAATGTGTGTCTATGAGAAGGACCTAGTGAGAACTGAAGAGGGAGCGAGAGGGGGATGCCAAGAGGGATAGGATGTGAAAAAGACTGATCCCAATCAGCTGGCAGATGATCAAGGGGTGTGTTCGGGGGCTGGAGATGGGGTGTTCCCAATTAGGGGGATAAAACAAAGCCACCTGGTTAGGCAGGTGAGCCAAGAGCAATGAGAATGCCATGCATATGTCCAACAAGGAGTCTTGGCCGGGTTTGAACACACAGCCCC
This sequence comes from Arvicanthis niloticus, assembly GCF_011762505.2. Classification (NCBI taxonomy): domain Eukaryota; kingdom Metazoa; phylum Chordata; class Mammalia; order Rodentia; family Muridae; genus Arvicanthis; species Arvicanthis niloticus. The sequence continues at coordinate 15,177,825 of NC_133434.1, forward strand.
CTTTAAGTACCAAATGGTAGAAAAAAAGAAGACAGAGAAGATAATATCCTTTTACCCCAGATCTCTGTACCCCCAAGATTCTACTTCCAAAGCGCCCAAAGATGCTCACTGAAAGAATGACACCCAGAGTAAGCTGAAGAATCAAGGTCCAATATCATGGAGACTCACTGCCAAGGAGGGGACAGAAATAGGACTCAGGAAGGCCAAGCATAGCTTCTGGAAATTTATTATTTTATTTTATTAATATTTAACCCAGGAGGAGTTTTTTTTTTTTTTTTTTTTTTTTTTTTGGAAGAAACCGAGGTGCATTTTCTTGTTTCTGGGTTCTATTACTTGTATATTGCAAAGAACTTTTAGAGATGATAGAACCAGATCTTTTCAAGGTGGCATAAGAGCCTTTGGGGTGACAAGTGAGCAAATCAGAGCAGATCAGACTGACTCTTCTCCTCCCCCTCCTCTTTCTCTCTCTTCTCTTCCTCTCCCTTCTCCTCCCCATTCTTCTTCTTCTTCTTCTTCTTCTTCTTCTTCTTCTTCTTCTTCTTCTTCTTCTTCTTCTTCTTCTTCTTCTTCTTCTTCTTCTTCTTCTTCTTCTTCTTCTTCTTCTTCTTCTTCTTCTTCTTCTTCTTCTTCTTCTTCTTCTTCTTCTTCTTCTTCTTCTTCTTCTTCTTCCTCCTCTTCTTCTTCTTCTATCTCTCTCTCTTTCTCTCTCTGCTTCTGTGCGATTCTCTGCCATTGCCTGTCTGTTAAATCTGTCTCTCTTTATGTGTGTGTGTGTCTCCCTTGTGTGTGTGTGTGTGTGTATGCAGAAATCAATATTAAGAATTTCCCCTTATTGCTCCATGTTATTTTTTTGAGGCAAACATCTCTCACTGGACCTGGAGCTCACCAATTTGGCTACACGGTCTGGCCAGGAACCTCCAGGGAACTTCCTGTCTCTACCTTACCAGGATTGGGATTATAGTTGCTCACCACATACCTCTTTTTATATGGGTGCCGATGGTTCAAAACCAAGACTTTATGCTTTTGTGGTAAGCACTTTACTGACTGAGTCAACTCTCCAGGCCTTGGTCAGGGAAACTTTAGTAACATTTAGTCATCAGTAGTCACCTGGAATAAAGGACAGTTGAACTTGTGCAGGACCTGAGGCTTCGCACCTTTAGCAGGCTTCCAAACTATGCCTCTACTTCTGTTCTGGGGAATCTTAGCTTGAGAGACACTGGCCAGATGATTTCTGAGGGTTCCTCTGATTCACATGCCCTATGACGCAGTCCAGCCTCAGGAGAGAGTTAGCCACCCCTCTGCCACTCAACTTCTATTGGTGGTGTGTGTCTCTCCCAAGTGGACAGACTTTTCCTACGTCATTTCTGAATTCTTCTAGTTCAGACAGTTAATGTCACATTCTGTTCCCAGCAACCCCTGAATGGATGAGCTAAGCCCTACAAAATGCACGCAAGGCAATTCAGGTAAAGTATTAGCAACAAGATTTAAGAAGAAGCTCATGGAACACAGCAATAAAACCTGGAAATAACTATCCATTTCCTACCTACAAAATGTCTCATTTCCGAGTCCATAAACGCTCCCCCCTCCGGATCCCAGGCCCATCTGTTTTGTAAGTGTATATAATTATTAGCATCATAAAATCAGTTGCTATACCTAATGTAATTATCAGCAGCCAAAATAATATCAGGTAAAGGCAGGGGAGGGAGGAGGAGGCTTGCTCACTGCAAACTCAGACTCGTTCTTCAAAGAGAGGGAAGTGGTCACATGAGAAGATAAGAATTCTTTATGGTGAGATTACACTTCCAGTGGAGGCCTTGGGGACTGCTTGGCAAATAAGGCCGAGCTGGCTCATCTCAGAGCAAAGAGTAGTTCTGTGGCACGCGCCATGGGTTCAGTTGCTGTTGGGAATCAGATCTGTGCTTCCTCTGCGATCAACCTATAGCCTCTCTGGAGGCCTGGGGAGCATGCTCTTCCTCCAGAGGTAATGCCAAAGCTACTTCATTCTTCCCCCTGCTTTGGCTCAACCTCGGGAGAGTTCAAAGGTAAGTTTACAAGGCTTGGCTGAGATACTCTGTCTGTGGTGAGTTCCTGATTCAGAAAGAACTCCGGCCTCCTGCCTTGTGTCTGGTCACAGTGTCAAGGCTGGTTAGTTACCCATGGAAGGAGTGAGCCGGCGAGTCAATGGATGGAGTGATGGATGAATGGAGAAGGTACAGATGGTGACAGCAATGGCTATTACAGGAGACGGCGAGCATATGCCAGTTCCTCCGCCCATGTCTTATGGTGCTGGTGGGAGGTAGCATACTGCTCACTGAGGCATTATGGAGAGGCTGGCTTTGATTTACTTCAGCATGCTGACCACTAGACCAGTCCAAATGCAGCAGCCACAGCGGTGGGCTCTATATTACTACTCTTCTTCAAGACCAAGCCTGGGCAACCCTTCCCTGGGCATCTCATCCAGGAGATTAGAAGGTCAATACATAGAAGAACATTTACATTATATCTGCTATGTATCTGACTCATCTAACCTCATGGAACTCACTCCACAAACCAGAACTAGATGCTCAAAGATGAACAGAACTAGTCCATCGAACCAGCTAGTGATACCCAAAGAAGGCGGTGCCTTCTCTAGGGCTCAGCACCTCCCTCGATGGCTTGAAAGACTTTCCTAAGCCTTAGAATCTTCAGTGCACGTGGTCCAGAACTCAGTGTGCCTGTCTACTGAATAGTGGCAGGCTATTGCCACTCCTGGCTGAGATGTTGGTCTGCCTTCTGGATCCATCCCTGAGAATTCAAAGCTGTCTTTAAGAGGGCCTGGAGTGCTGCTGTGACAGTTCTCCGTGCCCATTGTCTATTGGTTCAAATGGGTTTGTCAAGCTGCCCTAGCATCCTCTCATCTGCTTGTCTGCCAGAATCCTGAGATTTGTGGCTAATGCGGACTCTGCTGCAGAGGACCAGGCTCCTGTGTCCAGGTCTCACTCCAGGCACATTAAGGGATGTATGGGGAGTGTGTCAGCCCAACAGGGCAGATGGCTGGGGGTCCAGGCTGTTGTATTGTCACTAGTTTGTAGGGCTGGCAAGCCCCAGAGGCACTGGCAGTGCAGTCTTGGAGAGGTGGGACAGCTGGACTGGGTGGGCTTTCTGAAGTGTCTCTGCAGTCTTTGGAGACAGCTCCATGTAAGCATGTTTCTTTCCATCTCTGTCCCTTGTTCCCATGCCAGCATCCTTTGATGGTCCCCCCATTCCCCAGGTCTCTTTATTCCTACAAGGCCCGTCTCTAGTCTCCATTGCAACTACATGGCAGAGACTCCCTCCTTTCTCCTACACTAGCTGAGTAGGTAAAGAGGAGGGGAGGGTGCTGGGAGCTAGTGACCATGGGTACCACGATGACACATTTCTTTCTTTAGGCTTCCCCCTTTCTTTCCAACACATTTTTTTTTTCCTCCAGTACCTTCCAGTCTGGCTTGCTACACTGCTAGGACAGGCCCTGCTAGAGCAGGGCACCGGCCAAGCCTCTGGGAGGCTTCTGCTTCTACTGATAAGTGTCCCATCTTTTTCCTCCCCTCTGGTAGGGTGGAGATGCCCTCCCTTCTGAGCTAGGGAATTAAAGCAGGGAGCTGGGTTTTGGCAACCAGCTTTCTTCCTGGCACTAGGCCTGCACTGTCTCCATGGGTTTTTCTCTCAGACTCACTGTTGCCTGATTAAAAATGATTCCTTCTTGCAAGACAAAATAGGGTCTTGTCTGGAGTCCACCCCAAAATGAGATAGAGACTTGGAGCTCCAGAGCATCAGAACTCAGTCCATAGGAAAGAAGGGTTATGGCGGTCAGGGGGCCAGGAGAGTAGGTTCCTCTTCAAGTGAAGGGAAGGGTTGCATGAAAGAAAATCTGCCCAGGTTGTCTTATATCCAATCCAGCCTCACCTGTTTGAAGAACCACAGACTGGTTGTTCTCAAACCACGGACACACAAACCAGGCATGGTGATACATGACAGTAATCCCAGCACTTTGAAAACTAAGGTTGGAGAAGTGCCATAAAACTGAGGATATCCTGCGTTATATAGTATTTTTCCAGGATAGCCTGAGCTACAGTGTCTCAAGCAAAAACAAAGAAACAAAACAAGCCAAAAGAAGTTGCTTGACCCAAGGGTTTGGCTCCTGGAAGGAGGTTGGGGGTTGGGGGGAGGGATGGGTCTAGTCTGGGTCTTTGTATTTGACTGCCTTCTCTGTCTTTCCATACTGGTGTCCCAATTTTCCTTTTTGGGGGTGTCATAAATTATATTAGCATGCTCAGCCTATCGTAACAATATCAGAGATGATGTGGCCTAAGCAACAGGCATGTCTTTTCCTAAGTTTGGGAGTCTGAGAAGCCTGAACTCCAGGTGGGAAAGCCTGTCCTTGTTTTCAGAGGGCTGTCTTCTCCTTGTGTCTTTACGTGGGAACAGGAAGAGATCCTGGAACCTCCAGGACAGTGCCAGCACTAGCCCTGTCAGGTTAAGGTCTTGCCTTCATGGCTTTCTTTCATCTCCATCACCTCCTCAGAGGTCCTGCTTCCAAGTATGGTCATTCTGAGAGCTGAGCTGCAAAATCAGAAAATTTCAGGGCGACAATTCAGTCCTTGCTTGGTACCAGTCATACCGGGTTAGGGCACACACCAATGACCTTACTTTAATGTAATTTTGCTAAAAAGTGCTTCTATATACAGATACATTCTGAGACAATCTGGGGCATTCTGAAGTTAACAGAGAAAAATTGGTGGGAGACAGAGTCAGTTTATAATACCCCGTTTCCACAGACTGACTGAACCCCAGTAGAAAAGAGACCATGTTTCTTTTCCTCGGCCCTGCTTGGTTTTCTGAGAACATGATAACTTTAGAGTCTCCTCAGGAACTCCCTGGGGTAATCCTTGGTACCCAAAGCCTTCAAGGCTCTGCTCACTGTTTCCAGATTCACTCTCAGCTGCTACTGTTCACGTGGTCAGCGTTCAGAGTCATGCCTTCACTGCCCAGCCACTCGGCTCTCAGTCAACAGAGGACAACGATGCAGAGTACTGTGGTTGCCATTTCAGGAATCCTTTGAGATGTTAGTACAGAGCCAGTCTGAGCATGAGAGGAACACAGTACAGGAAGATCTGGGCCTGGAGTCTGTTCAGGGATCAGGGAAGAGACGGAGACAGGAGGAAGAGAAGGCAGGGGTGAAAATTAATCCAATTCTCCGTCATTCTGAGCTCACCATCACTGTCAGGAAGGAAACTTCTCTTCACATTTTTCTCTCCTAATAGGATTATCCACCAAACATCTCAAGCAAGAAAAAAAGCTGTTTCCTTTTAAATCTTTATTTAGAATACACAAAGACTGGAACTTTCCTTTCTGGACTAAGTAGCCCTTACATGTTCTTTGTGCCCCGTTATTTCCCTGTAGCAACTCTGAGTTGCTCCCATCATCCTGCATCACACACCGCACTGTGACTCTGAGCCATGTAACTGGGGAGTGGGGGGTCAGGGTTTGAGGGTGCCTTTTCCTTCATCCTTTCAGCTGGTCTGTCGTCTGCTACCCTGTCTCCTGCTGCTGTGTCAGGACTTCCGTAGGCTTCCTCCCATCCTCCAGCTCCCTGGTTAGCCTCACCTGTCATTCAGAATCATTGTGCAAGGGTTAGTAACCAGAAGAGCTCACTTGACATGACAGCTAAGTGGGAAAAGTGTGTGTGTGTGGGGGAGAGAAGCTTGTGAACCAAGTGATGTCATGTGACTTCGGCTCTGGCTACACTTGCCCTGCTGACACTTAGGTAGAAAGGCCACATTAGGCCTCACCATTTTCAAGAAGAATCTGAGAACTGGAAGGATCTTTGCAGAACACAGAGTTCATCCCCTTACTGGATGCCCCAATGCTTCTCAGAGGCCTGTTTTTATACTCCAGGGGTGAGAGGACTTTCTCCAGCCTCTGTTAGGCTTCATAGCTTAGCATGCTGGGACATCTCTGAGTAGGGCGAGGGTCTTCTTGGATTAGTCAGGACTCTCCAGAGAAGCGGAATCAACAGAATATGAAGCATATTTTACATATTATATCCATATATGTAGGATATATATATATGTATATATACATACATATGTATATATATGTATATGTATATATACATATACATATATATTTACACATGTACATATATATATATATGTATATATATATATATATTGTATATATATATATATATATATATATATATATATATATATATATACATATATATATATAATCTTGTATAATAGCATAAGGAACTAGCTGGAATGAGTCTCAAGACCAACAACTCCTACATTCCTACATTGGAGACCCTGGATAGCTGAGGGTGTGAGTTCCAGCCTGAAGGCTCGAGAGCCAGGAAGTTGGTGGTGTGGTTTTCAGCCATAAAAAAAAAAAAAAAAAGCCAATGAAGTGTCATCAGGTTCTTTCTTCCTTGGAAAGAGGCTTAGCTTTTCTACTGAGTTTGCTTTGCTCAACTTTCCCCTGTCTGGATGGGGCCTCCCTCACACTGGGAAGGTGATCTGCTTTACTGCAGCTATCAATTCAAACCCCGTTATCCTGAGACATGCTGACACCTCTTAGAATGATGGTTGACCAAATAATGTTTGACCAAATATATGGCCCTCCATGGCCCACGCAAGTGCATAGTTAAAATAACCACTACCCTTCCTGCTTGGCATTCCCCCATTAGACTGGCCCTCCTTATTTGATGTTACAGGGATGGGCTAAGCCCTTTATGAACCTAGAGTGCTCAGTCCAGCCATGGTCTCATTCTCAAAAGGGACCATGATACCCAGCTGAGAGACACCACTCCTACTGGTTGCCTTCTTCCATAGAATAGCTGTAAGGTCCTCTTGCCTCAGCAGACCATTCAAGATGTCGGCCTGCCCATCTCTTCATGCCATGTGTGTGGCCTGGACGGATACATCGGAACTGCAATGACGAGAGATCTTAGAGTCAGCACCTGGCTCTCAGGACAGCAGTCTTCTTTTCTCTGTCCCACTCTTTTGTTAAACTTCAGAGAAGCAGCCAGGGCCAACAGGGACATGAGACTGGCCTGTGGAAAAGCTTATTGCTTTCTGTTTTTACCTTTGATAGCGTCTTCAGAGAGGGAGGTGAACTGGGTTCCTACTTAGATGCCTAAGACTCTGTGTGTATCCTGTCCTTTTGGCTACAAGAACACCAGCACAGAGAGTCTCAGCTCTCTATAACAACAAAGATGCTGGCACGTAAGGAGAGCCTCCACCACAAACTGGCCACATAGTTCTCTGCTATAGGAGTGGGAGTTTGACTCCAACTTGGGCATAGTCGGGCTGTGCTAACTTCGATGGGTCAGGAAAGGCTGTGGTTTAAGTGAAAGTCATTTCAACGCTAGCTAACAACCTAAACTTTCTTCTTAGGTACGTCAGGAGCTCAGATGGCTGCCATCCTAGGAAGTCACTATAGGATGGACACTGTGACATCTTCGAAAGAGCAAATGAGCTGGACTCTTAAATGTCACTTTGGCCACTGCTGGGATCTTAGGGGTGACAATCTTCCCGCAGGCAGGAGGATCCCTAGACTGGGTGGCTATAGAACTTCTTTATATTTACTTACTCCCTGCAAGAATGAGAGGCCCAGGGTCTCCGAGTGTCTCACAGTGCCGGCCGGCCGTTGCTCGGCCGGCCGTTGCTCGGCCGGCCGTTGCTCGGCTGGCCGTTGCTCGGGGAGGAGGTGTAGGCACAGCCTTTGCAAAGGGCACAGCAGAAGTGAGGCCGCTTCCTGTTTGTCTGAGCCCCTGCCAGCTTGTTCTGCAGGGACTAGGAAGAGGAGAGCAAACAAGAGGATTTTCAGATGGTCTTTGGCGGCCTTCGACTTTGTTTTCCCTCACAGGGAGAGGCAGCCACGATTCTAAATCTTGGCCTGGAGGAGCTGGGCAAGAGATATTGGAGGGGAGGAAGGCTTATGTGAGATGAGGAGACGGAAGCCCCGCTAAGCTGATCTGGGGAGCAGTTGATCTGAGCCCTGCTCAGACAAGCTTCAGCTTCTCTGAAGAGAATGCGAGCTGACCTTTCTAGAGGCCTTTGCTTCTCTTACAATGGACATTTCAAAGGAACTGTCATCAGTCTGGAGTGTCGGGAGAGGATCACCTGGTACTCACGGACTACCTACAGAGATAGGAACCTCACTGCTCTCTCAGGGTTAGCCATTTTACCTCCATGCCAGCCCTCCTAATGAATGATCTGCCTCCAGGTGGGTAATGGGAATATCCACCCAACATTCCAGAGGCCCCTGAAACACCCAGACCATGTCATCTGTCATCTGATTCCATTTGGTTGTTATGCTCAGAGCGTAACACTTGCTGGGGTTGGGGCAGAGACTGGCTGCTCAGTGTTAGTCATTTCCTCAGCTGGACAGTAAGCTGCTGTCAGCAGGGACCAGATCATCTCCGTCTTTTATATCCCATGTGCTCACTCCCAGCAGGCCGGGCATATGGGAGCCTTAATCACCACATCATGGAAATAGGGAAGGAAGAAAGGAAATGGGGAGAAAAGATCTGCCCTCACCCTTTTCTCTACTAGATAATGGGTTTCTACCAGGGATAGAACCACCAGTGGGTGCTGGGAGGATGAGTAGCTCAGTGGGTAAAGTGTATCCTGTGCAAGCATGAGGATCTGGGTTCGAATCCTCAGCATCCATGTGCAAGCTGAGCATGAAGGAGTAGTTCTAACCCAGTGTTGGGGTAATACAGCAGATTCTTGGGGTTCACTGGCCAGCCAGTCTAACTGAAACAGAACACTCCAGGTTCAAAGAAAGACCCTGCCTCCAAAACAAGATAGACAGTGGTTGAGGAAGATACTGAGGTAAACCTCTGGCCACATTCACACTCATGAACACACACACACACACACACACACACACACACACACACACACACGGTCAGTTGTTCTTGATAGAGGTTGGCAGCACCTTGACATCAACAATGGTCCAGGCTGTGCTCTCTGTACCTAAGTCCCTGCTTTGGGATTCTTAAAGCAATCCAGCGTAGTTATTCATCTGAGCTTAGAGATATTGGGCAGGACTCAGGTTATAGCTATGGAGATTCCAACAAGGGCCATGTTGCTGCTATGAGTTGACTAATTTCCACTAAGAAGTTTTTCATATGCAGTCTCAGAGTGCAGTGTCTGCAGTGGGCAGTTGGCAGCTGAAGAAGCAGAGGTTCAGAAAGGGCAAATGACCCCAAGCTATGATTTGAATCCATATCCTCAATAGTCTGCAAGCTACGACACTTTTTTATGCTAAATCCAAAACATCAAGTATGTGTGTGTGCGTATGCGTGTGCGTGTGCGTGTGCGTGCGTGTGTGTGTGTGTATGTGTGTGTGTTAGGAACAGTAACTGTGGGGCAGGGAAAGTGGGTGCATGTGGAGTGAGTTGTGCTGGTGGAGGTGTTGGATTAATAGGGACCATAAACCCCACGACTTAATGATTTCCCTACATAACACAGCACCACACACTAAAAGCTCATTTGTCTCCTAGGCTGATTTTGAAGCTTCATCCTTGCCCTGTGTCATTTGTAGTGAGATTCTGGTCTGATAGCCAGGGGCTGCTTCCTCCCAGGAACCAGGAACTGCATAAGGGTAAGGGTTTCCCAGAGTACTTTGAAGGGGTATGGGAGAAATCTAGAAACCAGGCAGAGCAAGGGAAGATTGAGGCTGTCGTGGATGGGTCATTCTGCAAACTTTATCGAGCAGTTTACATGTGCTGGGAGCTGTGCTGAACCTCACTGTGTTGAGGAAACAGGAGACTCTGGTCCCTGAGAATTTGCAGATTGGTTGGCTAGAAAGGCAACAGATGGGTCTTCCTTATGCAGAAAGATGGGTAGTGGAGGGGTAGAATGGCTGGACGGCTGGTAAAGGAGAGGCACACACTTGGGTTCCTTCCCTGGGGTTCCCGCATCCCCTTCAGACCTGGCTCTGAGTTTAAGTCAAATAGCTCTGGTCCCCAGTTGCCTCCTGCCTGCCATGTTCCAACTCAATCATTCTTTGAAATTTGGAACTGGAGCTAAAACGCCTTTGCCCTGTAACGGGATTTGCACAGTCTCCACGGCAGTGCCTGCGTTGCTCATCACCTGCTGTTGTAATCTGCACCACTAAGCCTGCAGCTAGAGGCGGAAAAGCTTAACTCCTGGCATGGGAGCCATATTCAGGATGGGGAGCTAATCCGCACCCCATCTCCACACACTGAGGCTTGCAGACGAAGCACCCATGGCACAGAGGTTGATGGCTCTTTCTTTCCCAGAGGAGTTCCCAGGTTCCTTCACACACAGACTGCAGGAATTGTGGTGTCTCAATCTGAGTCTAAACTACGCTGGGACCCTCTCCTTAAGAGTGTTGGTAACAGAGACAAGATGGTTAATTTTCCTGATGACTGTGATCCCTGGACTTGATTGGATGGGCCTCCATATCTGCACTGGGAGAGTTAACTCTGTCTAAAGACACGGACAAATGGGGTTTGAGTGTGTTTGGTATGCGCATGCATGCATGGTGGTGTATACATACTCATGGGTGCCGATTAAACACCTAGCATCTTTTCTAAAGTCAAGACAACTGCTCAAGGTTTCTTGTCATCTAACTTTATCTAAACTCTTTGTGTTTGGGGAGGACAGAGCCTAGAGTAACACTAAGCAGGAGTTTACTGACTACTTGCTGGAGCTCAGCTCTGTTTGAGACACCGTGCTTAAATGTTCAGGGGTTAGGGGATCCAAACACATGCACAAGAGATGGAAAAGCAATCTAGAAACAGGAAAAAAAAATGTTGCGTATTCCATAGCGGTAGGGTGCAAACATGTGTGCATCCATGCATCCATTCAGGGATCCGTTCAGAACATATTTACTAAGCCTAACACGTGCTAGAAAGAGCAGCTAGTGCTTTATAGCTGCTGAGAGATACCAGAGCTGTCCTAGTTCAAGTGGTATGTGCTGGAAGGACTGGGCAGTGAACGGGATTTGGCTTGTCCTAAGCAATAAGTTTCTGAGACGAGAATTATCCAACAATGCAACAGGGGGTCCACATGGGGAAGTAGGTTTCCCATCTCTGGGGAACTTATAAGTTTGAGTAGAGGCTTTGCAGGCAGATGTCTGAGATTCAGAGGAGACTGTGCTCTATCCTATAAGAGCCCCTTTTATTCCCACCGCCCCCATTTCCCAGTGCACACTGATGTCCTTCAACTGCCAGCACCTCTTTCTTATTGCTTGAGAGCCTTCTCTGTCCACTTCCTGATGACAAACTGGAAGTCTCTCTCTCTCTCTCTCTCTCTCTCTCTCTCTCTCTCTCTCTCTCTCTCTCTCTCGGTTTTTCAAGACAGGGTTTCTCTGTACAGTCCTGGCTGTCTTGGAACTCACTCTGTAGACCAGGCTGGCCTGGAACTCAGAAATCCGCCTGCCTCTGCCTCCCAAGTGCTGGGATTAAAGGCATGTGCCACCACCGCCCAGCTACAAACTGGAAGTCTCAAGGTATGAATGGCACCTAGGAGTAGCCCTTCTCAGATGCCTGCTAGGAGCCAGTATCTAAATGACCCAGTCTCCTCCTCCCTAGCATGGTTCCCTGCAACACCACTGCTTTGCTTTCTAGAGTTCCTAATGGCACGATCCTCCCTACAGTGGAGACTTTGTCTCTAACCAGCGCTCTTGGGTGTGTTACTACCCCGACTTTCTTTCTCACTTCCTTCCTGGTTACTTCTGGTTTTTCTTTGCACTTGATCCCTGGCCTCTTCTTTTTGGATAACCCAAAGGAAGACAAAGGGCATCTTGGTCTGTGTGGAAACTGAGACCTCTGAGGATCCTCTCCTTCCATTTCCATCAAACTTTGCTCGAATTAAGAGACAGTGACACACTGAGCCTGGAGCTTCCCTCCTCTGCTGGGGAACAGGGTGGGGGACATTTATCACTCCTCTGACATAAGATGCTCAGCTGATGGTGACATAAGATTCTCACCAGGTCAGGGAGGTCCCTTGAGAGCATCTGGTTGGGGCTGCTTTAGTGATGCTTGCCCTCTCATCTGTCCCAGCAGAGCTTAGACTTTGCAACCCATAATGCCTCATGGACACTTGTGGCTCTGGCTCTCCTTGATCTTTGGATCTCTCAGTCTGTGATAACTCTGGGCAGGGCTTAGGTTCTCCAGGTACCATTCCCAAAGACCTCTGTTTCACACAGTTGATGAGCCAAGGGTTGGGCAGGTCTATTCTGAAGGTCTTTTCTGTGTCACCTGGCTAGAAGGCACAGAACTAAACAAGCAACAGAGCCAGACTAATTGCCTGCTACCCCACAAGATAGGGCACTGTTAGAGCAGTGTATATTGTACATCCACAGAGTGTAATGAAACTACACTTTTTACAGAAGCAGGAAAGGATGCTGCAGGTAGCTTATTCAGTAAGTATGGTGTGTAGGCCACCTGTTCCTCATCAGTGAAGAACTTGCTGGCCAGATGCTGGAAAAGTAGCCTGCACTTGGAACCTTTAGGGGACAATTCAGTGACAGAGAGCCTTCTACCCTAGGCTAAGATCCCTCTGGGATTGGTCAGATTCAATAACAGATTATTACCCGAATAGAAAGATACGCCATCTTGACTGGATCTGGGATGACTTCAAAAGCCCTTTTACAGGAGGCTGGATAGATGGATGGCTCTGTGGTTAAGAGCACTGACTGCTCTTGGAGAGGATCCAGGTTCTGTTTCCAGGACCTACATGCTGGTTAACAACCACACGCAACTCCAGTTCCAAAGGATGCAATGCCCTCCCCTGGCCTCCGAGGGCACCTGCATACATGTAGTATACAAACATACACTCAGGCCAAACACTCGTACACATAAAATAAAAATAAAAGAATCTTTAAAGTCCTTGTATGCTCCAGAGAATCCTGTAGGGTTGTGCAAGGGAGCCTCTGGGCTGCATGAAAGGTTGGTTCTGCCTCTGTCCGGGTTTGTTTTCTACCTTTTGCTGTTGTTGTTGTGACTGGTGTGAATTTTATGACACTCTTTAGTAAGTACCCTCTTGGTAAAATTCAGTTCAGAGGTTGCTCTCAGAGAACTTGGGACAGAGGGGCATTGTTCTTGCTGACTTGCCTGAACCTCTGTGTCAGTCTGTTAAAGCCTAAAATTGTCAATTTCTAAATTGTACCTTCCAGAAAGCCCTTGGAACCTTAGAAAGTGAAACAAGGTCAAGGCCCATCTCTTTCTTTATTGGTCTCAGAATGTGTGTGTGTGTGTGTGCATGTGCGTGTCAGTGTGCGTGTATGTTTGTGTGTGGGTTTGAGTGCACACGCACGTGCGTGCTTGTGTGTGTTACAGGGAACTGGCCCTGTAGGTCACATTTCTTGCCCCTTACACACACATGCCATCTCACCCTGAGGTGCACTGATACCCATCACACTGCATAGCCACTCTATGTAGTCAAGGGTCCTTCAGAAGATGTAACAGATACAAGACCCCAAGCAGCAGTGTGTCTCAGTTCCAGGCATGTTCCTGGAGCGGGGACTAGAACAGGAGCTCGCTTTATTAGATCCCATTATAAATGGATGATTTGCCATCTCTGAAGATAAATGGGAAGCTTAATGCAAAGGTACCCTGTCTGGGGAAACTGGAGAGTTATGGATGTTAGCTTTGTAGCTTTGTGAAAGCGCTTTCTTAGGGAAACTGAAATGACCAAGATGAGATTGAATTAGTATGTACTGGTATGAGCCTTTTCTCCCCCCCCTCTCCATCTTGATTTTTTTTCCTTTTTAAGGAAAACGACTTGCCTCCTCTGTGAGCAGTTTCATAAAATGCAAAGCCGAATTTGGGGATGGTGATTAGCAGGGTTGCCTCCTGGTGCTGAGGATGCTGCTGCCCAGCTGGAGTCATATGTGAGGGTGGGGGGTTAAGGAAGCACCCTCTGCAGGCTTTCCTCCTGGTTGTGTCTGCTCTCTCTCCACTCACTTGACTCCCACTCCTGTCAGGAGCTTCTGTTTCCTGTGCTTACAGAGTAATTAGCAGCACCTTCCACTCCAGCTGTGGGCTCCTGGATTCTGCATCTCTTCCACACATCACCTTTATTCCCCTGGCCCATTCTGAATTTCAGACCCAGGTCTCAATTAGGAGGCAATCTTCTTGTCAGTAAGCAAGTCCATCCAGTCAGGATGACTGGAGATGTAAAGGTGTAAAGACGAAGATGCCGAGACTCCTGTCTTTCAAGAGAGGGATCTAACGGAGTGAGGAGATGCAGACAAAGATAATTTCCAAACTAGTGCTCCATGATGGAAGTATCTAAGGTGACATAGGTGTGCCATGTTTGTGGTATCTATTGTAGTCCCTTGGGAATAAAAAGCGACAGTGACGGGTATCTGGAGGAGGACAGGTGTCTGAGTCTTTAGGCACCTGTCTTAGTATCCTGAGCAAATAGCTTTTGAGACTTGAGTCTCAGTGGTTATATTGTGTGGGATTACAGTGTGCTTCTAGAACCTCTCTAGAACCAAAGACCTGTTCACATAGTCCCACTTCTCCCCGAGATGGTAGAGGGTGGAGGAGAGGCTGTGACGTGTCCAGTCTCATGATAAGGAAGAGACAGAATCTGGACTCCAGCCCTCACTTCTTGGGTTTTTTTTTTCCTCCAGCTGATGAGATAGAGATCAGGTGTCAAGGAAGAGTAGAAGACCTTAAGAATAGCTAAGACTCTGAGACCTCTCTTCAAACCTCTATTTAAGCCATTACAGATTCAAGACCAAGTGTTGAGGTGCAATGTGCATTTGAGGTTTATAGGCTAAACGTAGAGGGACGCTTATTAGTGATATTACTCTACCATCTAGGACGAGCACCTCTCCCTGTTATGGTCAATATCTGTCCCAAATATCTTCATCACCAGATAATTCCATGAGCTAGGCTTGGAAAGAGTCAGAATAGTGTGTGTGCTAATTTAGTTGGGACCCTAGATAGTGGAAGCACTGAGAGCTCCTGTCTCTCAGAGACTTTACCGGGGGTTGGAGTCATTCTCTTGGGTGGTCCTCAATGGGCAATGAAAGGGGAATTCCAGCCAGGCTTCTGGATTAATTTTCGAGTCAAACAACTTTGTAGAGATGGAGAATAAAAAGGGATAGCTTGTAACGAATGGACTTAGCCTCTACGCTGTCCCACAAATATTTATGAGCACAGATAGAATCTATAGACAGCTTTGCACGCATGGCTGGGAGCTGGTAGGGTTGGAAGCAGTTAGCATCAGGTGGATTTATCTGAAATTTAAAGCACAGACTATATAGTTTTAAAAATAATAATAAAATGCTAAGCACCAGGCCTACCCCAAGTCCCAGAGTGCTCTTTATATAAGGATGCTGAGCTTGGCAAATGGAGTGATCGGGATGACCTTGGATTCCTAACCTGTTCCATACTAAGGCCTGGCCTGTAGTGAGTCCCATAGTGAGTACCCATCATGACTCTGAGGAGAGCCCAGGACCCATCTGGGGAAAGATCCAGGGCTTTCTCCATCCCAGGCTTTCCCCAGTAATGCTCCTCACGTTTATGAGAGCCCTCTGGCCTTTAATGGAATGATATAAAAAAAAACCACTATAAATACTAGTGTATTTAAATTTGTCTACGGTTTCTTATTTTGGAAGTGTGGGGTGGGAGCTGAGAATGTTTCACCCACCTAAGATGTGAGTCTTCTTATAAAATTTATAAATTTAGATTTTATTTTTTTATTATTATGTGCATTTGTATGACGTGAGTGTGGAGCATGTGTGTGAAGGTCAGAGGACAACTTGGTGGAGTCTGGTCTCTCACTTTTCTGTGACTTCTAGGAACTGAACTCAGGCCCTCAGGCTTGTGTGACATGTGCTTCTACCTGCCGAGCCATCTCACTGGCCCAAGGGTACATCCTCTTAGGTCTCCTCCTGGCTGTGGCAGGCACTAAGCTGGAAGAAACTTCAGGATGATTTTAGAGCTCTTTCTCCCTCTCCCCATGTGACTGAGGAGAGGCCAAGAAATACCAAGTCAGGTAGACGCTCATTCAAGCTTACACAACCGGTCAGCAACAAGGTTGAAATTCAGGCTCTCTAAATCATCCATGCCTGTGCTCAGAAGGTTTTTAGTAATTTCTCAATAGGTATCCAGAAACCATGATGGTCAAGGGGACAGTCGAGGACAAGAAAGACATGGTCCTCATTTCCAGAGCTTGCCTTGGAGTGGGAAAGAACAAACACAGACTCCTATCTATCATTTCCTACGTACCATAAAGGAAATAGCAGGGTGATAAAGAAAGAAGCTCCTCTGGAGAAGCTATATATAAATTTTGGTTCACAGGATGGTTGGAGAACCAGCGATAGAACTAGGACAGAGTGTCTCAGGTGAAGGGAGCAGCTTTCACAGAGTCCTGGGGAAGCATCTTATTGTCAAGGTTAGCATGTTGGAGCCCAGAGAGAGAAACAAGGTGGTGCAAAGGTGGAAGAGGCAAAAGCAAGGTCACATGACATCCTCCCTGAGTCAACAAAGGAGCCTGGGTTTTAGTCCCATTTCCACTGTGTGGTCTGATGGAAATAGCTGAGCTCCTGTGGTGCAGTGAAGGAAGAGACCGAAGGCCGACTTGGGCATCTGAAGAAACAGGGACTTGGCTATTATGAGAAAGGCGCTTCTGAAGACACAAGGAAATGTTGTGTGGCTGTTTTGGTAAAGAGGCACTTAGTCCAGAGAAAGTAATGACTTTGTCATCGCAAGAGACAACGAAAAGAGATCTTGGAGGAGGAGCCCCGCAGTTGGCTCAAGAGGTTGTCAGGGATAAACCAAGAGAGTGGTTTCACCAGACCTTCCTGAGGACACCCAAGGACTGGGGCCAAAGGGCTGGGCTGACTAGCCCAGGCCTTAGCAGATCCAAATACAAGGGCCCAATCCTGGGTATGCCAAGTGAATTTGTGATCAAGCTGAAGTAGGATGGTTTGCCTCCTTAGGTGTGACTCTTGTCTTCAGGAGTCCTGGCCAGTGATCCCACGAGGCAGATAAAATGTGGGCAATGTTAACACACCTTTTACCTAGAAGATGGGATATTGTCCCTGTAGGTGCTCAGGGCACAGTTTTGCCTCCACGCTCTTGCCTTGGAGTAAGATCCTTGACCTCCCAATACTCAATGTCTTCCTGCCTTTTTGTGTTTTTAAATTTTTATTTCATTTTGCTTTATGTATATATGTTTTGCCTGTGTGTAGGTCTGCAGACCACTTGTGTGACTATTACCTATGGAGGCCAGAAGAGGTCACCAGATCCCCTGGAACTGGAGTTACAGATGGTTGTAAACCACCATATTGGTGCTGGGAATTAAATCCAGGTCCTCTAGCAAAGCAGCCAGTGCTTTTAACCACTGAACTATCTTGCCAGGCCCTATTTTCCTGTCAGTTAAGAGAAGATGATATCATCTTCTTGGCACTGGTCTAGAAAAGACTCCAGCCAAGTCAACTTTGCTCTCCAAATCTTATCTCTCAGTGGAAGAGGCTGTCCTAGATCAGTTTCTCTGCAGGGATAGTGTGGCACACTGCTGAGCCAAGAAGAGGGTGCCCATGTTGGCACAATGAGCCCTTTCTTTGAGAAGCCTGAGTGGGTGAGAATAGCTCTTGGTAGAGTCTCCTCCGAGGAAGTTTTGTCTGTGCTCTATCATGTAGAACAAATAGCTCCACTTTCTCTGTGTGCTATGAAGTGAAAAAATCAAAACCCAAAACCAAACCAAAAAAACCCCCAAACAAACCAAAACCAGGAAAAGCACTGCCTAGAAGAATCCTAGAAATCATCCCCAGGTCTCTGCTGAGATAATATGACTAACGTTCTGTGAGTCAGCTTTCAGCTTCAAAACTCACCTCTTCTGAGAAATCTGCCCCTACAACATTATTCAATGACATCTCTCCATTCTGGCCTTTTCAATAGTTACAAGCTGCAATATCCTGGAATTAATTCAATTATTTATGCTTCTTCATATGTGAGACCTGTGGGTTGTTCCCATAACAACAATAGCAACGACAACGGCTACTGCCAGTTATCTTGAATGTAGGTGGCAGATATCTTAAGAAGCAACCTTGGGAACGTCAGACTTTGGTGGCTTAAAGTGCTTGCCAAGAGTCAACAGCTGAGTCAGGATTTGGACACAAGTCTTCTTGATCTAGTACAAGCTAAGCTGGCTAACCAGCATAAATTCTTCGTGTGCCCTATTAGACCTTGGAAGCCCCAGGAAGAAACAGTTTTCTGCACTCTTCCCTTCTTATTTAAAACTCTGCTTAGTAGTTGCCTTGGTTAGGTTTTACATTGCTGTGAAGGGACACCATAACCAAAGTAACTCTTAGAAAGGACAACATTTAACTGGGGTTGGCTTCAGGTTCAGCCGTGCAGTCTCTTATCATCATGTCAGGGAGCAGGGCTTCAAAGTCCATCCCCATAGTGATGCACTTCTTCCAACAAGGCCACACCTACTCCAGCCAGGCTTCACCTCCTAATAGTGGTGCTTTCCAGGAGCCAAGAATATTCAAGCCACCACAGTAGTAAAGTCAAGATTATTATTGTTGGGTATGTTAGATACCTTGGTTGAATTTGAAAATGGATAATATGGACTATACCCCTTATCCAGGTTGTAGACAAAAGAGGGCACAATTAATTTCCAATTTCCTTCCTTTCTTTATTTTTTGGTGTGTATACGTGTGTGTGTGTGTGTGTGTGTGTATGCGCATGTGAGTATGTATGCATTTATATATAACACCTGTAGCTTTTGTTTTCTCATATGAAGGGATGAGATGAGAGCTGTACTAAGCTATGCAAATACACAGTTTGGACTGAGCACAGAGTGTTTCCTTCTCTGTTCTAACTATTCCTAGGCCTAGGCCTGGAAGCTTCTAGCCTCCATACAATCTAATTTTCCAAGCTTAATGATTCGATGCAGTTTCTCTTGGCTTCTGCTTGAATTGCTGTGCTTGGCCTCATACTAACTTTGGCAATATGTTCTAATCTTCTGGCTCCTCCTTGTTCTCTGGTTTTTTGTTTTTTTTTTTTTTTTTTCTGTCTTCACCTATGTCTAGCTTGTGCTCTCTGCAACCTGCCTCTGTAAAACTGTCCCAGTAAAACTGCCATATACACCCACCACTTCTCTATCTGTCTCTGCTCTTAAGTAGTCTCTTTCTTGTGCTGTTCTCCAAGTTGGGTGTATCCTATCTCTAAAGTATTCTGTCAAATCTTTCTTTATCACTTTGTCTGCCCTTCAATTAGGCACCACTTTCAAAACTAGCTGCTTCCTTCTACAAACTAACCTTACCTTCATTTTTAGAAATTAAAGATGTGTACTAAAGGTGTGTCTATATTCCAGCCAGATCATACTATAATCCAGGGTGTGTCTACGTTCCTGCCGGATCATATAGAGTTAGAAGGTCTTGGGATGTGATCCCTTGACAGACCA
This sequence comes from Arvicanthis niloticus, assembly GCF_011762505.2. Taxonomy (NCBI): domain Eukaryota; kingdom Metazoa; phylum Chordata; class Mammalia; order Rodentia; family Muridae; genus Arvicanthis; species Arvicanthis niloticus. The sequence goes on from NC_133434.1 coordinate 15,197,258, forward strand.
AAAATGTTACTAGATTAAAATTGCTCTACACTCACGTGTAAATACAAGCATGCTCATGCCATCGTGTGGGTTTAGAAGTCAAGAGGTCAAAAGACAAGTTCAGGAGTTGGTTCTTGCCTTCTACCTTGACTGAGACAGCCTCTGGCTCTATACCAGGTTTGCTGAGCTAAGTGACCTGCATGTTTCCAAGGGTTCTCATGTCTCATTCCGTGGTGCTGGAATTACAGCTAATCACATGTAGTTCATGCTACATGTCTGAGTTTTACTTGGGTTCTGGGGATTTGAACTTGAGTCTTCATGTTTAAGTGGTTTTACCCACTGAGCTACATCCCAAACCCCAATTTCCAGTTTTACCTGGTTGTAGATAAAAAGTGCTCTTACAGACCCTGTGGTAAGGGAGTCAGGCCCCAGGTAACTCACCCATGGAAGGGCACAACTGAGATTTCCAAAAGCCTGTCCCTTGGCCAGATAACTGGCCTGGATGCTAGTCCTGAGGTTTGCTGTGGTTTGTTTTATGCTAATATCCAGGAGTAGCTATAAAGGGGAGAAAGGAGTTGGTGATTGATATCTATAGCCTTACTGGGTTATGGAAACCTTGTGTGCTGTTCACACAGCCAAGCAGCACGGGCTGGGTGTGAGGCTTCGAGGATAATCACCTTATGGAACCAGCATTTTCTAGGGATAGCCTCTACCCCATCTCTTCTCCTTCTTGGCCTCTGTCTTCACAGAAGATGCTCACCTGCCCTTCCCACTGCCAGGGACTCAATGAAACACTTGATTTTAGTTCCCAAATGAGTTATCTGTGAGTGGTCCTATGGAATCCCTACCTTGCTCTTTCTTTACCTGAATTGCTAAATCAAATGCAAATCTGCTTTGTTGTTAAGGGTAAGGCAGTCATGAATTTAACTTTATGGGGTTTATCACTCATCATTATATAATAATCTTGAACTTCTCATCACTGTATAGCCTTGAACTGGCATGCTAACATTTATTCAATAGATATTTACCGAGCACCTACTGTGTGCCACCCACTAGTGTAGATATTGATGTATGGTGGCATGGTGTGTAGACTAGGAGAGGAAAGTACTATGCTAGGACTAGCAGAGCCTAGAGCATCACTGGGAAGGGCAGTGAAGGGCCCTTTTGGTCGACCCTGAATGGTGATGAATAAAAAAGTGATGGAGATGTAGGAAATGTTATGGAGACCCAGGGGAAAGCAAGGCCAAGATCTTAGGATGCCAAACAGGGACCTACTGACAACTCTAAGAAGTATCTAGCTTGCCGTCACAGGCAGTGAATGGCAGAGTCTCAAGATGGAAGCAGAGAATGCGGGTCCCAGCAAGGGTCCAGGGCAGCCATAATGATGATTGAGGCATCTACTTTCTAAACATCTACCCATCAGTCTCCTAAATGAAGACAACAAGAGTACCTACCTTCTAGAATGATGATGGAGATTAAATGAGTAGACATTTGGTGTGCAATGCACAGAAACCATTAGTAATAATAATAATAACAACAATAAAGCAAGAATCAATGATAATCCATAATAAAGCAATAAGCACAAACCCTTCCAGGAGAATGGAGCCCATAAGTAAGCCAGGGTTTTTCAATCAGTAAGTCTGGGGATGGGATGCAGACTGCTTTCCTGGCTCTCTTATTCTAGGTTGTTAGTGATGTGAAGGGTATCTACTCCAAAGTGATCACCAGCAGGAAGGAGTGGACAGATGGTTCCTGGAAGAAGGGAACGTCTCTGTGTATTACCAAAGCAAGACCACCAGGAAGTGGCCAAGCATTCTAAGTTCTGTGCCTTCCCAGGATGGAGAAGGTAAGCTCATCCCTGCTTCATCCAGTAAGCCTGCTGAGTTGAGAAGGGGGTAAGAGAAGGGATCAGCTAACAGGACAAACAAACTGGGATGCTGACAATATGGAGACGGGTCTCTTCTTGTCTTTGACTTTCCATCTGCAGGGAGGGGTGCTCAGGAAATAGAGGAAGACAGAACGAAGATGGAGACTACCTACATGGATGGAGAGATTTCTTCCCTGGCTTCCTGTCTGTCCTCTGAGATGAGGGGTTAAGATGAAAGAGGCTGGAGCTGCAGTGAGGGGTTTGGTGAGGCATTCTCAGTATGCAAAGACAGCAGCTGGACCCCGAAGCATATTTCTGCTCCAGCGAGCAGGGTCTTCTCTCCTGCAGAAATTCGCCTCTTTTGAGTAGTACTGGGACAAGCTGAGGGGCTGGAGAATTCCGATGCCCTGCAGCCACACCTTGGACCGCTCCAGTTGTCTGCCACCGTAGTAAAGGGAAATTTTATGAGCTCTTCATTCCTCAAGTCCCATGAGGCCTTTGCCTTGCTCAGACCATCTCGGATACACACATATATCTTCAAAAGAAAAAGAAAGAGAGAGAAAAGCTATTTTATTTCATTGCCAAACTATCCACTTTAAATACCCTTTTTATTACAGTATCTGCATAGTAATACTAATAATAGATCTTGTTGGCAGTTCTAATGAGGCTGGAGAATATAAGGTTCCCAATAAAGTTAATTGTTGCCTTTAATATTCTCATACATTTATACATGGTAAATCTTTAAAGGAGAAAAAACACTCCATTTCACCCCTGTTAAGCAGCGGGTCCCAGACCGGAGGCAGACTAAGCATAGGAACACAGTGGATTGGCTTAGGAGAACTTGGGTCATCAGCTCCAAGCTTATTTTGATCAAGAAGAGCATGAGGTTTAAGCAGGTAGGAGCCAGACTTCTAGACTGTCTTTGATGGGTCTTGACTTTGTAGCTTGGACACTGAACGTCTCTCTCTTAGACTCATTTTAGTGTAAGACATGGGATTCTTGATATGTGTATGTGCATAAACATAGTGCTTGGTGTGTTCCCTGTGCTCTTCCCATGGAAATTATTGTCATTATTACCATCATTTCTCTCCTCTATGTGCATGTGCACACATGTGCATGTGGAGGACAGGGAACAATCTTCAGTTCCATTCTCCATTCACCACCTCCTCTTTAAAATGGGTCTTTGCCTGGCCTGGACTCACGGACTAGGCTGGGCTGACTGGCCAGTGAGCCTCAGGGTCTGCCTGTCTCATCCTCCCCATTACTGTGATTACAACCAAGTGTCACTGGATGCAGCTTTTTCCATGGGTTCAAACCCAGATCTGTGGCTTATACGGCAAACATGTTACTGAGTCAACTCTCCAGCTATATTGTCACCATTTTAAGACATATAAACACAATTATTATTTTATCTACCCCTATGCATTCTCACTGAGTGTGAAATAAGTCACTATGTCACAAAGACTGTATGTGAACTCCAGAGCTGGCCACAAACCTCTCTCTTGGTCGGTCTTTTAAGGTTGCACAGTGGCAAGTGTTAACCAGGGCTTGAATCTGGGGTTCTTAGTAACCAAGATTTCAAAACATTCAGTTCTTAGGTGACCCCTGACCTCTGCACCTCTAACCTCTAGGAAGGCCTTATCTAGGAAGGCCTTGCTTTTCCTCCACCTTTTAATGCAACCCAGTTCTCTATTGCTTGGGTCTGAACCAACATTGATTTTGAACTGGGGTAAGTGAAGGCACCTTCTTCTGTCTTGGGACAGACACTCCTGATTCCTATCTCATGACTCCCAGGGTCCTTTTGTCCTTTTTGCTTTTTCTCGGAGAGGAAAAAAAAATCACACGAGTTTTACATTCTCAGAACAAAGAAGAGTGTGTGTTTTACCGTTTATTCTGTCTCCAGTTCCATGTATTTCTGACAGTTCCATTGCACTGCTGACACTTAGGATGTTTTTCCTCCCAGGAGGGGTACCAGAGGGAGATTTAACCCCAAAGCCCGCCCCCCTCGATCTGGGAGAGAGAGTGAGGGACTGAGATATCCCAGGTTAGGGGCAGCCCCTGTGACCTTGTGTTTCAGCAAACAGATCACAAACAAGACTCTCTCCTTCCTGACCTTCCCCACCCAACCAGGGCTCTCTTCTACACATCAACGCCTCTCTTACTGGCAAGTGGCAAGAAATACTATGTGACAGGATGGTTGCCATGGCAACTCTCATTTTCAGTTAAACAACCGGGCACTGATGAAAGGGGTCTCGTTTGCTTTGGTTGAAAGGTTTGTGAGAAGGGTGTGGGGCTCCTTCCTTCGTTTCCTTCCTCCTTCTTTTCTTTCTGCCACCTTTCTTATTTCTTGTCTTTTGTCTTTTTTGTGTGTATGTGTGTGCAGGCATGTGTGTGTGTGTGTGTGTGTGTGTGTGTGTGTGTTTGTGTATGGTGTGTGTAAGAGAAAAAGAGGCATGAGGTAGAGGCTCTGATGGGCCAGGACTGCTCAGTTTCTGAAGAAGAGCAAGGTAGGATCAGGCTGGACCAGAGGGAGGCAGATGGGGTTCTGAGGCTGTGAGAAGAGAATGTGCCTCATGTCCTTCCTTGCAACCATGGTTTTCTCCCAGACCTACCTGCTCATGCCCATGTTCTTTCAGAGGAAGAAAAGACCTGTTGGGGGAAAAAATGGGTTGGTGGAGGACCCTGGGTCCCAACAGGTGGTTGGGTAATTAAGTGAGCTTTATGCACACAACACTGTTTTGCCCGATGTAATTGCAGTTTCCATATAAATAATTCACGGGAAATTATTAGAGTGAGGACATTGCCCGCCTCTTCATAATTTGCTTAACCGAAATAGGCTCTTTCATCATGCACGTTGATTTGCCTTAAGACCACGCACTCAGCATCCTTCATAGGCCTGCTCCTCTGAAAAAGAGAATGCAGAATTTAATTAAGTTATGCAAATCGGGCATCCCCTGCCTGGGGAAAGGCAGGGTGTTTGCCCACATGGCTGTGGGGTGGCACAGGGAAGGGGAGGTGGAGCCAAGTTGTGCCCCAGGGGGTGGGCAGCTGTTTGGGAAGGGACTAGACTGCTCCCTCCCCATAATCAGAACAGCATAGGATAAATGACAGTTCAAGTCTGGACTCTATGGGTGGCACAGAGCAGACCCTAGGGATTAGACCTCCTGACTGATCAATGCCTTTGGAGACGTTCATAACCAATGTCAGGATTCTTCACTGTAAACTGAGGATAATAAAGTCACTGAGCTGGGGCTGATGGGAGAGATCCATTTGGGCATTTGTGTACCGTGCTTCAAGGGAATCTAACTAAGAACAGGCCTTCCTGTAATTACTTCCCTTACGGTTTTTGTTACTGTTCTTATGTAACAATACTGAATTCTCTGATTCAGGTTTCCATTGCTTTTCATGGAAATTTCTAGCCATCCTGCCTTCCTACCACATGGAGGATCAAATGTACAACTTCCTCCATAGATTAACCCAGTATTTAGGGAAGACGTTATCCATTAGAGGAGAAAACCTTGCATTTTGACGCTGTAATGATGAAGGTTCAAAGCCTAGGCCCATTGTTTGAATACTGTCATGGGCAAGTCCATTACCTTTATGACCCCCGAGGGCCTCTTACCTAGAGGAAGAAGAGTGTTCTTCGCTTGGGATGATTAGGAGGAACTTCCCCGAAGCACTGGACATATGCCTGCTTTGTGGTTTATGCTCTACAAAAAGGCACAGATTTGCCAGTGATGACGCCAGTGCCTGGGCCTTAGCTTTCTCTCTAGATCCTTCCCCCCCCCCATGACCCTTCCTCACCCTCCTTCTGTTTTTCATACCATCCATAAAAAATATTCTTTTTTAGATTACTTTCCTCATTTCTGGGACAAAGTATCTGGACATCAGAACTTAGAGGGAGAAGAACGTATTTTAATTCAGTTGACACCAGGGGAAACGTGGTACTTGCACTAGTGATGGTGGTCTGAGACAAGGGGATGGGGTGTCTGGCTTGCTCATGTCTTGGTTGTCAATCAGTAAGTAGAGGGTTCTGTTGGAACTGGAGCCAGGTTGTGACCTATAAACGTGATCCTTATAACCCTACATCCAGCAGCAGAGATTCAGTCTAAAAGGTTCCATAACATCAGAAAATAGCTCCACCTGCTGGGGACCAAGTGTTCAAGAGTATGAGCCTGTGAGGGACAGTTCTCATTCCAACAATATCAGTGACCAGAGCATCCAATAAGACATCTACATTGAGGGATAAGTAGCTGATGACTTTAAAAGCCTTTTTTCCTTTGAGGGGACTGACATTATTTCAAAGGATTCAAGGGAATAAGAATACTTAATTTCTAAATACCCAAAGGCTTGCTAATGGTCACAAATACTCTACAGACCAGCCATCAAGTCAGAGATTCTCCCTAATATCTCTTAGAAAGATGATCCTTAGTCTTTACTAGACAGTAATGGGTTCTTTGCAAAGGAAGTTCAGTTTGAGAATTTGTTTAATGGCAGGTTTCATATCTCTTCTATCTCCTCCTTCCTCCCCTCTCCCTTTGTCTATATGTGTTTCTCTTTCTGTTTCTCTATGTCTCTCCATCTCTCTCTCTCCTTCTCTCTTCCTCCCTCCTTATGTCTCTCAACCATTTTCACAGAGCCAGCTGCCTCATTTATTAAACAATTCTCTATTGATCGCCTACTATATAAAGGATACCTTGTAAATCATTTGGGTTTCCTTTTGCAAATAAAACAGACCCAGTTCCTGCCCTAATTGAACTTAAAAACTAGTGGGGTGTAGGTCTTAAAGCAAAAGGTAACACCTCTAACTAAATATATAGCCCTATACTCAATAAGGCCTGTGAGGGAAAGATGAGGGAGGCAGGAGAATAATGGGGGCTGTTTAAATAGCAAGCATTCTCCAGCATGATTAGGAGTGACATCATTGAAAGGAGATAGAAAGTGTGTTCTGGGAAGGGGAGGTAAGAATACAAAGCTTGGGGTCAGGAAGAGGATTGATGCCCTTGAGGCGCTGTACTGACGCCCTGCTAACTTCATCCAGTGACTAGGTACAACAGAAGGTCTCAACAAATGCTGAGGTACCTCATGGCACAGCAAAGTTGATACATAAAATTAACCACCACACTCACTAAGGGGACATGGCAAGGATGATACAGCACTGTGAGATTGGTGACAGTCAGGAACCATTGCCTCTCTTCATCCTTTAGGCTCATGAGACCGAGAAGGAAGCAGTGACCAGAATCAGCTAGTGAGGGTTAGGGGACAGGTGTCAGGACAATGAAAAGTCATCTTGAGCAGAGATACAGCTCAAGCTCTCAGAAGTTATCCTTCAGTATCAAGACCTGTGACCTGAAGATGTTCTCAGCTCATCCCAGAGAAGGCAAGAGCAGGACTGCCCATAAGGGGCTCGGAGAGAGCTGGGGACTCAGTGCCAGACAGATGTTTGCTTTTATATCTGCTAATTGTTTCTTCCTGAATTAGTTGCTGATATCTAGTGTCCTCACCTACAGTGGGATGTGCTTTTGTGTTTCCTGTTGGGACATTCCGGAATTGCTCTTCAGGAATCTCTGGTATCTAGGAGGCTGACCTTTTTCGGGCTGGGTCTTAGTCATCTCTTAATCCCTGTGACAATGTACTAAGAAAAATCATCTTCAAAGGTTGAGAAGTTTATTTGGGTTTGTGGTTTTTCAGCCCAGGGTCACTTGATCTAGTTACTCTGGGCTTGTGGAAACACAGTTCATGATGGAAGCAAAAGAGTGTAGTGAAGGGAAGACTGTCCAATTCACAGTGGCAGGAAAACCAAGACAGGGGAATAGGGTAGGCTCTCATATCCTTCTCAAGGGCAGGCCTCCAGTGACTTGACTTTTTTCTAGCCCTTCAAAGTCCCAGAGACCCTCAACAGTACCAACAGCTGGTACCAAGCCTTCAACAACGTGGCGTTTGGAGGGCATTGAAGACCCACATCACAACAGACTACATTAAAAGGATAAGATGCCTAAGATCTTTTACCTTCTGGCTTGACTGAAGTGATGAAGGCTCAAGAATGCCTGGAAAGGTTAAGGCATGCATTTCTCCTGCTCCCCCATTGCTGGGCTGTGAGTGGGCTGCCTCCCTCTCTAAACAGCCATACTCCTATTTCTCTTGTGTTACAGAGATTAGGTTTTGTCCACTACTGCCTCCCAGTCTCACCTGACTGTCACTAATCCCACAGTGCTGTATCAACCTTGTCATGTCCTCTTAACTCTGCCCATGTGTTCCCTCAGTTAGCATGGTGATTAATTTCGTCTGTCCACTTGAATGAGGTACTCTACTATTTTTCCAGACATTTTGGCGTGTCCCTGTCTCTGGATGAGGTTAGCATTTGATTTAGTATGCAGTAAAGATTATTCTCCCTAATTATTCATGTACTATTCAACCAAGAGATCTGATGAGGAAAAGGAAATGCTTGACCATCTTGAGTTAGGCACGAACCTTCTACCCTCATATTAGAACTTAACACCATTGATTTTCTGTTTCTTCAGATCATCATCTTAAGGACTTGTGAGCCATTCACCTCATGGGAGAGAGACAGAAAGAGGCTGTGATGCTTCATATTGTTTGTCAGCTTGAAAGCAAGTAGAATCATCCAGGATGTAAGCATCTAGGCATGCCTGTTAGGGAGTTTCCATATTAGGTTAACTGAGGGTGAATAGCTCACCTTAAATGTGGGTGGTACCATTCCATGGGAAGGGATCCTGGACTGACTAAAAAGAATGCAAGCTCGGCACCAATAGTCATCTCTCCCTGACTCCCCACTGTAGAGGCAAAGTGACCAAGTGCCTCATGCTCACATGGTAAGCCCCCTGCCATGCTGGATTTTGCAATCAAATTGTGAACCAAAATCAACACATCCTTTCTTCAGTTGCTTTCCAATGTATTTTCTGACAACATAAGAAAAGTGTTAATACAGGTACCTGGGACAAGATACAGCACCCAAAGACATGTCCTCGGGGATCTTCTTGCTCTACCTAGGACTGGAAGGCTCTATCACTTCCCAATGATGTCACACCATGAGTTCATCAAGGGGAAAACAAATCAATGGATTAGGTCACATAGCACTCCCACCCCCTTAATACAAGAACCTCTCAATGACTGGATCTACCAACTGGAACCAATCCTGACTCTTTTTTCTGAGAGCATCTCCTATTCAAACCATGACATCTTAGAACCTCTCAGCTTTGATAACCATGTGAGCCAACCTCCTCCCTGCTCCTGCCCCTGCCTTTCCCCCCAACCCCACACCAGCCTTGATTGGAAAATTAGTATCAGGAAAAGGAAAGAGATGAAACAATTATCTCCATTACTGCTCCTGTACCTCTCCACAAATGCCTTTACCTTTCACCTCATTAAAACTTAATCGACATACAATAAACTGAACATATTTAAAGTGTATCATATGATGAGTTTTGACATATGTGTGTTCAAGATAATGAGCATATCCATCATCCCCCCCCAAAGTTTCTTTATGCCCACCCCCCTTTGAAATCCTTGGCTCCTGCTCCCCGCCCCCAGTCCCTAGGCAACCAGATCTGCTTTCTGTCACTACAGGCTCATTTGCATTTCCTACAATTATATAAATGGAAGCATCCAGTATGCGCTCTGTTTGCTTGTCTTCTTTCACTCAGCATAATTATTTTGAGCTCCATCTGTGTCGTAGTATGTATCGATAGTTCACTCCTTCTCATTTGATGGTATTTTGTTACATGAATATCCCATGGTTTGTTTATCCATTCACCAGTTGATGGACACATGTGATATTTCCAGGCTTTTTTTTTTCTATTCTAATTCATGTTGCTAAGAGCATTTATTTAGGTGAAAGTCTAGACCTGGCTGTATTCTCTCCCTCTTCCTGAGCACACTCCTAAGAGAGGAATGGCTGGATCGTATTCCAGGTAGTTGTTTAACTTTTTGAAAAGATGCCATATTGCCTTCTAAATTAGTCGTACCATTTTACATTACCCAGCAGTGTATGAGGATTCCAATTGATTCATAGTCTTGGCAGCACTTGGTATGTTCTGGCTGCTTAACTTAACTTTAGCCATTCCAAGAGACGCACACCAGTATGCCTGGTAGTATTCATTTGCATTTCCCTAATGAATAACGATGTTGAATATCTGTCATATGTTTCTTTTCTGCGATGCACCTTCTATGGTAAAGTCAGATTTTTTTTAAATCTCAATTTAAAATTAAATTGTTTATGTTATTATTATTTTGAGTGGTATTTACATATTGCAGATATAAATCTTTCATGAAATGTAGTTTGGGAATGTTTTGAACTGGGGAGATGGCTGAGTGTATAAATGTTTGCGATACAAGTGTGAGAACCAGAGTTTGAACTCTCAGAATCCACATAAATCTTGATGTTGCAGCACACATGGCCATAATTCCTGAACTCCTACAGAGAGATTGAAGGTGGAGCCAAAGGAATTCCTGCAAGATCATGGGCCAGTTAGCCTGGCATGCTAAGTGGGGAATATAGGAGGAGAGCTGGCGAGACCCTGTCTCAAACAAGGAGGAAGACAAGGACTGATCCCCAAGGTTCTCCTCTGACTTATACTTATGGGGTATGGTATACACATGCTTGAATTCACAGTCACATGCATATATACATATTATACACATGTACAAAGATAAATAACAATAAAAATAATATTTTCTTGGCCCATGGCTCATCCTTTCATTCTCTTAACTGTCTTTGGAAAGCATACATTTCAAGTGTTGGTGAAATACAACTTACCAATGTGTCCGTTAATGCCGTTGTAGCTAAGAGTCATATCACAACTCTTGATTACGTCAACTGGCCATATGGGATGATTGGTCCATCCTATCAAAGTTTATGAAGCATACTCTATGATGTTTGCACAACAGAAAATTAATGGGAATATTTTTTCAGAGCTTAAGCTTTGTGATTGTGGATTTGTCCATTATTCTGTATATTTCTGCCTCTCCTTTGTTATCAGATGCATAGATTGTATCTTTCTAAACCAATCTTCCTTTTAACTATGTAATAACATTAAAACCATTCCTGATAATATATTTTTTTGTGTGTATGCTGAAGCCTACTTTCTCTGATATAGTGTAACCTTCACAGCACTCTTTCTTTTTAGAAGCTTTATTGGGCTTCGTTATATAGGGTAATGTCTAGAAGTTTTAAATTTACTCAGTAAGTGTTGTTGTGGTGTGTATATTAAGTGCCTCCACAAAAGGCTAGTGTTTAAAGGCTTATCCCCTGGTGCAAACAGTGCCCAGGGGTAGGACTTTGCAGAAGTTATTGGATCATAAAAGCTTTGCCTTCATCCAGGGCTAATCCACTGATGAGTTCATAATTTGATGACACCATTGGGGACTTATGAAGCATTAGGAGGAAAGGGATGTAGGTCCTGTGGTAGTCTGTGAAGGATATATATCGTGTTCCACACACCGTCCTGTTGCCCCTCTCCCTGTCTCTGCTTCCTGGCCACCATGAGCATGAGGTGAGCAGCCCTACTCCAGTGTGCCCTCCCCCAGTGAAGGGCTGATACTTCTGAAATAATGCGCCAGGACAAATCTTATTGTTTATTCCATTTCTGTCAGATATTTGCCACAGAGATGAAAATTATAAGCAACAGAATTTTGTGTGTTCTTTAAGTAATTTTTAAAAACATGATACACAGAATCACTCAGAATTTATACTCTTGCACGTAACCATCCAATTGTGAGACGTTTACTTGAAAAGATTGACCTCTCTTTACTGAATAGTTTCTACAGAATTGTCAGGACAGCCCTCTTTCCGGACTCTGTCTTGTATCGAACCATTTATTTAGCGTTTATAACCAGATGTCAGCTTTTCATCACTGTACCTTTAAACTGAAGCGAAGATGGTAGATTTAGTGTTGCCCTCTCCAAAGTTGTGTTTTCTGCTTCAGAGTTTGTTCATTTGTTTGTATTTTCACCAAATATAAAAAATCAATATTTATTAAGCAGCATGGTTCAAACGTGTATGGTGCTGCATGCTTTAATCCTAAAACTAGGAGCTAAGGAAAAAGAGTTTAAAAACCCTGAATCTGGAATGTCAATTTGTATTATGTTGAATCTAAAATTGACATTCTTACAACATAAAGTCTTCCAAGTCATGAACAGAGTACCTATTACTATTTATTAGGCTGTTTAAATCTTGGTCCTAACAATATTTCAGGCTCTTTGCTATCTGTATCTTTCAAATATCTCACACTGTTGATAACATCATAAACGATAGTTTTCATAATTTCTATTTTGATTACATTTTTTGGTATTCAAAATGGAATTTTCAGAATGAATATATATATATTTCAACTTTGGTAAACTTATTTGTTAGTTCTGAGAGCTTTTTAGAGATTCTATTGAACTTTTAATCTATGAATAATCGTGCTGTCTTTGAATAAAGGCAATTGCTCTTTTCCATTCCCAATTCCTTTTCTAATTTTTCTTACTGCTAGAATTTGCAGTACAGTGTCTTAATAGAACGTGTACCCTATGTTGTGTTATGGTACATGTGAGGGCAAAGTGTGACTTTTTAAAAAAAATACATAAATACCCCTTTGGGTCAAGAAATATTCTCTTCTACCCATACTTGTAAACTTATGTTTCAAATAAATGTTTGATTTTGCCTAATACTTTATTGGCATCTATTGAGAACATGTGGGTGTTCTTTTTAAAATGTATTCATAGATTAAATTACACTGGTAAAATTTGAATATTAAACCAACCTTGCATTCCTGGACTAAATCTCTTCTTATTCACTGTAATTACCTCTTTTTTTCATAGAAGATTCAACTTGTGCTAATTTGCATAGGTATTTTTCAGCAATGATATTGGACTGTAACTTTCTGATAATATATCTGGTTTTTAGATGTAGATGACATTGGTCCCATAGAATGGACTAAGATATTTTCTTGTCTTCAATTTTCCAGAAAAGAATGTAAATGTTGATAGTTTTCTAAAGCTACTCAGTAGAAACTTTGAATGACCCCTTCTAATCTCGAAAGTTCTGGTTTTTGTTGGTTATTATAACAAAGTCTCACTACATAGTCTAGGTTTCTCTTAAAGTCCCTATGTAGCTCAGGCTAGCCTTGAGATCATGGCCCTCCTGCCCTAACCTCCTAAGTCTTGGGATTCTGGGCCTGTGACACGATGCTGGGCTTGAAGTTTTTCACTTTTCACCTTAACTGCAGTTTCTTTAAGAGATTGATGTCTAGATTCTTTTTTAAATTGAGAACTGGTGATTTTAATCTTCCAGTTTATTTATTTTTCTAAGTGCTGTACTCATTGGCATAGTTATTGATGACGAGCCCGTACACTTTAATGCGGAATCTATAGAGTTGTGATGTCTCTCATCATTTATATTTGTAGCTTATATCTTATTTTTATTTCTGATAAGCCTGGGTAAAGATTTTATTTATCAATTTTATTGATAATCTCAAAGAATCACATTTTGGTTTTATTGATTTTCTTGATTGTTTTTCTGGTATTGATTTCTGTTATGATATTTATGAGTGACTTTTCTTCTTCTGGTTTGCTTGGGTTTCATTTATGTTTTAACTTTCTTAAGGTGGAAGTTGAGTTCTTTGATTTAATAATTTCCCCCTCCCTTCTTTCCTAGTGGTGGCTTTTAGTGAACAATACCTCTTCTCTACCAAGGGCGGTGTTTGTAGCTTTCTTCAATGTTAATGAAGTTAAGTCATGTTATTTTAATCTACCCAAGAGAACCTCATAGTTTCCATTTTGAATTCTCCACAATTTGTAGGTTATTTGTTTACTGTTTTGGTGTTTTTTTTTTTTTTTTTAAAGATACCTCTATTAATTTCTGATATAACTTAATGAGTATTTAGATGACTTCAACTATTTTATATAAACTAACTTGTTTATGACACAATGTTTGTCCCCTCTTATAAAATAATCTTTGTGCCTTTGAAACAAGTTTCTCTATGATATGCCAAATATTGCTGGGTTGAGTGATCAGTAGTGTTCATTGGGTCAATTTCCTGCATACTGATAAATATAGCCAGCCACTGGGTAGCATTATTCCAGCCAGAAATGAATCATAAACATGACCTGTGTCCCATAAAAACATGATGAAGTTGAGAAATCCATAGTGATATAGCCATCAGACTGTGATTCACACACTGGTGGTGATACTCGTAACAGCAAACCTGCTGTTCTGACAAGCACACACAAGTCTAGCAAACACAGTTATTTATAGTATATTCTAGTAATGAGAATAAATGATATATTGTGGGCTTGTGTGTTTGCTGTATTATACCTTTTATCATTATTTTAGAGTGTATACATCCTATTTATAGAAACATTTACTGCAAATAGCAAGTTGCCACATGAGTAGCAGTCTCATGAACTCATCATCCCAGCATCTCTTGATTGTACCAAGTAACCACGCGGAGTGATTGGCGCCTACTGTCTAGGTTTTGTGAGCAGACTCCATATTTACACATCTATTGTTTTTCTAATATCTACAAATCCGAAAACGTCTCATGAGTGTATTTTAATCTTGATTTGTCCTTCACTCGTGATAGTTGTTTTTGCTCTAAGTTTGCTTTAAGTTATCTCTAAATCTTGGTTATTAGCTATATAAATCCTTAGGTTTTTAAGTCCTTTTAGCAAAATCAACTCTTCATTATTAAGCAAGGTTTTTTTGTTTGTTTTTTTGTTTTTTTTTTTTTGTTTTTTTAAAGAAAACCCATGATATGTTTGTGGTGGGAATGACTTTGTCTGATATAATAACTGCTTTCTCTCTTTTTCATAGCATCATGAAGATTACACTGAATAAATTCCACTTCACATGTAGAATTCAATGGGTTATGGTGTAAGAGTTGAAGAGCTTTTGCTGTTATTTAATGCTAGGACATTTTCATTACCCCTGAAGGAAGCCCATGCTTATCAGCAGCCACTCTAGCCCCTTCTCCCCACCTTCATTTATAAATGGCCATCTTCACTTTTTACTTATTTTATAGTTGTGTCTAGTCTAGAAATTCCCTACAAGCAGAATCATATATTGTGTGCTCTTTGTATTTTGGACTCTTAAAAGTATTTTGAATTACACATTCTGTTCTAGTGCAACTACAGTTATCTGCAAATTCATAGACATTTTAACAAGAAGTATATAGAGATCCCCTATCTCCTGTAGCTAGCTTCCCATGTCTTGCAACATATCACGACAAAGATTCACAATCACACTAACGTCACAGGTCATTGTCACCACCTTAGGACACCTCACAACATGTTTGTATATTTTCCTCCTATTTCCACCTTCTTAACATTTGGAACCAAAAATTTTGTCTGCTTTTCTAACATCTTATTCTTTTAAAAATGAACGTATGGATAGAGTTGGCTTTTTAAAATATTTATTTATTTACTTATTTATTTGCCTAGAAATAAATGTGGTTGTTATATGTGAGAAAAGTTCTTGACCTGTTCATTACTGAGTAGTATTCCACAGTATGGAGGCATCATGGTAGGGTCAACATTCACACAGTGAATTCCTTTCAGCTATTATAAACATAGTTGCTATAAACACTCACGATTCAGCCTTTGTGGGAACATAAGTCGTCATTTCTGTTGGATACATCCTTAAAAAACAAATAGTTCAGTCATATAGTAATGACAGGCTAGTTTTTCACAAAACCATTGGAGAGTTTTCCAGAGTGTCTGTATCGTGTGACACCTGTAGCTGTAATGTGTACGTGGTTCAGTTTCTCTAAATCTTCAGTAGTGTTTACATTGCCTCTGCGATTTTAATTTTAGCTTTTCTGATGGGCGTGCCATGATATTTCACTGTGATTTAATTTGCATTTCTCTAAAGGGTAATGATGATGGACGTTTTCTCATGTGCCTACTTTAACCATCTGTCTAGCCTTGTTGGTGAAATGCCTCTTCATGTTTGTCCATTTTCTAATTGGATTTTTTAAACTAAAATTTGAGGCTTCCTCTCACCCCCCCACACTCTGAATGGAGACCTTTGCTGCATACACAGTTTGAAAACATGGCCTCTCCCTGGCAGCTTATCTTCTCAACATTCTCACAAGGCACAAGGTCTTTTACAGAAGCAGAAATCTCCATTTTAATAAAATCTATCATTCTCCCCCTTCCAAGGTGGCTTTGATTTCAAGTCTAAGAACTCTACAGCTAATAGATTTTCTCCTTTTGTTAATTCGTTTTGTTTTTGAGACAGGATCTCACATTCTATGGCTAGCCTGGGACTCATTATATAGCCCAGGTTGGCCTCTACCTTGCACCAATCCTTCCTCAGTCTCCAAAGTGTTGGGATTGCAGGTATAAGCTATGATAAATGGCTTAGAATATTTTTTAAAATATAGATACAGTCTTAAATTTGACACTTAAGGCTGTAATCCATTTCAGTCATTTTCTGTTCAAAGCATGAGATTCGGGTTGGGTTCTTTTTGTTTGCCTATAGATGTCCAATCATTTCAACACCGTCTGTTGAAGAGGCAATTTTTTTTCCTCCATTGAATTGCTTTTGCACCTTTGTCATAAGTCAATTCAGCATATTTGTATGGCTCTATTCTATCCTATTTATCTATCTATCTGCCAATACCACACTGTCTCAATTATTGCAACCATATTAGTCTAGGAATCGAGCAGGCAGTTCCTTCCACTCTGTTCTTTTTCAAAGTCTTTTTAGCTATTTCCATTCCTGTATCTTTTCATATGAAGTTTAGAAGTTCTATATCTCTAAGACATATGGTTGGGAGTTTGATAGTGCTGCTGCTAAAATTCTCAGTTAATTTTGGGTGATAGCATCATTTGCTCAAGTCTGCTGAGTTTTCTAACCCAGGAACACTGGTGTCTAGTTATTTGCGTCTTATCAGTTTTAATATTGAGTAGCTTTTAGCATGTAAGTATCATGCACGTGGTCATTCATATTGAACACCCAAATATTTCTTTTTAAACACTGGGTTTGACTAGTATTGTATTTTAGTAGAACAGTGCATACATAGAAGCCTTAGCACTCAGGGGGCAGAGGCAATAGGCATGTGGCACATTTGAGGATAGTCGGGGTTGCATAGCAAATTCCAAGCCAGCCAGGGTTTCATAGCAAGATTCTCTTTCAAAGAGAATGAAACAAAACAACATAACCCAACAACACGGTATTGTATTATAAATTTTGGTTTCATTGTTAGCATGTGCAAACATTGTTGACTTGTGTATATTTATCATGTACTTAACAATCTTGCTAACTGTAGTTACTAGTTCTAGCAGTCTCTGGTAGGGGGTCGGGATTCTTGCATAGACAATCATGTTGTGTATAAATAGGGATGGCTTTATTCCTTACTTTCTGGTTCCCACATGTTTTTATTCCTTTTCTTACCTTATCAACACACACGTATGCACCCAAACTGGTACAGCTGAGGGAAGAGCTGCAAATAGCACACTAATAGCTGAGGATTTCAACATCCCACTTGCAAAAATTGATGTGATACATTGCTGATGATAGATCAAAATAACAGAGATTACTGTAGATCCTATATTATTTAAAAGTATGAGGAGATATAACAATTCTACAGCCATCAATTTACAACTTTGATTTAGTAAATTCCTAAGGAAACAGACTGCCACAGAACACCCAGTATAGAACACAGAACACCTCTTAAGCAGCTGCCTATTAAGAAAATAAAATTTGCAATAAATCTTTCAAAAAATTAAAGAAATTTTACCAAATACATGTAAACTTGTACCAATTCTGTGTAGTCTTGTCTAGAAAACAGAATAGGAGGAAATCCTTTGCATACTTTATGAAATGTCTCTGATACTGTACTATAGAAGACAGAACAAAATAAAATTAAAAGATATACATTACCAAGTAAATTTTGCAATACATGAAACTTATTATGATGCTATAACCAAGTGACATTTATCCCAAGGATCCTAAATTTGTTCGAAATTCAAAAAGTAATTAATGTAATTAATCTATATTAACAATCTCAGGACAAAATCTCACCATATATATATATATATATATATATATATATATATATACATATATATCAATGCCAGTTTATAGCAGAAACTACAAAAGAAATCTTAGTGAAATTGCAATAGAGAACAAACTACATAAAGAATAAAAGGAAGTATGATCTATAGCATCGTGTTAGAGTAATAGTAATTGTTTGCTCAATGTGTTCACTCAACACAGTGCTGTAGTTCTAGCCAGTGTAATAAGGCAAGAAAAGAATTTAAACCATGTGTAGCTTGGAAAGCAAGAATAAAGTTGTCCCTATTTATATGCCAAGTGGCTGTCTATGTAGAAATCCCAAGACCCTACCAGAGACTTTCATAACTAATAAGTCCAATTAGTAAAATTATAAATCACATGATGAACATACACAAATCAATGGTATTTGCATAGGCTAGGAACTAATTTAAGGAAATCAACATTTATAATACAAGACCATGTTGCTGGGGTTGTGTTATCTTGCTCTGTTTTGAGACAAGATCTTGCTGTGTAATCCTGGCTGACCCCCGAAATTTGCTATATAGACCTATATATAGCAGATTACATATATATGTACATGAATAATATAGATATATATTATATCTGAAATATTAGACACATGGGTGTAGCCATTAGCTCACTTATTTGGGTAGTATTCCTTAGTATTGTTAAGAGTCTTCTTAGTGGATTAACCCTAGTATTATCCATAATGCCTTTTGTCTCTCTCCAGTAATATTTTTTGTTTTGAAGTATAACATATGTGGTATAATTTTGCTCATATATATTTTCACCCTCTCATTTTTGACTGCTTCATATTATTAAATCAAGTTGCTTGAAGATAGCATGTAGGTAGATAATATATTTAAATCCACTTTTATATAATTTATATTTAATGTGATTGTTGCTATATCAATAATTACTGTTCAATATTGTTCAATTTATGCTTTCTGTCTAATCTTATTTTGTGTGTGTATGACGAGTGTGTGTATGATATGTGTATGGTGTGTTTGTATGATGTATGTGTATGGTGTGTGTATGATGTGTGTGTATATGATGGATGTGTATGTACATGGTGTGTATGTACATGATGTGTGTTTATGTGTGTGTATGATGTGTGTTTGATATGTGTGTATATGATGTGTGTATGTATATGTTATATGTGTATATGATATGTGTATGTGATGTGCATGTGTATGGTGTGTGTGTGTGGGCGTAAATGTATGTATGTGTGTGTACCATGATACACATGTGAAGGTCAGAAGACAACTCTGTGGAGTTCTGGTCTCTCCTTCTCTCACTTGGGGTCCACAGACTGAACACAGGTTGTCAGGCTTGGGAGGCAAGCACCAAGCCTCTTTACCCATGAGCCATCTCACCAGCCCCTGAGCTAATTTCTCTTTCACTGTGTTTATTTTCATAATTTCAATTGGGACTTTTAAAAACCTACATTCATATATTTATGTTTTTAGTGCATTAATTTTTCCAGCTTTTCTAGTAAATTCTCTATATATCATACTTTGTATACACATTCTAAGACCACCAACCTCCCAATTCCCTCAACACAGAGAAGTTACCTCCTTCTATACCCATTTGGCTTCTTTTGTCAAGTATGCGTCTTAAATAAAGTCTATCACATGTCTTTAAAAAGACAGCAGGCAATGTTACCATTTCTGCTTCAGCTGTTGCAGAGAGCTCAGAGCACTTTCCTGCTTGCTGTGCCCTTCCTGGTGTTCCAACCCCTCTTCTTTCTCTCATCTCTCTTCTCCTTTAGTTGTTCTTTTAGACTAAATATCTGGCAGTGTTTTTGCATTCGAAGAACATCTATCTCCATCTTATCTGCCATGGGCCGCTTTGTCAGATAGAGTATGGAATCCCAGGTAACAGGTTTGGGGGTGAATGATTTGTTTCTTTCCACACTTGGAAAATAGTGTGACTTCCCTTGCGTGTCCACGGCTTCAGCTGAGTGTTTTACTGTAATTTGAGCTATTTCTCCATTATAAGTGAGACATTGTTCTTTTCTGTCTGTAATCTTCAGTTCAATCGCCACATGTGGTGGCGTAGATGTGATTGGATTTATGTTCTTTGGGATTTTGTAGCTGTTCCAATGTGTAAGTTTATGTCCCTGGACAAATTTGGGGAGTTTTCAGTCATTATTCCTTGGAGTGTTCATTTTTGGTCTCTTTCACTATTTCTTGAACCCTGGTGATATGAAAATGAGATACTTTGTTGTAATTTCACAGGTCTCTGTGGCTGTGCTCTTTTTCAGTAGTCTATAGTCTTGATTTTTCTTATTCAGTTTTGTCCTATCTTATGAGCTGAAACTTTGTCAGTGATTATGTTAAGATTTTAATAATTACTGTATCTTAGGTGCATGTTTTTTTCTCCTGCATTTTGTCTGCACACTCTCCATCTTCAGAGGCCAGAAGAGGGCATGATATATCTTGGAAGTAAAGTTATAGACTATTGTAAACCACCATGTTGGCGCTGAGAATTGAACCCTGCTCCTCTGGAAGAGCAGCCGGTGCTTTTTAGCACTGTGCTGTCTCTGCAGTCCCCCCCACCCCCCGTAAAAATCTTTCAACACCTTTACGCATCATACTTTACCTTTAAGAAGCAGTACACCAGCAACGCTAACAGTAGGATATTTTCATTTCTCTCTCACAGTTTTATTTTAAAAGACAGGGACTTGGGTAGTCCAGCATGCCCTTGAGCTCATTAAGCAGCTGAAGATGATCTTGAACTTCAAGTTCCTCTGTTTCTTCTCCCAAGTCTGGGAGCATAGGCAAGTGCCGCCACACTGGGTTTATTTGGTGTTGAGGACTGAACTCAGGACTTTGTGCACAGGAAGCAAGCACTGTACCAGCTGAGCCGTATTCCAGCCTCTCCTTGGTCTTTCTGTGCTATCATTTTTACCTCTTCTATCAATCCTGCACTGCCTGATTATTTGTGTTTAGTCATCTGTGTTAATAAAGATAGTATTGTACATAGTGGTTAAGAAAAAAAAAAAGCCTTGCATGGTGTCTATAAAGTTACCATTTTCAGATTTTCTTCATTTCTTTGCACAGATTCATTCTCCCTTTGATGTCTGGAAGATATCCTTTCCACATTCAGTACATTTTAGAGTGTGGACTTGCTAATATTAATCATTTCAGCTTTTAAATCCCTGACCATCTTTACACTGCCTTTGTTCTTAAGTTATTTTTACTGGATGCAAAATTCTCCTTGAGTTTTTTTTTCTTTCAGTATTTTGCTTTATGACACTGCTCTGTGGTCTTCTCCTTTGCCATGGGTATTACTTTTCTTGTTGACATAATAAAATACCTGATGAAAGTAACTTAAGGACAAAGGGTTAATTTTGGTTCACAGTTCAGGGATCTGGTCCATCCCAAAGTGAAAGTCCTTATAGCATCAAGTCGCATTGTCTCCAACCAGAAGGCAGAAAGAGGAATGCTGCTCAACTCACTTTCTCCTTTCTATTCAGATGAAGACTACAGCCTAGGGAATGGTGCCGCCCCTGGTAAGAGCGGTCCTTCCTACCTTACAGCCTGATCTAGATAATCTCTCACAGGAATCTCAGAAGCTTGTCTCCTTGATGATTCTAAATCCTGCCAAGCAGCAGTCAGGGCTAACCATCACACGTTTATTCTAAGACATTTATTGTTATCCTTTTCTTATACTTTTGGTTGTGGTCCTAGCCTTTAACAGCTGAGCCATGGCCCCAGCCCAGTATCCTTTTCTCTATTCCTCTGTACATTATCTATCTTTCCTAGGTGGTACTAAGATTTTCTTCTTTATGTTTTTAGTTTCTTTTCTGAATAGTTTAATGTTGGTATACTTTAGAATTAATGTCATGATTTTTATGCTTGGGGTTCACAGAGCTTCTTAGGTATGTCAACTTACAGTTTGTATCAAATAGGTAAGTGTTGAACAATATTCAAACACATTTTCTACCTTTCCTCCCATGTAGACTCTATTGCCTGTGTATTAAGGTGTTTAAGGAATCCTACACCTCACTGACACATGTTCATTTTGAATGTGCTGCTCCTTTATGGCTTATTTTGTTTTCTTTTTTTCTGACTTCAGATTCACTGATCTTTCCTTCTACTATGTTTAATCTGCTATGAGTCTTAACTTGTGTATGTGTCATTTTACATAATGTAGTTTTCATCTCTAGGATCTTAAGCTATTCCCTTTAGTGTGTTCTCCATCTTTGTTTGCTTTTTCAGTACATAAAATGCACTCGTAACAACTGGATTGAGATCATGGGCTAATTCTGATCACCATGTCAGTTCTGAATAGATTTCAATCGATTAACTTTGTCTTTCATTAGATTATATTTTTCTACTTTGACTGCTTGGTGCTTTTTTTTTTTAGTGGATGCCAGTATTGTACTTTTTTTTAAATTGAGTGTAGGATATTGTTTAATCCATTCCATGTTACTTTATCAACAAATAACAAATCGCAGTGAGTAGTTATTCTATAGATGCAGTGATCAGCATTCCTCTGATGCAGTGATGAGAGTTATGGGTACCTAAGATAGTGCATGGGGGCGGGGGGTGACTTAGATTGGATGGTCAGGAAAGTTCTTTCCGGAAATGTGGCATTTAGTCTAAATCTTGCAGGGTGAATGGAGTCAGCTATATTAAGGTTTGTTCTCTTTTTGGTTGGGTACAAACTCCAAATTCCAACTCTTGCCCCAAAATGGTAGGATGAGAAAGACAGGATGACAGAGATTAACAGAAAAAGAGGGAGCTTGCTTTCCAAGAAGATCTGTGCAGGTTAGAGTCAGGGAAAGGTTTTCTGGGTAGGGCTGGGCGAGAAATACTTGTCAGTCACAGCAGCAGCAGCCAACCTGAGACATGGAAGGTAGCTAAGGGAGCTGTCAGCACCACCCTGTGGATTACAGAGAAGAGTGAAGCTTGGTGTGAGAATAACTTGTCACACTACCTGTTCAGATACATCTGCAGCACCAGACCTATACCTCAGGCTTGTGATCTCAGCTTGGCATTGCCCTTGCTAACCAGGGTTACGTTCAGGTTATTTAGCTGGGATCCTGGATCCAACCATCTGGTCAATGTCCTAAAAGTGTGGAGTGTTAACTTGCCTTGGAGAAAGGTCTAAACTCAGCCTGACTTCTTTGAACCCAGGATAAAGAATGTGGGGCTGCAGTGGAGTCCTCTCGCAATGTGATACTGGAGGGAAGACTGGCCACTAGTACCACCGTACCATAGAAAGACAAGGCTATGCCTGCCAGCTCCAGATACCCTGTAGCCAACACTTGTCCTGTGACATCAGACCAGCTAGGGAGTAGACCACTGAACTTCAGTAGAGCTGTCTTAGAACTTCATGTCTTCCCTGGCATTTGCTTCTCCCCATATGGACCCAGTGTCCTGGGAAATATCTGAGAAAGCAATGTCACCTGTATGAAAGAAGCATCCATGTCCATCAACACGTGGGGCCTAGTGGCTTGAAAAGAGAATGGGATGGTAAACAGAGTGGATGAATCTATCTGCTGCCCTTTTGACCACAGGAACTGTATATGCTATGGGTGAATTCGCTAAGTCAGCCACTGGCTTTGGGACCCGGGAATGCGCAGGGACATTCAGCTACCTTATTTGATGTCTATAAAGTACCTACATAGAGGCAAGAGCACTTGAGAACTGCCTGGTAACTTAGGGGGATACTGGTCCAGGCCCACTGTAAGTATTGCCACTCCCACAGAATCAATAAGGCAGCAAGTGAAGGAAGGGATAGGGAACCCATATTCATACACGGTAGCACAGAGACCAAGGGGGAGAGATACCGAGGAAACAAGGATGTGCCAGGCTGATGATCTACCTGGCAAAAGAATATAAACATGAAAGAGAATGGAATCACTGCAGTCAGTCGATCTGTCAGGAAATATGAATGGAGACACACAGAAGTTTTCATGGGAAGTAGAGAAAGATCCAGGATCGAGGCTGGAGGTATCAAGAGTTTAAAGAGGGGCTCACTGGGGAGGATCATGTCTATGAGAAAAGGAGTCAGTGACAGGCTTAATTGAGGGGTGGTTACAGGGCACTTTCTGGGAGGCAATGCCATGGAGGAACATGTCATGGTAGGGGGTGGGGCTGTCTGTATCTTCTGACGCTCCTGTGTAAGAAAGGAAGGGCTACAGGAGGAGGGAGGGGTACCATAAGGCAGAGGGTCAAGAGGAAATGCTACAGTTTGTATTTGAAGCATTCTTAAAAGGCCTGTAAGTTAGCTGTGTATTCTTTAACACAAAATCTTAAAGAGGCAGGTCCTAGAGAGAGTGTTTAGGGGTGCTTAAGCGTGTATCCTTGAAGGGGATGATGGAACCTGTCCTTTCCTGTCTTTGACTTCCTGATGTGGAGGTGAATGGCTTTTCTTTATCCTATGCTCAGAGTATCTTGTGCTTCTTGGTCTTCAGCTCAAAGCATTGGGTTCAACCACTCGTGGAAGCTCCAATGAACCTTTTGTCTTTATAACTTGATTGTTGCTAGTGTTTGTCATCGTTGTAAAAAGACACCTAATCCAAAGAATAAACGGGCTGCCTTGAAACAATCCCAGGCCCAGCCTTAGCCCTCTTACAGATACCTTGGTGTCAAGTACCAATCTACCTCTCCTGGTTAGACACCATCCTCCCAAAGCACTTTTTTTCTTTTTTTGAACATCATTGTAGCTTCCATTTCCCAGAGGCTGGAGCCCTCTGTCCTTTCCTAGCCTCGTCTTCTGCTCTCTCACCTATGCACATTCTGTTGCTCCCAGTGTGTGGATTTGTAGCTGCTCTCCAGAAGATGGTGAGACTTCCCTGACCCCAGCCTGTCCCCATTCCCTTGCTTTGTCTTTCTGAATAATCCTACTTCTCCTTTGAGACCTAGTTCAACTTACCCCTTCTTCCAGGAAACCTACTGGGCTTCCCTTGTATGAAGCAGCCTCTCCTTCCTTCTGTTCCTGTGGGATTTGCAGTCCATATATCTTTTTCACACTTAACATATAGCTTGTGGTTTTTCATCGTTTAGTTGTGGGAGCTGGAGGAAGAGTTTACTGAACTAGTAAGATCTGTTTTCTTGTTCTTTATTCTTTGATTTTTTTTTATAAAACCACACAGAGGGTTAATGTAGTTGAATTCTATTGTGAGGATTAGAACAACCTGGTATATGAAACAGGGATAATGAACAGAGCCCACTAGGTGCTCAGAGAATGCATATGGTTTCCGTTTTCCATAAACATCTCCCTAGCATGATGTTCTACATGCTATGAAGGGTCAACTACCATCTTCTGATGCTGGGAAGACCCAGACTGACCTCTCTGAGTGTCCAGGTCTTTGTGGCCCAGCACCAGCCAAGGCCTACACCTATTTTCCCGGATCCGTGACGGGTGCACATTGCCCAGTGGTTCTCAGCCTTCTCAATGCTGAGACCCTTTAATACAGATTCTCACGTTGTGCTGACCCCCAACCATAGAACTATTTCATTGCTACTTCCTCACCGTAATTTTCTACTGTCATGAATTGAGATGTAAATATCTGATACACAGGATATGGGTGTCCCCCAAAAGGGGTCACAGGTTGAGAACTCAACTCTAACCTCGCTGGGTGTCCTTACAAAGTTGTGGCTCAGGTCGACTTGATAGGCGTTGAGCTCCTCCAGAGCTCTCAGCCCCTGAGAATCAGTCCTGATTTTCCAAGACTCTTAAGCAAGTCCTCAAGGACACTCCCACCCCCAGGGATTTGTTCCCCTTTTCTTGGTCACAAAGAGTCCTACTTTCCTAATGAGCTGTTAAGGAACTGCCAATTATGCATATAAATGAAGAGGCTGGAAACCATTATGGGTCCAGAAAGGAGCTGAAAGGAGCAGCCTCCCTCAGCTTCCCGGTTTGCCTGGCTATTGCTGGGAAAGCAGCTTCCACATATGGCAGGGACTGAGCACCAATGCCAGCAGCTCCTACATCCTTTCCTCTCGCATGGCTCTGTCTGCTCTGAGGTTTGTCCCTCACTGTGCTGAACAGTTTTATGTCAGCTTGACTCAGGCTGGAATAATTTGAGAGAAGGGAACGTCCATGGAGACAATGTCTTCCCAGCTGTGAGGCATTTTCTTAATTAGTGATCAATGGAGAAGGGCCTGCCCATTGTGGGAGGGGCCACCCTTGGGCCGCTGGTCCTGGATTCTATAAGAAAGCAAGCTGGGAAAGCCATGCAGAGCAAGCCAGTAAGCAGCGCTCCTCCATGGCCTCTGTGTCAGCTCTTGCCTCCAGGTTTCTGCCCCGTTTGAGTCCCTGTCCTGACTTTCTTCAATGATAAACAGAGATATGGAAGTAGAAACTGAATAAAATAAATCATTGCCCCCCCAAATTGCTTTTGGATCATGATGTTTTGTGGTAACAAAAGGACACTAAGACACTCAGGACCAGGTGAAAGGACAGAGGAAAATGTCCATGTGTTTAATATGTAACTTTACGAATGTCTGAGCTCTGCCATGCACAACATACACTTGCAACCAAGGAACATGTATGATACGATGCACATTCTTCTAGAAAACTATTTCTTATTAACTTTTCTTTTATCCCGCTGTATATATGTCCCCTGCGGAAGTCTAGGGCAAAAGTTGCTCAATAAAGTTTTCCTTAATTTATCTCAAAAGAAAGGGGAGGATGAGGGAAACATCGAAGAGGAGAGCAGGAAACTCGCCTACAAGTTGAAGAGGCAGCAAAGGAACTCACCCCCTTCAGGAGTTAGAAGCCCATTGTAATGTCCCAGAGCAGCGGATCAACAGAGAGCAAAAAGAGACTTGCACCACGGTAAGGAAAACTCCACCATACACCCTCCCTATCTGGGCCCCCCTTTACTGCCTGTGCCCCCTTTATTGCCTGGGCCCCCCTTTACTGTCTGGGGCCCCCTTACTGTCTGGGGCCCCCTTTCCTATGCTACAAAAGCTCTTTGTGTAGACCTATGAGTGGGGAGCCCCTCTATTGTCTCATGATCACATACCCTTGAATGAACCTCCTTCCTTTCCCTCAGGTCTCACCTTGGGAATATGGGCCTTCGAGTGGTGGGGAAGCCTAGCTCTAATGGTGCCAAACTTAACAAACTTAAGGTCAGATAATCCTTTCTAGGTTTTATCCTTTCTTCAGTGGAGAAAGGGGGAGGTCAGAGGAAAATTCTTCCGACTTGTTTTTGTAGATGCCTAGGGTAGCATGGCTTGAACCCTGCCATAGGACAACCATAGCACGGCTTGGATAGGGAATCTGGAAATCTGGAAAAGGTATGTAAAGAATTTAAAGGTATCTAAACTCCCACAAGCCCTTAATCAATAACCAACCATGGTGTCCTCAGATAAAGTAGACCTCGCAGAGAGCAAAAATGTTCCTTTATCAAGGCTCATGGAGACTCTACGTGGACAGAGAGTCCTATAGTCCCCATGTTGTCAACAAAGAAACTGAGGCAAAGAGAAATTAGCCTGAGGTCACTAGCAGAGACAGGAGTCTCACTTTCATTATCTGAGTCTGGCAATCCTGTCCTTTCCATTAGCTGTGCTGACTGCTAAGCCTTATTGTGTTCCCTCTCCCGAGGGATTTGCATTTTAATGGTGGCCAGAGGTTCTATGTTAATGTACAAAACTATGAATATCTAATTGTAGAATCTTAAAATACCACCTAGGGGGGTGGGGCTAAGTGGGCAAGGTCAGGTATTGAGTAGGGAAAGGGGGAGTTGGTTTTTTTTTTTTTTCCCCCAGCAAGGAGAGGGAAAAAAAAAAGTTCGTGTTACATAAGCAACAAGTCTTTCTTCTAGCCTGATTCGGAAGGAAGAAATCTCACCCAGGAAAAGGCAAGGCAGGGAAAGTGCAGGGCTAAAAGGCTGCTGACTTTCAGATAGAGAACCATTGCTCTGGGGGCTTTGGAGTTTGGAAAGGACTTAGATAAACCTTGAAAACTAAGGAGAGGCTCTAAGCTAGAACTGAGGAAGCCACTTGGAGGGTGAGGTTGTTGTTGTTACCTCTAATCAAATGCAAGAAATGGGCTCAATTACAAAGAAAAACCTAACCAACTCTCCCACCAGAAGTGCTAGGCTAACACTAGCTTTAGGCAAGTTAGATCTAGAAGCTCAGATGATGTCACCAAGCTCTACTTCCTCTTCATCTCAACCGTCCTGAAGATGCTTCACCATCTCCTAGGTGACTCTAAAGCCAGTCAACTTGACCATGAAGATTAACCACAGAGGATTGATTCCAGGACCCTTCCCAGAAGCCAAATCCATGGATGCTCAACTCCTTCGTTTTAGACCTCATCACTGGGACACAAGGCCAGGCAGAAACAACAAACGGAGGAAACATTTATGCCGCTCTTTCAGAGTTTCTAGCACAGCATGACAGGTTAGGGTGCAGCAGGCAGGAAGTAGAATGGAGCAGTAACAGGAAGGGGCAAAAGAAAGGTTCACCCCTCTGTGATCTGCATCCTCCAACTAGTTCCCCCCCCCCCAACCCCCAGCCATTCCATCACCTTTAAAATTCGAGCTACCAGCTGGGCTCTGATAATTTATCATAAGCCTGTAGAGGGCATTTTATAGTCAAATCATCCTTTTTATAAAATGTTATCATAGTTACATAATCTACATACATCTTCTTGGATGCTTTGATCTCTAAACTATTCATGATATTTAATATAATTAAACAGTACGTAAACGGCTGGTCTGTTGTATTATTTAGGGAGTCATGCAAGAAAAAAAGTCTGCGCTCTTCAATACAGATGTGTTTCTTTTCAAGTATTTTCAGTCTGCAGCTGGTTGAAATGTGTACGGAAATCTACAGAAGGCATGTGAAGTGCTAGGGTGCGTTATATAACATAAATGCAATGAAAATGTATTAAATACTATTTCGTTATATATTTAGTATGAGCACTGCATGCAATTAGGGCATCTTTGGAAAGCTGGCTTCAAGTTCCTATCATTTTCTACAGCCCTCCTTGTCCCCACCGTAAATCAGAGCTGCCTGCTACACAGCTCTGTTCATGCTGGCCATTCCACTGCTTTCTCCACACCACATACATCGGGATCTGCTCTCATACCTGAAGGAATGGGAATAGCCCCAGAGTAATAAAACCCATCGTGTTAAGCTCCCAGGTTCCTGTTCTCTGCTTGGTCCCTCTCCTTTGTGCCATTCTTTGGTGGCTGGTGGGCTATAGAGTGGCAGAGTTATTAGCTTGGCTCTTTCCTGCAGGAGACTTTCCACAACCCATAAAGAACATAGGCTGAGTTTCTCTGTAGTTCAGCCCACAAGGGGTTAAACAGCAGAGGAAAAGATTCCAAAAGGTCCTGCCTGGTCCATCTCTCCACTGCACAATGGCAGAGCTCTTTCTCTGCAGTGACCTTTGATCTAATTGCACACTTGCCATCATTCAATTGGACTCACAATTCCTTGCCCAGTAGGGAAATGACAAGAGACTGAAGGGCCTTGAAAGTTCAGCCCTTAGCTTTGTGGCTTTTTGCCTCAAATGCCACCCAGGCTCCTGCAGGAGGAGCATGCTGTGGTGGCTCCAACATCCAAAATATTCTAATGCCAAGAGTGCCAGGGGGTCAAAGCTGTGGCAAGGAGGAGGGAGGAGAGAAGACATAGGGGATCCCTGAAGACCTGGTCCCAATGTCCAGCTGCCACAGAGGTGGCACTGAGAAGGACATTAGCTCCAAAGAGTGACTAGGTGGAAGTAGGTGTTGGGCTGCCTTCTCCGGGGGAGTCTGGCATGGTCCCAGAGGGAAGCTGGGACAGGCCCAGTAAGAGGAAGTAGTGTGGGAAGAAAGATAGAAGGTGCTGATTGCCAAGTACCAGTCCAAAAGGACCAGGGCAGGCAGAAGAAAGATCTCCATATGACCCAAGAACAGGCTGAGCTCAGAGACAGAACATGAGAACATACAGTCACCGGTGCTTGCCTCTACCTGGGACTCCAAGGAGGCCCCTTGACCACTGCTGAGGCCACTGGATTTGCTTGAAAAGTGGCTTCCCTCCCCCCCCTCAACTCTACCCTCAGTGCCTCCTGCTGTCACATGAAACTTCTACAAATATAAATGGAACCACTAGACTTCTCTTCAGTTCTCCAACGTTCTTCCATGCAGAATTATCTTAGACCCTTTGCCATAGCTTCTCAGGCATTTGGGATCCTCTCCCTGTCACGTGGTCTACTTTCTTGGGATGTGACTCCAAGTGACTAGAGCTCCCGCTGTCACACCAAGCCTTTTCTCGAACATACCAGACCCTGTCCAGTTTGCATTCCTGTGACATTTCTCAGCATCTGGCCATCTTCTTTGCCCCTGGGCATTTTACCTGTGAGTCTGATACCTCTGTAGAGCCATCTCTGATCTCATCAAACATTTCTGGATCTTTGGACTTCCTGACTTAGAGTCTCATGGGAGACATACTGCACACACAGACCTGGGTTCAGATTCTAGCTCGGCTGCTGACCTTGGTTTGACCAGTCTGAGAATTACATTCTGGCTATCCCAAACATACATAATACTTATGGAGATTAAGTAGGAAAATGTTTCCTGTGTCTGAGAGTAGTCCTTCAGGGGGTTGGAAGCTGTTCAAGGTTAATGGCAGGCAGCGGATGGGAAGATGGTTCAGTTGGTACAGTACATGCCATGTAAGCTTGAGGATCTGAGTTCTGTTCCTAGAACACATGTAAAAAGCTGGGTATTATGAACCCTTATGCCCAATCTTAATGCCGGGTAGGTTGAGACAGGAGGATTCTTGGTCTCACTGGCCAGCCAGCTTAGTCTAATTGCTAAGGCCCAGGTCCCAGTGAGAGACGCTGCCTTAAAGAAATGAGGTAGAGGGCTCCCAAGGACCAACACCTGAGGTTGGCCTCTTGCTTCCATGGTCACAGACGTACATACAAATGTACCCCCCCCCCCCCGTTAGCCATGCAATTACAAGAAAAGGTCTTCTTCATGCCCAGCTCTTAGCTAGACTTGAAGCAAGTGCCTGATGCTCTCCGCTAGACTTAAAACAAGTAAAGGAGGAGAGGGGGTCTTGCTGGGGACAAGTGGTAATGAACCCCAAGCTCTCTCCATGGGGGAAAGGCAGGGAAGGCTAGGCAGTAGAGAAACAGGCAAGATCTGGAGGCCTTCTTACCAACAGTAGCTCAGTAGCTCTGCCACGGTAGGGCTCCAAGCCTGGAGGCCTGTTCCAAACAGGCCCAGCTATTCTTGAGAGGTTTTTTTTTTTTTTTTTTTTTTTTTTTTTTTTTTTTTTTTTTTTTTTTTTTTTTTTTTTTTTTTTTTTTGTCATAGAGTCCCCTAACTGGCCTGATGACCTTTCCTCGGGCTTCCTGAAGGCTGAGTTATATCACCTGGTGAACAGAATAAGAGCCACCTCCCTAGAGAAATGAGAAGAAGCATGCAAGAGGGACGATGCTAATAGCTCCCACTCGGTGAGATTTACAGTGTTCCCCGGCGTTCTGCTGGGCTCTTTGGATACATTTCCATGTTTCATCTTCGTGCCTTTAGCACCAGCTGTGGGTTACGATGGTAAGAATGGCAGCTCAGAGCCACCAAGGCACTTAACATCGCACGGCTAGCAACCAGCAGAACCAGGCTGTGGACCCAAGCTCTGCCTGACTCCGGGTGTCCTCATTCTCAGTACTTCCCGTTCTTGGAATGGGGTAGGACATTGTAGCATTGTAGTTTTTCAGGAGCAAGGACATACTAGCGCAAAGGTTAGTTCCTGGGCTCTGGGTGGGAAACTAACTGGTTTGTGAGGGCTGCTTTTTTCCTACGGGGTGAGCTCAGAGATTATTTAATCTATTGATTATGCCATATGTTCCTTTTGTGGCCAAGCCGGTGACAGAAACATGAAGACCATTAGAAAGTATCTTTGTGGCATGATTGACTGCATCATCTCCAGCTGGAGCTAAAGTCTGAAAGAGATAGATCAGAGCCTGCTAGGATGGCTCCCTGGAGGCAGGCAGCAAGGCTCAGACCAGCTCTTCCTCCCTGCCCACTCAGGTGAAGCCATAGGTTGAGCCAGCACAAGGCTGCTCTCCCTGTGGGCGAGTCCTGTGTGCACACCGTCTGTCTGCATGAGTTTCTGTCTAGCCTCTTTCTAAGAAAATATGGATATGGAAGGATTGTGCTGTAATCACCGCATCTAATTACAAAAAGGGCGTAAATCGCCGAACAAAATTAGTTTTCAGAGTCTTAATTATCATCAGAAAGAGTAATTAATAAACAAAACAGGAAATGACCAAGCCAAGTTTCCTAGTGTGCAAAGATGGGAACTGGGAGGGATGGGACAGATGAGTGGGGGTGGGCGGGGAGTGGCACAGTGCCAAAGCTTCCAGAGCCCACAGTAGACGTCACAAAATGAATGTCCCAGGACTCCACACATCTCAGAAGTTCAAATGCCTTTCCAACTTGGTTTGCAAAGTTTCTAGGTCATCTCTAGCAGGCCTCTTCCTTTCCCAGGCCTGGAGGCCAGAGGAAGGCAGAAGAATTAGAATAAACAGACAGGCTGGTTCCCTTTTCTATCCTTCAGAGTAACAGGCTCTGGGCCAGAAACTCTCAAACCAGTTGATGATAACAAGCTGAAGTTGAATGCCATTGGCTGTCGGTGAGACCACCCTGGCTTTTCTGTGTCTGTTTCTCGGCTTGTTTTTCTTTTTCCTTCTTCCTTTTTTTTTTTTTTTTTTTTTTTTTATTCATTTTAGTAGTAGCATCATATAAATAAAACACCATTACAAAAATGTCGCAGAAAGTTCAAAACTATTCATTATCCATTTCGTACAGATTAAAATTGCCATCAAGGCTGTTTGGATTTGACTCGCGTTCCTCTCCTTCTAATGAGCCGGATAGAGAAGGCAAAGGATGCTAATTCGTCCTTACATCTCTATCATATCTCGGCTTTTACTATATAAAGCGTCAAGGTCGCATTCTGGGGAAATGTCTTTTTACCAAAGGTGCTATAGTAATAATGAAGAAGCAATTTGTTTCAGCAAACTGCCTGCAGTAATGAGGCTTAATTATAACCATGTTATTAATACCGCTGCTTAAGGTAATTCACTTCTGAGCGGGGTGCAGAACAGTAAACTATAATTTAAACAAGAATCGAGACCTAATTTAAATCATCGGATCTACTGCGGAAAAAGGCAAACAGAATGACTATAATCCGCACGTGATTTAAAGCTTCCCCTCCGTACCATTTCCAGGAGACCAGGGTGACTATCTGAGGGGCAAGGAGTCCCGAGGTGGGTCTTGATCCTCAGACTCTTCCAGGAGGCTCTGTAGGTGAGGCAGCTGTTGTGACCTGTATCCAGGAACCTGTTGACTCTTTGCACCTCCTTTACAGAGGCAGGTGAGGTTGGCAGGGTGGAAGGAAGGTGTCCATCACCTCAAGGACATCTTCAGGGTGATTTTGAACTCACTATTTTTGTCCCTACTATCTTAGGATGAAAACATGGGTTTGTGATGGAAGAGACCTCACGTGACTGAATTTCAGTTTTTTTAATGTAATTTTAATTTACTCTTTGACAATTTTGTAATTTTGTACATGTATACAATGTGTTTTCATCATTCCCTCTTTCCAATTCTGATCTCCCCCGTGTTCTCCTCTCACTTTTATAATCTTAAAAAAAAAATAACCCAAAGGGTCTAATTAGTGCCTACTGGTATGAGCATAGGTGTAAGGAATCTACTGGAATAAGATCAACCTACTATGGACCACACCTTTGAGGAAAACTGACTCTCCTTAACTCTTACCAGTTACCAACGGCTGATCATTCCTCAATTAGACTAGACATGAGGCCTTGTAACTCCCTCCCCAGCCCCTGTTGGAATGTTGACTGGCTTGATCTTGTGCAGGTCTTGTTTGACTCTCAATTTCTACAAAAGCTCACATGTCAGCCATAAATAGAGATGATTTTGCTGTCCAAGAACACACAGTAGACTGCAACATATAAACTGCAGAATATCTGTCAGTGTGGTGTCCCATCAGTGATGTTAGCTGACTTTGCAAATCTAAGCATCCCTCTGTCGTTCTGACAGGGCACCTCAGATACTAACCCAAAGATCCCAAAATGTAGCTGTTCCCCCAAGATCTCCTGAGATGTTTCTTAGAAAATGTAACTTCATGAGTCCTGCACCCCATACCTAGATTCTGATATTCTTTGGGTTGGGGGGGAGGGCTCGTGTATTTATTAAGAACTTTGAATACCAAGCTTTATGTTCATTTCACTTCTTGCAGTAACAGAATTCAATATACAAGGAATGTGTACAAGAGCGTATGTGTATGAACTTGTGTTTCAATGACGACCTTGTGAGCTATGTTTATTCATTCATGTCCTTAACATTCATGCACATCAATTGTGTTCCCAACACTTTCTGTTGCTGCTCTATTTTCAATGAGCTTTCCTCTTCTTGGTTCAGGACAGTAGTCCATGTTACTCTACATGAAAAAGATCAGGGGATGGAGAAAAGACGTTACGTGTGTGATCAATACTGAAAGACCATGTGGATCACCATGCTTGTAACAATGCCCCAGAGATGTTAGATATTGCCAAGGAAAGGAGATGCCTTTCCTAAGATTCAACAGTAGCTACCTGAGATTTAGGAATCTCCGTGTTCAGGCTGAGTTACTGAGGCAATTATGAATGCTTTGCTACCAACAATTTACAAAAACATGAGAGACTTCTAGAATCAGAGCAACGAAGGTGCTATTTACAGCCTCAATTCTGTGAGAATCATCTTCTCTGCCAAAGACCCAGTGGATACTGGAGCTAGGAGAATGGAGGAGGTGCTAGGTTAAGTGTCTCACCTCACCTCTTCCAAGCTCCATGCGCACAGGGAGATTCCACAGCCAAATGGAAGGTGGAACTTCCTAAGATTCAAATCTGGGTATCATGGAGGGAGTGTCTTTTATTATTCAGACCCCTAAGTTCCAGAAGACTTTTCCAGCGAGTCTGTAAAGTGGGAAGAGGGGAGTCCTCCAAATGCTTCAGAACACAGCAAAAATCTTCATGACTTTCATTTTTCCTGTTCTTACCTTTGGTTTGACTTATATACAATAATTAAAAGCCTTACTTTATCC
This sequence comes from Arvicanthis niloticus, assembly GCF_011762505.2. Classification (NCBI taxonomy): domain Eukaryota; kingdom Metazoa; phylum Chordata; class Mammalia; order Rodentia; family Muridae; genus Arvicanthis; species Arvicanthis niloticus. The sequence continues at coordinate 15,232,194 of NC_133434.1, forward strand.
AAAGGTCAACCTCTTCCTCAAACCAACCTTCCCAGGCCTGCCTCAGTTTATCCCCCACATCATCCCCACATAGTTTTCTGACCCTGTTCCTCTGAGAAGCCAGTGTTTCTCTCCCCAACTCTCTTACCTCTGCATTTTCATTTCCTTTCACTTTTGTTCCTTTCCAAGACAACTTTCCCCTCCTGGCTTCCCTACTGGTAGGAGTTCTGCAAAGCCAAATGACAGCAAATGATGTCTCCAGCTGGTGGTAATGATTGGGTTCTGCTGAACTGCAGTAAGAAGGCACAGAGCTTCTGAGACAGAGCCTAGCCTTACCTGTGTGCCCCCCCCCACCCGCTGCATCTTCTATGCAATTGCATGCATGCATTCATGCATGCACATGTAAGGTACCTAAGGTTTACACACACAATGAAAACACAGGCATGAGTGCTGGTTTACAAAAGCAAAGACATGCCACATCAAGACTCCCATGAAGCTCTGTACAGCAAAAGTCCCATTTCCTCCCCAATTAACCCTTCCTAAAGTCCCAGAGTGATGGGTTCACTCCCATCTGTGTTGGCAGCAGGGATCTGGGGATGATGCCTATTTCGATCTTGATGACACTATAACCCATCCAGATAAAAATGTCTGGAGTTGGGGAAGAGAAGGAGGGTGTGGCAGAACTTCCTGCCCCAGTCCACCTCCTTGCTCCCTCCTGCTGGCTGCTTTATCTCATGCTGTGTGAGCGCAGAGAGGGGCATCCATCTGAAGCACAATACCTATAAAGCCATTCACAGTGCCCCACTGTGACACAGTGTCCAACTGACCTGTCTAAACACAGCACAGGTTCTGCCTCTCTGCAAATTTTCCACGTAGACACTCCCAACGTAGCCTTCCCTTACCGCCGTTGTCTCCAAACAATGTCCTTGGAGCCCAGACTCATGCAGCTCAAAGCAGAATCTACAGTTGTGCCTTTTGCATCTTGGAGGAATTGAGCTCAACTAGTGTAAGGAATTAAGAAAAGAAGGGTCTTAGCAGCGACACCATAGAAAGTTAGAATGTGAGAGAGCAAAACTCCTCTTAGAGCTTGTGTCTGAATTCTGGGCCTCCTGACTTATAACGAGCGTCAGGACTCATTTTTACAAGCCCTGGAAATTGAGATTCCCTTTAAGACAACCCTACTGAGTAGTGACACTTCTACAGGTCAATAGGGCAATCACCTAGTATCCGGTTAAACTGGCTTCCCCTCAGACCAGAGTTCTTGGGAGAGTCTTTGTGGGTGAAAAGTACCATTCAGCCTTCCTGGCTCACCATTTTGATGATAAAAGTATCTTTCATCTCATTCTTTTCAAAGCAGTTTTATACGATTAGCCTATTGATTGATTGAGTCATTGTACACGTTTATTGAACACACAAGACACTTCTGATCTTGATAGAACAAAGCACGATCCAGATAAATACCTGCACTCATGGTGGGTGTCCACAAAGACCAGGCCATGCTGATAGATGCCCTGAGCAGCAAGGCAGGTTTTACAGAGAGAAAGGGGGGCAGCCTTCGAGAGAATGCCTTCTTAACACCATGAAGGGCAGACAGCAAACCCAGTGAACTGGTTTCTCAGAGGGGCCAAGAGGCTTCTGACTGTCCTGGCATTGGAGGCACACTCAGAATATAGCTCCTGCTTTGAATCAGATGTGCCTTCCCCCTGTTTTCCAAAATGGTACTTTCTAGAAAGTTCTTCCTATGGTCAGACCTCCTCTTTCCTTCCTCTTGTCTGAGTGAAAAAACAAAAACAAAAAAAAACCCCAAAAACCTATGCACATCCTGGACCCACATGTACACTACTCCAGGGACAAGATAGAAAAAAAGTCCTTGTTTCTTCTCAAAGAAGGTCAGCAACACCAAGAAGCTGCCTGCCCATCACAGTCACATGCAGCCTATGCCAGGACGTTTATTTTCCCCAGAGGAGTCTTGGCTATGTGCAGTATGCACTGTATACTGTACATGGTGACAGGGACAGTTCTGCATTCCTGCTCAGAACTGGGGCTCTAAACAACTACTTGGGTCTAGGTCCCATGCCAAGGCCAATGTGCGCGCGCGAGCCTCTGTGTGTGTGTGTGTGTGTGTGTGTGTGTGTGTGTGTAAATCTGTTTTTGAGTTTCTGAAGGAAGAGATTTGACAGTAACAAAAATGTCTGTCTGTCTGAGGAGCTGGAGAATCAGGCATGTCTCTGTTCTAGAATTAATCAGAGTAACAAGATCAAGACAGATACCAAAGTTTTTAATAACCTGAAGATTCCTCCTTCCATGTATGGTGGAAAGTCCACAGAAGGAGAGTGAGGGAGACTTTGGGAGGGGCTTCCTGGAAGTGGGATCTTCCAGGCCCAGGGAAGATGTCTTGGTAGAGTAGCAGCCTTTCCTTGGGGGCACAGAGTTCCCTCTATTATGCCTCTTCCTATTTCTCCTTGTAAATGAAGAATCCTAAACTATAGCAGTATTCAGACTGACGGTGCTGAAAGGCAGGTTCCAGAGACTGAAAGTGGAGGTGCTTGTGCCAGGGGTGTAAGACAAGGCACTCAGGGCCTCCACTCACAGGTGTGGGGAAGTGAGGCTTGGGAGAAGCTGGCAGGCTAGGAGCTTCAGTTGGTCCTGAGTCACCTAGGAAATGTGCAGACTTGAGGCCCTGTCTCTTTAAACCCTTTCTTACCTGGTGCCACGGCCTACAGGGAATGGACAGCTACAGCTCTCCGAGTAACCAGAGCCATAAATGATGAGCGGGCGAGTATCTCCCCTGAATTCATCTCCCTGTGCCTGGTGCTTAAAGTGAATTGAGACGAAGATCTGATAAATGAATAAACCTGTAAATGGAATAAAAAACCTTATGAACCTGAAGGAGAAATAGGAGTCCCAGGTCTGTTAAGTCTAAATTGAATAAATCTGATCAACTCCCTGCCAATTTTTGCCAACGCTCTTGAACAAGGAGGAGAAGAAGGGTGAGCGGGGAGGGGCTGAAAAGGGAGCATGCACAATGGAGAGGAAGGCAGGAACTGGCTCCCTAATTAAGCTGTTGTTGGAGTCAACAGAGGAGAAGGCCCGGGCACCTCCCAGTTTCACTGTTGGACTAATGAGGAGATGGCCAAAGAAGACCCTTGAGAGTCCAGCCATTCCTCTATGTATGCTGAGGACACCTTAGAAGAGCAATCAGAGATCTGCATAAAGTAGGGGAGGTCAAAGTCTTTCTCTGGAGCTGTCTCTGGTCCCTGCACTGCATGGCAGGTATTACAGGGAGGGAAGTCATATGGGGAATAAGCTTGGACAGTATGGGGCCCTCGCCATTGACCACGTATAGTTTCTTTCTACTGTGTTAGGCGAATTACTTCCTGTGATGGTGAAACTCGGCCACAAAGTTTTTATTTATTTATTTTGTAGCACTCATCCCAGTGTGTAATGGTGTTGGTGATTCTGAGCTCGAAATCCCTCCTCCTGAACCTGAGACAGGGTGGGGTGGGGGCTTCCGACAACTCCCACCACCACAGAGAAGAACAGTGGCACCCAGGCTGCATGGCTTTCAAAGCTGGCCCAGAAAAATATCAGCTTCTCTTTGATGTTCTCACACATGGTCTCTAGGGAAGTAGCCACCGTGAAGGACGAAGCATCCTCCCAGGGAGATGTTTCAGTGCAGATGAGCTCCCAGCCACCAGGCAGCATCAGCAGCTAGCTGTAGGAGTGTGCCCCTAGCCTGGGCGAACCCTCTGGGTGACTGCCACCCAACCCACCTCTGATTGCAACACACAGTGAAAGCTGCCTCACCAAGCCAATCCTGAATTCCTGACCTGTAACATCTGAGCAAGATGAAGATGTGGCTTAAAACTATGGAAGTTTGGAATAATTTGCTGAGCTGAGCCCAAACTCATCCCTTGTGGGGTTCTTCTCTAGAATGAATGGGGTAGACTAGGCTGGCTTTTAAACCGTAGTTTGAAAATTATCTATGGAGTTGATGAACTTTTACTCCAACATTTTCATTGTTGTAAGACACACATAACATAACTTTACCAACTTACCCATTTTTAAGTGTCGATTTCAATGGTATTAAATACATTACTATCAAAACCCACCTCAGTTATTTGTTTCCTTTTGTACAATTGAACCTGTGTGTATTAAAAATCAATTCCTTGTTTCCCTATCTCCCCTGCTCACTGTAACTTGTCAAGTGATCTTCCCTTTGAAGGCTGACTGATATTTCATTGGATGGACAGACCACATTCTGCTAATCCATTCACTCACCAAGTGAAGGTGATGTTGGTAGGTTCTATGTTTCATATATTGTGGATAATGCTGGGATGAGTTTGTGATCATTGATATCTCTTTATGACTCTGCCTATAATTTTTGCTGATGTAGAGCCTAACAGGTAATTGATGGAGCATGCAGCAATGTTGCTTTAACGTCCTTGAGGAAGTATCACGGTGTGTGCCATGCCAGCTGCGCCATTTTGTCCTTCAACAGAGCACCAGACTTTGAATCTCTTCACACCTTCACCAACGCTTATTTTCAGAGTTATTTTTTTCCTTATGGGTATAAAGTGACATCTATTTTAGACTTGATTTGCATTTTCTTAATGACTAGTGATGTTGAACAATTTTTTTCAAAGCTGTTTTCTATGAAAAGCAGAATTCAAATGGCACAAAATAGAAAAAAAAACCCAGAAATTAAATACTTTCCTTCTCTGCTCTGCTCTTGAATTCTTCCCAACAGAGAAAGATAATTACTGCCAACAAATGATTGAATCTTCTGGAAAGGTTTCATCGTGATTAGAACATATACAAACAGACATCCTTATAAAAGTACACATAGGCTTATATCATGCTTAATTATTTTATAATTTGCTGTTTTTTACTAACTTGTGCAGGTTGGAGTAATTTACACTCAATAGATATGTGTGTACCTCATCCTTTTTCATGGCTATATAGTATAGTGGGGCATGACTGTGAGAATATTTCCCTCCCCAGTCACTCTCCGTGAGTGTTTAAGCTGGTTCTGGGCTGCTTGGTTGGCTGGATTTTGCTCTTTTGGTACAAATTGGTCATTCGTGTATATTAATTTACATTATCTTCCATACAAGAATATTTGCTAGTCAGGCTGGCAGTGCTGTTTGGGGGTCAATGAACACATGTGTTTAAGATGGGTAATTCCTGCTGATGTTGCCTTGTTGCATTTAAAGCAGGCGGTGTGGAGGAGCCTGCTTTCTGCCAGCCTTCTGATCTTTCTAGTTTCATCAATCTGCGAGGAGAAAAGAGTGTCCTACTTTACATTTTTATGCCTTTTCTTACAAAGTTGGACATTTTTATCTGTGTTGTGATGATTTTTGATTCCCTGTTCTTGGAATAGCTAATTCATGTCCTCTGCCGTCTGTATCCAGTCATTCATCCTTTAAAATTGCGTTTGTAAAATCTTATTTTAAGAAATTTACTATTTTTATCTTATACACATTTCTGATTTAAGCATGTCTTTTGACACTTCACTTTGTGTATGTATCTCTGTGTGTGTCTTGTGAATGTGTGTGTGAGAGAGTATGTCTGTGTGTATGTATGCAAGTCTTTGTCAGTGTGTGTCTGTTTCTGTGTGAATGTGTGTGTGTGTGAGTGTGTCTGTATATGTATGTATGTCTTTGTGTGTGTCTGTGTGTGTGTTTCTTTGTGAATGCGTGTGTGTGAATGTGTGTTTGTCTGTGTGTCTTTGTGTGTGTCTTCATGTGTGTGTCTTTGTGAGTGTGTGTATTCTTCTATAATATCATCTTTATTAGGTTTTTTTTATATATAAAATGGCTTTTGAGGTCTGCCTTGCTATCAGATTTCTTCTTTACTCCAGGACTTAAAACAAAATAAATTTGTATGTGTTTCCTTCCAGGGCATATTATTTGACAGTTGGAAACTGTGATGTTGTTGAGATTTTATTTCTTGGTATGAGGAGTGAGATAAGAACTCAGATTTACTTTCTGTCAAACATTCAGACCAACTCTCTCCAGTAGAAATACAAACTGAGCCACATATGTAATTGAAAATGTTCTATTAACCACATTTTAAAAAGTAAAAAGAAACAGGTGGAAGTAATTATAACAACATCTATTATTTAACTCTATCTAAAATATCATTTCATCATGTAATTGATATAAAAATTATTAATGAGTTAGTTTACTTTTTTTCACTCAGAGTCTTTAAAATCTTGTGTGTACTTGGGACATTCTGTACTTTGTGTACCCAGTGGTGCGTGGAGCCCAGAGCCACCATCCTGGAGAGCTCAGAGTTGGGATAGTCACCCCAGCAACACGTCAACTTTCTTCCCTTTCCTAACTTCCAATGCTACTTGTGTCATTGGCTAAATTACATTTTGTAAAAGGCTATTTCCAGCCTATATAGTACTTTACCACTGGGTCATCTCTCTTTCTCCCCATACTTCACACATGTTTGAATTATGTCATCTTGACCTCTTTTCCTACCATGTGTGGTCCTCTTCCTGTCTCTTTGTTTAGTGTGTCGCTGGCTCCTGCCACTTAGCTCTGGCTTTAGGTAGACATTACTATCTGTTCTGAATGTCCCCAGATAGGCTCCATTGTGTAAGCATTTATCCCTACCTGGTGGTCTCAGAGCCTTTGGGATGTGTAGTCTAGTTAGCAGAAGTGGGCGGTGACAGTAGGGAACAGTGCGATGTGAACCAGCCCCATGTGTCCACTGCCACAGTCTATGCCTTTCCACTGTGTCCTCGGAAACTGGAAGCCAGAACAAACCCTTCTCTCTGAACCAGCTTCTGCAACATTAGCTGAAGTAACTAATGCAATATCTAGTATTAGATGATATCTAATACTATAGCATAGACACTGCATTTTGTCACTGCATCATAGCATGTCACATTGTGTGCAGATCACACACGGCTAGGACACAGGCTGTGCTATAATATGGTGTAGGATTGTACCACAGGATATTCAACTTAGCACGGGATCATCACTAACATCTGGTAGCCATGAAATAAGTGATGCAGCTGTGTTATAGCATTGGCATGGGTCACAATGCATCTGGGTCCAGATGACCCCAAATTGCCTTAATGCCTTTCCACTCTCAATTTCAATGGCTCCATTGGCTTTCCAGAGATGGGAAGGGCAGTCTTGTTCTGTGATTGGGGAGGCGACCCCTCAGTGAGCTGTGTGTGGAATGAGGGTTTGGCCAACTGTGGATTGACAGGAGTGGGGTTTGTGAGCCCGGTGTGAGGAATGTGTTTGAAGAGTATCCAGAGTTGTGCCATGTCTATCGGCAGAACAGCTGAGGCCTCTGGCTGGGAGCAGCAATCCCAGTGGTTCCTGATGATATGTCTGTGGTGATGGAGAGGAGGAAGTTTGGGGAAGAAAAGAAGAGTCTAGGGCTGAGTGGGGAGAAGTAGGAGGAACAGATATGGCAGGGAAGAGAGGGCAAAGAAGAGCCTCGGAGGGAAAGAACAAAGGTGGGAAGACAGGGAGAGGGTGCTAGGCAAGGCTGTCTGTAGGCAGGCAGACAGGAAAGGTGGGGTACCCCCGGGAGATCTGGGAAGGATGACAGAGGTCAGGGTATGCTGGGAGGAGCAGGACGAGGAGCCTAGAGCTTTCAGAAGTTTTCTGAACTGGCACTTTTGCCACCAGTGATCACAGTGGAATGTGGATTGGTTGCTGGGCTGTCCTTGGGGACAGGATGAATGAACTGGGGAGCAGTTCCTCCACAGGAGCCTGGGGAGTTGGCATGGAGCCCAGAACAAAGGCTGGTACTTCCCAACTTTCCACGGTGCTGTGACGGGATGCAAGGACATTTTCTTTGCTCTTGGGACCAGCCTGTGCCTGGTAGGAGAGAGAAGGGGTAGGTGATACTCCTCCAAGAAGTGGAGCCAGGGCCTCTAGAGACCCTGAGTCCCACCATGTCTTTCGGGTGCACTGAACTGTTGGTCTTTGGACAGAGGGAAATTAACTATCTTGGGGTAACTCTCTTAACTTTCAGGGTCACGTCTCCTACTGTAATCCTTCCACTGAGATAAGGGTAGATGGACACCCATGTTCACTGCTTACTGCACAGAGACATCTTTCCACTTGCCCCAGGCAGCTCAGCAGGCTAGTGGTAGACAGGGGCCTGGTTCAAATACCTGTTTTTCACTCCCTGGCTGGCAGCCCCAGTCAGGAATTTTTTTTTCTTTGTTCACTCTGTCTGCAGAAGTGAGAAAGGAATGTCAGGTGTTGACTGGAAGCCACTAGATCTTCAAGGAGTCACAGGGTCACACCAAGCCAGAAACAAAGGGGGAAATAAAACCCAGCCACCTTCACAGCTTCCTGGAGATGTGCAGCCTGTCTCTTCAGACCGCTTGGTCCCCATCACAGCTGTGACAAAATGCTATTTTCCTTTCTGTGCTGTGCACAGGTGCCAATCCAAATGAATATTACTCACACACCTCTGTCCAAACACTGTGCGGTCTTCAAAGGTTGATTAAACCTCACAGGGCTGCTTATTCTTCCTGCACTCGATGCTAAGGAAAGCCCTCACTGCTATGACCTCACTCCCACGCCCCTGTCCTTGTATGCATCCCACCTTTCTCACCTGAGGACCCAGGGTTTGAAGGAGAGGGGGGTGTGGTGGTTCCTGGGGAGGAAAGAGAATGGCAGGGAGCCAAGCTTGGACTTAGCTTTGCTCAGAATCCCCAAAGCAGAGTGCAGGGGGAACCTTGTGTACAATGGGGGCTGGTGAATGGGGCACTGAGGGGTGTGGAAAGGAAAGGATTTGACTTTGATTACTCAGCAAAAATCCATTTCCTGCACATTATGACTGGCTGGTATATATTGGAAATCACAGCCTTCCTGGTCCCCTCTCCCCTGTTATTAGTCTCCACTAGAGCAGTGTCTCCCTGGAAAGCACACTCATTGAAATAAGGCATAGTGTGCAACTCCAGGGACCCAGTTCCTGTGTATTCTGCCACTGGTGGCTCAGGTTCCATTATCAATCTGGGATCTCTAAAAGCCCAAGAGATATTTCTAGTGCCACGGACTATTCAATAGTCATGCTGGTGCTGAAGATGGAAGCCCACAGGGTTCTCAGCCATCCCTTTTTCTTTTGGTAACAGTACCTTAACCTCTCTGAAGAGTCACACCTTCCCTATGCCACCCAGAGGCTTTTGGGTTATTTTATTTCCACACCCCAGATACCACCTTCTGGGATGAGCATGTGACAAATCCTTAGCCAATCAAAAAGCACCATAGGGTAAAGACAGTTGCAATTCTTCTATCAGAAAAAGAATGGTAGTATTCAGAGAGCCTGAGAGAGGACTGGGTGACTAGGAGTGCTTGCTGCTCTTGCAGGGGACCAGAGTTCAGTTCTCAGCACCCACATCAGGTAACACATGCAGCTCCAAGGAATCCAGTGCCTTCCTGTGGAGTCCACTGTTGCTGCTGCACTCGTGTGTGTGTGTGTGTGTGTGTGTGTGTGTGTGTGTGTGTGTGTGTATGCACACACACACACAGGCACATAGAAATGAAATATTTTTTTAACTACAATTGTCAGACTATGAAATGTTAGTAAGGTATACCCTGATATAAGAACTTTAAAAAATCCCTATCAAAAATATTTATTATTTTTATTTTATTCACATGACTGTTTTGCCCACATATATGTCTGAGCACCTCATGAATTAAGTGCCCATGGTGGCCAGAAGAGGATGTCAGATCCCTCTGGAACTGGAACTACAGATAGTTGTGAGCCATCATATAGGCGCTGGGAGCTGAAGCTGGGTCCTTCCTAAGAGCAGCCAGTGCTCTTAACCATGCCTGTTGTAGCTCTAGGAAGTCTCTTTCCAGTTACACTGAGGCTAAGCATGCACAAACTACATTTTTCAAAATCTCTAGTCTAGGGTATACATGCCCACCCAGTGATAATTATGCAGTTATTTAAGACCACTTTGTTCATAGTGGCCAACACTGAGAACAGCCTGTGTGTTCATCAGCACTGAGCTACATCCATGTAATAATAGAACTCTACACAGCAGCATAAGGACAAGATCCTGTTATCCACAGGGAGTATACATTCCACAGTCATTGTCTTGACTGTGTTGACTTGGCTGTGTGAGTCCGTGATCCCACTGATGGAAAGTCAAGATGAGGAAGGCTGATCTGCCGTGACAGAGGCCAGCACAGTGGCTTCTTATCTATGGGGGTGTTAGGGAATCTTTGTTTTTGCTTTGCTTTTTTTTTTTTTTTTTTTTTTTTTTTGTGACTCGGTTTCTCTGTGTAGCCCTGACTATCTTGAAACCAGACCAGGGTGATTTCCAACAAGGAGATCCACCTGCCTCAGAGTGCTGGGATTAAAGGTGTGTGCTCCAGAGGATGTCTTAAGGGCTGTAGACTATACGTCTTGGGGTGACAGTTTTATGTGGAGTTCGTTACCCTGCATACTGAAGATCTTTTCATTTCACTGATTACATTATACCTCAGTTTATAAAAGGAGGGATGAAGGAGGAGGCGCCTCTTGAGAATTCCATCTGAACTCCTGGCTCAAGCTGTACCTAAAGGTGAAGACATCTGCACAGACAGCTTGAGTTACTCAGACACAGTGCGGGAAGCGCCATCCTGCTCTCCAAACCCCACTCGGAGAAGAGGTCACACAGGTGTGCTTTATTGGAGTTTCTGGCCTAGTCATGTATAACTGTGAGTATGGGGGCGAGGGGAGAGATGAGGAGGGGGAGGGGGAGGGAGAGTGGGAAGGGGAAGGAGAGGGAGAGGGAGACGGGGTGGGTGGGGGAGAGAGAGAGAGAGAGAGAGAGAGAGAGAGAGAGAGAGAGAGAGAGAGAGAGAGAGAGAGAGGAAGAAGAAGAAGAAGAAGAAGAGGAAGAGGAAGAGGAAGAGGAAGAGGAAGAGGAGGAAGAGGAAGAGGGAGGGAAGGAGGGGAGAAACGGGGATGGGGTTCCTGTGAGGCTCAGAGTTCCTAACTTGGCCAACACAGCTGATTGGATCAGGTTAGAGGCACCCAAGAGGGTGCTGCAGAGTAAGATGAAGAATGCCTGTGCCGTGCAGCATGGGACACACCTGACTGTGCCGTGCAGCATGGGACACACCTGAATTTCCCAGCTCAAGTTTGTTAGAATAAATGTCGGAATGAAAGTTTTTCTGGGTAATTACGTAACACATGGTGCACAGCCAGCGGCGTGGGGAGGTGTTCTCAGTACTCTTGAGATGCAGGGATCCCATCTGCTCCCAGGGCCCCTGATGCAAAGGAATTGGGATCTTGTGACTGGGGCTTGCGTAGGTCAGTTTCTCACAGGGTCAGGCTTGGGAACAGTCTGCATTGTGGCCTTGTCACAGAGGACAGATTCTCAAGAAGGAACAAAGGGGCCTGGGAACCAGGCCAGGGTGGAAAGCACCCTTTTGGGGGTTCTTTAGCACTTGTTAATTGGTCACCTCGTTAGCAGCCCATCTGTAGCAAGCGAGTGGTGCTGGGGTAGTGGGGAGGACCGTCCTGGCCAGCAGGGGCCTCACAGTCTAGTAATAAGGACACAGCAATTACAGGAACTTCTAGACCCAGTTCCCTTCAGGAGCATGCCAGGCTGAGGCTTTGTCCTATGGAGAAACGGAAAAGGTCAGGGGAGGAGAAAGAGCCCTTCCCGGTCAAGATGCCAGCGAGAGGGAGACAAAGGGAGCCTCCATGGAGGCAAGGAGCTAAAGAGAGAGCGACATTTGGATACCTCTCAGATGAGAGGCAAGGGATAGTGACAATGAGTTCACTAGGGGGAAAGAAGCTGGTGAGAGAAGAGGGTCTGAGGGTCAGTACTGTGCTCTAGAGAGCTTGGGAATGGGGGTGGGGGTGGGGGTGGGGGTGGGGGTGGGGTGGATTGGGGACGGGATGTCTCCTGCAGCCAGGCTGAGAACAAACCTGGTGATCTTCGTTTCTCCTCACTTTCTGGATCTGATGCCCTATGGGTCCCTCCATGCTGTGCAGGTGTTTGAAAGGGACGGAGCTGAGGTTGACTCTAAATGCTTCTACTAAATGTTCCGCCATGCATCTGGCCCCTTACTCTAAAGTGAAGTCCTGTGTCCCGGTCTCACTAGCTATGGTCACTTTGATCATCATTTCTAGACCCAAGCATACAATAGTTCCAGCTGTCTCTTTTTCATTGTGATGAATTGTGAAGCCTGGGTCCTTGAAAGGCTTAGGGGCAAAAGAAGCCTCTGCTGAGCTTATGAGATGCTTGCAAGGCACAGGAATTCCCCTTGGCCTATTTGTTTCTGGCTTAAGTATAGCCTGGCCAGGCCTGAAGTGTGTGGGGGTCCTTAAGTTCCCAGTTTGCTGAGGAGAGCTTTGATAAGCAGTGGTCCCAGCATGGGCCCTGTGTCTGAAGCAAGTGTGGTCTGTACAGGGCCCCAGGCTCTGTAAGTACTGGGAAGCCCTCTGCCTTCATCATATCTATGTAGACCTGCTCATAGAGCCTGTACACAGAGATGAAAGGGGCATCTGTCTACTTGATGAGAAGAACTCAGGGAACTGGGAGAAACAGCAATCTGTGAGATCGGCCTGTGGATCTACTCTCCAGATCTGAGCCCCAAGGATAGGGTAGAGAGACTTGCTGATCTATGAGTGGGGCCTGCCCTCCCTGGTTGAGGCCTGCAAGGGATGAGTGGGACTACAACCAATCATGGTCCCACCTTAAATGCCTCAGAGCCTTCCTGGGCTTGGACTCCAGGGCTGGATGAAAGATTTCTTCTGCACGTCTTGGCCTATCCCTGGAAGTAAAGGTACAAGGTCAGCCTCCTGTGGAGTCACTCCCCTCCCAGAGAAGAAGTGAGACCAACACAATAAACTCAAGCTCTGTCCAGACAGCTTTAGGACCCACTGTGTGGATGTATGCATGCATGCCTCTCTCTCTCTCTCTCTCTCTCTCTCTCTCTCTCTCTCTCTCTCTCTCTCTGTGTGTGTGTGTGTGTGTGTGTGTGTGTGTGAGAGAGAGAGAGAGAGAGAGAGAGAGAGAGAGAGAGAGAGAGATTTTCTTCTGCTGTTTCCTTGAATTGCATTTCAGAAACCATATCAATGCTTCCCAGGGTACTGCCACTGGCAAGAGAGAGGAGGAAAGGGGTTGGGGATGGGAGTGTTTCTTCAGGGAGTCATGGATGAGATATGGCACCAGCCTACTTTCTCTCTTTGCCCTCAACCTTCCTGCTGATAACTCATACCGCCTTCCTCCATGACTCTTTTGACAGCTGAGTGTGTTCCCAGCCTCAGAGCACTGTTTCAGGGTCCTTAGCTTCTTGTCTCCCTCACCCTCTTCCACCTTCATCACCCAAAGCAGCAGGTATTCATTATTTAAACAACCCATGCCTCTGAAGTCTTATTTATCTAACATCTTTCCACAGCATATGTCAAAATTTACAGTAAGTGCATTCATCCCATGATAAACATTTGGCTTTGCTGGTCTACCAGAGGCAGGGCTAATTAGGGAAAGAAATTCCCTTGTTATCTGAAGAGAGGTCAGTACAGCAATTAGCATCCTCACGGAGCTTTCCTAATTGTGACTTGGAGGCTAGGCCCTCTGGTGCCAGGTAAGGAGGAGAGAAATTAGCAGGAAGGAAAAGAGAGCCTTCCCCAACAAGGTCTGGAAAGTCAGAGCCGAGCTGTGAGGATGGTTTTCTGGATTCCCCTAACTCAGTGTGCATCTGAGCTCTCTCTCTCTCTGCTGGCCTCTGGTCTCTCCATCACAGCCTGGCCCTCGGGATGTTTTGCCACCACCTCTGTCTGTCCAGCCTTTTCTGCAAACATACAGAAGAGCATATCAATGAGAAAACCCTAGCACTGGCCCAGAGTTAGAGTGTGCAAGCCAATGGACACATGGAGACATTAGCTTTAGCGCTGGGAAGGAACTTAAAGATCACAGGGTTGACTTGTCATCCCCTTTGCTTCCTATGTGCGTGGTGGGAATCATCCTATAACCTCTCCTTTGCTGGGAGAGAGGAGCAGAGTGTGAAAGTCTAGGCTTTTCATGGAGTAGTGTGGACATGGATCTAAAGTGTGCTAAGGAGCAGGTGTGAGGGAACATGTAAAGAGCCAGGCTGACTCAAAACAATCTGGTCTGAGGGATCAGGTAAGATCAGTAATGAATAAGAAGACCAATATTCAGGGCGCCAATATGCTCACACTCGATAGTCACTAGAAGGACTCACAGAACCAAGGTCCATGGTTACAGCTTACAGAGGGATATCCTTGAGAGGCGGATTCCCAGACAGAGGCCAGAACTCTCAGACCTGCCTTCCAGCCATCTCCTCCAGACCGAGCAGACAGACCTGTGAGAATGACACTCAGCAGTGGTTATGGCACTGATCACCCACACAGAAACTTGTGGAAGCTTTGATTTCTAAAGTGTGTTTAGCTGGTGATGTAGGGGTGGGGATTACCTCTCAAGAGTCAGGCAAGGGTTAAATCTTAGCTTCTGAGGAGAGACATTCAAAATCAGAGCTAAGACATATCAAAAATCAGACTCTGGGGGACATGGAGGTATAGATTTGCCTGGGAAGAAGCCATCCTCCTCTGTAACCCTGTTTACTCAGGGGCAGGTCAGAGAGACACCAACATCAAATGGTGAAAAGACTGTCTAGTAACTTCTCCAACGGTGGATTGGTCTAAGTCTGTGAAGAAGGGTGTCTGAATATACCCTCAGGGAGGGCATGGGACTCAGTGGATAGCATCCTGTAGGCTTGGGACTCTGCTGTTCTTGTGGAACACAAAGCTTAGTAGGATTTAGAACCAGGAAGCCTGGGTTTCAGCTTAATCTCTACTATTTACGGCTTTCTCATCTGTAGGTAAATGTTTGCGTCTCATTTTCCACCTGTACAGAAGTTGTGGTGATTATCCTGCATCTTCCTGCTGTAGTGAGAATTATATGAGATAAACAGGGGACAATGATGTCTAAATGGCCCCATCCTTACCTCCTTATGAAGCCAAGTTCATCTTGGGATGCTCCTGGCCTCTCTAAAGTTCTTTTTCACATTGAGATGTGGATTAGTTTCTTTTCAGGATGGAAGGACTGCTTTGGGTCATTGTTGGAGAGATTTCCCTCCATAGTTTCTTGGCTTCGTGTGCCTGGACAGAAGATCATGGTGACAAGAGCTTGTGGTGGAGGTTGTTCTTCATGTCTTTGCATGCAGAAGTAGAAAACTTGATACAGGAAATGGAGCAGCTATAACCTCCGAGGCCCGCCTTTGGTGACCTACTTCTTCCAGCTAGGCTCTACCCCCTCAAGTTTGCCTGCTTCTCAAATACCAACGTATCTGTGGACATTTCATACTGAAATCATAACCAGATGAGACCTGTTTCTGTCTTTGAACCTCCTTGTGACAGCATCTGCCTCTCCTCTCCAAACTTTCATTTCTGTCAGGTGCATTACTGTTTTTCTTTTTATGCAAGTGCCTATTCATTCATTCATTCATTCATTCATTCAATATATTGGTATCTGTCTATTGACATTGATGCTGTGCTAAATGTCGAAGGCAAAAGTAAAAATATAGAACGTCTAACTTGCAAAGAATTTAGAATTAGATGAGATAGCAAACAATCAGATAAAATATGCAGTTCAAATTTTGGCTGGTAAATGTACAAAAAATGCTTGGAGAGTCAGTGAATCGGTGTGTGTGTGTGTGTGTGTGTGTGTGTGTGTGTTAAACCTGTTTCTTTATCTCCTGGTGTACCCTCACACCTGCCTTCATCCTCCCTTGAGATCATTCCAAGTGTTCCTTTTCTTTCTGTTCTTGCTCTTGTGGAAGGTTATAGAAGATTGGAACTGGTGATCTTCCAGTGGGCTGTGGTGGGAGGAGTCAAGTGTTGTCTGGGTCACGGGCACTACATATGACCATAGCTGAAGACAGTTGGAAAGTTGTGATAATTTCCAATATGACAGTAAATAACCTGAGCATGTCTAAAGTTCAGACAGGGTAGATGCCCTGTATGGCAAAGCGCCTTCTACACTCCACACTCTGTGTCAGGAACACCCCAGGCCAAGCACAGTCTTTGAGTCCCAGTGGCCTTTCTCTTCCTGGAGCAACACCCATGGTATTCCTCACTGCTTCGTGTTGGCTGTGATTCCTCACCTGCTTGTAGTGTGGTTCTGAGATGAGAATCACACTTTTGTATGTGTGATTCCTCCTCATCCTGGGCTAGTGCAGGCCCAGGGTCATAATGGGTGCTGACTTGTTGATGGATAGACAAACATTCCAGGTGAATATGTAACATCTCTAGTGTCACCAAATCTTCTTTGTTAGAAACACTCTTGCCATGTTTCCTCTGGTGAGATATTTGTCCTAAAGTCTCTGACAGGCATGGTGAGGACAGAATGCGGGTATCTTCTCCCTTTTCTTCTCCACCATTTGACTATGTCCTGTGTTGTAGCAACACACCACCTTCTATGCAATCCAGCAGAATTGTCTATAGTTCTGGGACAGATATGAAATTAAGTTGAGGACACTCACTCTGTTAAAGCTGTCTTCAAAGAGATGATAACTAGGGAAGAACCTTTCTGTGACCAGAGAAGTTTGGGAGATCCTGGCAGAGAGATAGGAACTCCATGAGAAGAACCCAGAGTGTCAGAATATTAAAAAGCTGTGGTCATTCCACAGGTCTGACCCTCTACAGTCAGAGCATAGGAGGACAAGAAGATTCTAGGGCAGGAAAAGAGAAGCCCGAAGAAGACGCAGTAGGGAACTGGTCCTGATAACAAGAGTGGCTACTATCAGCTTTCCAGGAAAGCTACAGGGGTTGAAGAAGACTGGGAGATGAGGTTTGTCAGCCGTGGTCTGTGAAGTGAGTTAAGCTGAGTGTCTGTCTACCCGGCAGCATATGGAACATGTAACCACAAAAAGAACATGTGTGTTCACAAAAGCTGTGCTGACAAGAACAAGGAGGGCAGCTTGCATAGGAGCAGGCAGGGATCAGAAAATCAGCAAGGGACACTCAGGATAAGGATTGACTAGGGATTCATCATTGTTGAAAGTAGTCACTTATCCTTTTTAAGGTGGCGGAGCAAGACATCCTAGCTGGTAAGGCTACTGTTATTGTCAACTTGATACAACTGAGGGCCACCTGGGAAGAGTCTCAGAACGGTTTGTCTATATTGGGTTGGCCTATGGGCCTGTATGGTGGGTGTGTGTGTGTGTGTGTGTGTGTGTGTGTGTGTGTATTGTCTTAATTGATTTGGGAAGATACAGTCCAGACGAGGGAAGTACTCTCTGGCGTTTTGCTTGCTTGTCTTTTTTCTCTCACTGGTGTTGCTCCTTCTGCTGACTTCTTTGCTAACATTAGAACAAGCTTCTCTGGGCTTTCAACTGAAGACCAACAGTTCTCTAGGAATTCCACAGGCAATCAAATCCTATTTTAACACGATTGATGAGCTTACTGGTTCTATTGCTCTAGAGAATGCTGACTGATATACTAGCAAAGAAGACTTGTGACCCAAAATTCAAAATCAAGGAAGCAAAGATGTTCAATCCCCCTATCCCACTAGACCTCAGTGGGATGAAGAGGCAGGATAGAAAAAGTGGATCTAGGGTCAGATAGACCAATAATTTGCTATATACAAGTTGTGCAAACTTGATAGTCAGCCAACCCCTCTGAGACTCAATTTATTTATCTTTAAAATAGACTCAAATTGTATTTGGATGATAGTCTTGTTTCGAGGGTGAAATGAAGTCTCTCTGTGTAGCTCTTAGCATAATGCCTGGAATAAAGTAATTTCTCACGAACTGTGGGCCATTGCGCACATTACTGAGGATTGGTTGACAAGAAGAACATTAGTTGTTATGGAGTATCCTTTTCTTGGGTGGCTGAAGAAGGAGACAGGCAATACAGGAAATGGTAGTGGGCTGACTAACTGAGAGCAAACCTGTTAAGCAGCAACAGGGCTTCATGGATAGCTAGGAGCTGAACATAGTTCATTTTAGTAGCTGTGCTAGAACCTTTGCGTTATGCTGTGGTTTAAGTATCTTTGAAAAGGGCACATGCTGGAAACTATATTTGAAATTTGCACTCAATTCTTATGTGTTAATACTACTTGGATTTTGTATTGTGGTTGATGTTTTTTTAAGAGCTTATTTTATTTTCCTTTGTGTGTGTGTGTGTGTGTGTGTGTGTGTGTGTGTGTGTGTGCCATATATGTGCAATATCCATAGAAACCAGAAGAGGGTATCAGGCATCAGATGCCTTGGAGCTGGAGTTACAGGCTGTTGTAAGTGCTGAGAACAAAACACAAGGGCAGCAAGTACTCTTAGCTGCTGAACCATCTCCCCAGTCCCCTTGATGTTTTTTGAGTGGGAAATGTTTCCATAGCCACATGTGTTTGGCGCCCAATTTCCATCTGGGGTTGTGTTTGGGAAGTTTGGGGGACCCATAGGAGATGGAGCTTTACTGGAAGAAGTGGTTCACTGGGCATGAGCATCATTCCCTGTCCATTCTCTGCCTCTTAGTTGCAGATGCAATGTGATCAGCTGGACTTCTGCTCTGGCCATCATGACTTCCCTGCCTGAGACCTATCTTCCCTTCCATGATGGAATGGTCCTCTCAAGTTATAAGATGAAATAAATCTCTCTTTCCCTAAAATGGGTATTTTTTTCTCATCAATGAGAAAGTTAACTTATGTAGAGCTGCTTCTAGAGAAGTTGTTAGGATTTGATGAGGTCATGAAGGTAAGGTCCTGGTGATAGTGTTAGTGGCTTTTGTAAAAGAAGAGGAGGAGGGGGAAGAAGAAAAGAAGGAAGAGGAGAAGGAGGAGGAAGAAAAGGAGGAAGAGGAGGAGAAGGAAAGAGAAGGAGGAGGAGGAGGAGGAAGAAGAAGAAAAGGAGGAAGAGGAGAAGGAAGAGGAAGAAAAGGAGGAAGAGGAGGAGAAGGAAGGAGAAGGAGGAGGAGGAGGAAGAAGAAAAGGGGGAGGAGGAGGAGGAGGAAGAAGAAGAAAAGGAGGAAGAGGAGAAGGAAGAGGAAGAAAAGGAGGAAGAGGAGGAGAAGGAAGGAGAAGGAGGAGGAGGAGGAAGAAGAAAAGGGGGAGGAGGAGGAGGAGGAAGAAGAAGAAAAGGGGGAGGAGGAGGAGGAGGAGGAGGAGGAGGAGGAGGAGGAGGAGGAGGAGGATACCCATGATGTCTTACCACATTGCCCCTGGCTATGCTATGATGTTTCAGATAAGTCTTCATCAGATTCCAGGCAGAGCTGGCACCATGCTTGGGATTTCAGCCTCCAGAAACATAGCAAAAGAAACCTCTATTTTGTTCTGTTTTCCAGAAAAACAAGCAACAACAATAAAACCCCACATTTGTTCTAAAGCAATGACAGATAAAGCGAAATCTCTTCTTTTCATGACAACAAATAAATACAGAGAGAATATGGAGTTCCTTAAAAAATAAAGTCACCAATTTGCCAACAATATAATAAAAGTTATTAAGATACAGGATCATCAAAAGATAGCAAATCTAGGGAGGGCAGGTATGAGGAGCCACAGAATTGTCAACACAATATCAAAGTTTCTCATAAAACAGTAACTGCAAAAGGAGAAATAATGACTAGACAATGTAAAAAGTAGACAGCTTCTTTTCTGTGTGATGGAAATTAACACCAATAACAAGGACTATTCTGTGCATCCAGGGTTGGTACCCAGGGACGCATCACTTAATAGTATTCTCACCCACACCACACAATCCAAATCTACCCACAAGGAAACATCGGGAAACTCCAGTGAAGCTGATCTAGTCTTCAAACACATCAATACTACAAAAGACTGGAAAGGGCAGAGGAATCGCTTCATATCAGCGTCATGACAGTACCATCTACAATCCTGGACTGGATCCTGTCTCTGAGAAATTACCAGCAGAGCAAATGAAATCGGAATAGAGACTGCAGATCAGATGGAAGTATCATCTGAATGGGAGACTGCAGGATTTATATGCTTGAGTGAGACTGTGTGCTTGCTCTTGTGAAGTGCATGTGTAGTATTAAATCATAGAGGGCCGGGTATCTGTACAATCTCTCAAATGGGGTAAATAAAAGGGTATATATCAAGGAGTAGAAAGTTATAAAGCAAACACAAGAATCATCGTCACGAAAGAAGATAAATGTGTAGTGATGATTTTTTTCTTTTATTTCATTTTCTCCCAGACACGCATGTCCACACTGACATGTAAGTGTGTATTTCTGGAGTATGAAAACTTTCAGTACTACCCATATCCTCCACATAAGGCATGCAGTGAAAATATTCTTTAGGGGATGGTTGTCAACATATGTATAAAGGGCTATGTCTTTCCCAGGAAGCATAGTATAGCTTCCAGGGTTTTCTATATGTATGCACAAACTTCTGCACTCATGTGTAATTGTAATTTTTTGATGTCTATCATCTCTAAGATTTTGTCATTTCCATATTTACTTTGCTAAAGCCTGTGCTTGGCTTTAATACAGATATCATATTTTCTCTTCATACCTTCTCTCTGGAGCAGTGTCTGAAGTGTGTGCTTTCAGCTAGCAGACTCAGTGTGTGGGTCATAGCATTAACATAATATGAAGACTTGTGTCGTTTGTTTCTCGTTCTGCAGTGCAGCACCAATGAAGACCTGCATAGGAGGGCCTGAGTCTGCTCACTGGACCAACTTGTGAGAGCAAAATACTCAGATAGGTCTGTAAAATGAGAGGCATGCAGGTTTAAGTCTCAGGTTGACCTAGAGTTAATCAATCCAGCTTCTAATCGGTCTGTGATACTCTAATTGGCTTCAATTGTAAATTCCTCATTAAACTTCTAGTCTTTATAAGTCATCCAGGCTCCAGTATTTTGTTACAGTTTAAATAAAACCAACCCCCCCCCAAAACAAGCAAATAAGCAATAACAAAACACATGAAGATACAACATGTGGTATACATGTTGCAGCGTTTTCTTACTCGTATTCTTTGAAAGATGATTTTCGTGTGTCCTCCTGATCCAGAACAACACAGAGCAAGAAAGACGAGGCTGAAATTTTATCAGGCTGTTGTCCTCTAAAATTTTGTTTATTTTTGTTTGTTTCACATGTACACAGGTGCGTGCAAGTAGCCAAAGACCAGAAGAGGGCATCAGGTCCACTAAAGCTGTGGTTATGGTCATTGTGACTCACTTGATACGGATGCTGGGGGCTGAATTCCAGTCTTATGCAAGAGAAGCAAGCGCTCTTAACTACTGAGCGATTTCTTCAGTCCCCAGACCTTATAATTTAGAGGCAACAAAAAACACTCTAAAGCTGTGAGGGGAGGGGTATGGGGGGGTGGTCTTGTGAATGTTTGTAATCCCAGCACTTTGGAGGCAAGAAGCTAGGATTTTTTCAGTGGCACAGGAAGTCTGAGGTAAGTTTGTGCTACAATGAGACCTTGTATTAAAACACATGTGTGTGTGCATGTGCATGCACATACATACATACATACATACATACATACATACATTCATACATACACATACATACATACATACATACATACATACATACAACTCAAGGTCCTGAGTTACTTAGGCCCTGTTGTGTGTCAGTTGTCCCTTCCCCCTCTCACAGGGTGGCTATCGTTACTGGGAGGTAAAAAGGATCTTACAAGGAAGCCCTTCCACAGTTACCTTCTAAAGAGGAACAGGAAATGGTGGGTGAGCTACTGCTTGGGCCACCTATGAACTTGCTTTCCTTACCTACCTGGCAACGTCTTCTCCAAGAACCCCAGGACAGAATGGAAGACCTCAGGCCCCAGGCTCATGCCCCGTAGCCCAACAGTGACTCTCACCATGTTGGTGTCCTTCGGCACCCAGTGTGAGGTGACCATGACTACTCTCTTCCTTTTTGCTCCCTCTCCTCTTCATTACCTCATCATACGCCTTTGCTGAGAGCTTACTATGTGCTAGGCACGAAATCAGATCTCATCTAATTCTTACAACCCGGGGGGAGGGAAAATGATATTATCATTCTCCTTTTCATGAGCAGTAACCAAGGTATGGAGAAGGAAAACTGTTGTCCAAGGTCATATGCTAACCAGTGGTCAAGACCCAGACTTCTCCTCCTTTAGACCAGCAAGTTTCAATGGGGCTCAGGGAGGCTCAAGTTTCCTGGATATTTTTGTAGAGTTCTGTGAGAGCAAAGCCATCGTAATGATCTAATTGCTTTTTTTTTTCTGTGTTGACTCTGGGGGTGATAAGGTAAAAATTAGTATTTTACCCATGTGGGTAACATTTGGGATCCCTAGACCAGAGAGCCTCTTCTGTGAGTATAGAATGTATATGCAGGAAAACTCTAACTTCATTTTAGAAATTCTAGATGACGTCTGGGGACATTGCTCAGGAGTTAAAGTGGTTGCTCTACAAGCATGAAGGCTGGACTCCACATAAACACCGGGTGGGCATGGCAGCCTGTTCATACATCTGGCCTCCGAAGGTGGAGATGAGAACCCCAGAGCTGACTAGTGAGATTAGACACATAAGCAAGGTCGTGTCTTGACTGCGAGATTGGCCTCAATGCTAGATCAACCAAGGCTAATTCTCAATATAACTGTTCTGCACCCACATGTATGTGCACATGTGGGCATGCACCCATGTACATGAAAATTATGTACATGTATGTATGTGTGTGTATGTGTATGTATATGTATGCACGTGCATTTGCACATGTATATCACGGATACACATAAAAAATAGAAAAGCAAGAATTTTCTCATGAGAGGATAAAATTACCAACTGTACTATAAATCTCTATTCTTCAGCTCCTAGATGGACTCTTCCGGTTCATCTAATGGAACAGGCTGCTCAATGAAATGAGAGGTATGTACACTAATTTATGTTAAATAGGTTGGTCTTGAGACCAAGCACACATGTGAATGTTTGAGTCGTGAGTTGAGCCAACCCTTTCCTTCATAAAATACCCTGTATTTGAAAAAGTGGCTGGCAGACAAATGATGATCGTCTGGACTGGGGTATACGGAAAACATTTTCTTGCAGATGAACAGAGCGTGGCTGTCGCTTCGAGGGAAGCAATCGGCAGCATTTGTTGTCGTTGCGAACCTTCACGTTTTCAAGCCTATTAGGATTTGGGAAATTTGTATGCATACTGTATCTGTCATGGTCTAGCCAGGAGAGAGAAACCACCTAGCAATTTGAATAGGGAAGATTTTCATAGAAGGAACAAACTATTTCCAAAAATGAAAGAGAATAAAGAACACCTTAGGATTAAGGCAAATTATCCAGGGGTGGGAGGGATTGGAGAGGGGCTCCCTCCATGTGGCTCAGGCCATGCAGTCCATGGAATGGATTGCGTGTCAGCCTGTTGTATAATGGAGGGTTACCTTTGGCCAAAGCCTGTCCACATACAGTGGGCCCAAACTGGCTGAAGGGAGATTGTCTGTGTTGCATCTGTGGAAGCTCTTGCTATGGGGCATGCTGACCATTCTGGAAAACAAGCTGTGGCACCCTCAGAGACCCCCAAGAAGTCCCTGCCTGTGGTTCTTTGGGCTGTCCCCAGGGCAATGCTGCTGTGAGGTTGTGTGGCATTTCCCAGGAAAGCCTTCTTACGGGAAAGAGTTAGCAGTGGGGTGTCCAGCTAGTATGAGTTCACCACTTTGTGTAATGTTGTAGAGGGACAAGCAAAATCACAGCAATCAAGAATAAAATCCCTCTCTTCCTCAGTGTTCTTCCAAGACTGCCTCTGGGTAAAACTGCAACCTGACATGGAAGAAGTATCCCTGGACCATGAGCAGGAATGCAGGCCAAAAAGGAGGACAGCAACCATTTGGTATATGATTCAGACCTCTGCTTTGCCCACTCAACCTCTAAACACTCTCTCTCTCTCTCTCTCTCTCTCTCTCTCTCTCTCTCTCTCTCTCTCTCTCTCTTCTCCCCTCTCTCCCTCTCTTTCTCTTTCTCTCTCTCTTCCTCCTCCTTGTCTCTCCCTCCCTCTTTCTCTTTCTTCTTCTCCCTCTCCTTTCCCTCTCTCCCTCCCTCCCTCTCTCTTGCCTCCCTTCTTTCCTCCCTCTCTTCCTCTCCCTCTCTCCGTTCCCCCTCCCTTTCACCAAATAAGGTGTGGCTAACCTTTGAGCAAGCAAAACTCATATCCCTTCCCCACACAAGGCAATGAGGAGCCGCCACAGTTATTATATCCATTGCTGGCTATCAGAATGTCTCCTTAAATTTAGCCACAGTACCACTGAATAATTTATAAACACTAAATTATGAAGCTGCTCTCCAACAGCTTATATATAGAATGAGCACGAAGGTTCGTTCCCGGCAGCCTGCCACCTACTCGTGGCTAGCTTCTCTTGTCACTTGTCTTAGTTAGGTTTCTATTGCTGCGATGAAGACGATGACCAAAAGCAACTTAGGGAAGAAAGGGTTTATTTCATCTCACATTTTGAAGTAATTGTCAATCACTAAAGGAAGTCAGGGTAAGAATTCAAAGCAGGAACCTGGAGGCAGGAACTGAAGCAGAAGCCATGGAGGAACTTCACGTATAGGCGTGCTCTCTGTGGCTTGCTCAGCCTGCTTTCTTATACCACCCAGCATAACATGCCCACCCCAGTGAGCTGGTCGTCCCACATCAATTATTAATCAAGAGAATGCCTTACAGAGTTGCCTACACATTAATCTTATGGAGACATTTTCTCAATTAAGATTTGCTCTTCCCAGACATTTGTGTCAAGGTTTATATCAAGTTGACAAAGCTCACCACCATCCTAGAGGGATGCGGCCCAAGGAGCCTTACTTACTTAGTGAAACACTTTCTTGTGGGTGGCTCCCTAGAAGTTGGCTACCTGGTGAGCTTTGTGGGTTCTTCATCTGGTTTACTCTGTCTTTAGGGGTACCTCTGAAGATGGCTGTATGAAGATGAAGAAACCCCATAGATTTCACAAGCATCTCTATAGGGACTTCCTGTTCTCCACTTCTCCCTTTGCCAGACTCAGCCCATTAACTGTGGTTCAGCTTTGGTCGAGAGCTTTCTAGTGGACTTCTCACCTAGCCAGTGGGTACAGCCATATCTTCTCTAGTGAGGCCTGAGTCCCAGAGGCACATGGCCTGAGCATCCTACCACTTGAAGATTGTTGGTGAGATCAGAGGTGATATTAGCAAACGTGGTTTTCCAATACTGAACCATGAAATATGTCACCGTTTGCAAAATAAGTGCAGCACAGGTAACCGGTATTTCCAGGTGATCAATTCATGATGTAAAATTCCATCAAAGAATAAGACGGATCAATGGATTTTAATGTAACAGCATATTAAAAGGTTTCCAAGCTGTAACTCAATTTAAGAAACTGCCATTTGTTGAGTGTTGCTATAATTTCCATGAAAGCCCACACTTAACAGAATGCAATCAAAGCAAATCCTTTTCTAACTTTGTTTGCGTGAGGCCATGTTGGATTTGTATACTCACACAAAACAATATCACAACAGACTATCTATACATTGCTATAGCCACTGAGCTAATTTCTATTTAGACAGACACTAAAGAGATTTTTGAAATTGAAAAACTCAATGTCCTGTGCATTGTGGTGCACGCCTACAGCCAGCACTTGGGGAATGGAGGCAAAAGAATCAAGGCCAACCTTGGACTAATAAAGAGAGTTCAAGACCAGCCTGGGCCATATAATGCCTTGTCTCAAATCAGGTCACTGTTTTTGCTAATTTTGTTTTGAGAACTAAAAAAAAAAAAAAAAATCGTGTAGTCACATGTAATTTGTCATTATATTTGAATAAAGTAATGCATACTAAAGTATTTAAAACTTTTCTCAGTTTTAAGATTCTTTGATGCAGTAAACACAGATAGATATAATCTCCATAAACACAAGCTCTTTGGAGCCTCAACAATTTTTAAGATGTAAGGAGATTCCAGGACCATATTCTTGGGAGCCACTGTTTTAGGCCAGAGACATGTTCCTTCCCAAAGTGGGGCCTCCAGACACGAATGTGAACGGCAGGGAATGTCTTGTGGTCTAAGCACTGTGATGAGCTCTCATGTTTAGAATCACATAACTATTTGCATTTAGGCTCCTAGAGATGCTTAGGAAAGACTCATGGCTCCTTACTGCTAGCCTGTACGTCTCTCACTAGCATTTCTGCTACCGTTCATGCCATTGTAGCTGGGCTTTTGCTAAACCTGAGCACTAGTGAAGGGTCAGTTTCTGTTCCTGTGTGTGTGTGTGTGTGTGTGTGTGTATGTGTGGGTGCACATATATGTTTGTACATTTGCATGTGTGTACACTGACTAGTGATGAAGATGGTACTGTGTGCATGCCTGTGTGCATCTCTCTCTCTCTCTGTCTCTCTCTCTCTGTCTCTCTCTCTGTCTCTCTCTCTCTGTCTCTCTCTGTCTCTCTCTGTCTGTCTCTGTCTCTCTCTCTCTCTCTCTCTCTCTCTCTCTCTCTCTGTGTGTGTGTGTGTGTGTGTGAGTGTGTGTGTGTGTGTGTGTAGGAAAGTTAAAGTCAAGTCAACCTTGGGTGTCATTTCTCAGGAGCCACCCAAGCTGGTCTTTGAGACAGGGTCTAGAACTCACCAAGTAGACTGGGCTATCTGGTCAACAATCCCTAAAGCTATGCTTGTTTCTCCTTCCTCTGTGCAGGGATTACAAGTGTGTATTATCACCTCTGGCTTTGTTTTAACGTGGGTTCTGGGGATCAAACCCAGGCCCTCCTGCTTGTAAGGAAAGCCCTTTATCAATCCAGCTTCTTCCTGTTGCTTAGAAAAAGCTTGTACTGAGAGAAAGAATCCTTGCTGACCTTGTAAGAAGCATCAGCAGCCCTGGGAAAGCCATTGTGATGCTGCCTGATGGGAGTGTCAGGATCAGTGGATGCTGTTTTCTTTTCCTCTTGGTGCCTCTTGGCTTCCCATGGACTGAACCCACTTCTGATGCTCTTTACTCCCTTCTGTCTTAGAGCTTCCTGTTTCTCCCTTTCCCTAGTTGATGCCAGCATTCGTGAACTTCATGATAGGCTCTGGGGATGTCAGAGATGCCCTTTGTGTAAGAGGAATGAACAAAGACACACACACACAGAGTCAGCTCTTTCAGACAGGTGCACCTATACTCAAGATACTGAGCATGCTCACTAGAAGTGTAATAGTTTGAGAACCTAGCATCTAAATTGTGGTGGCAGACTGTGGCAGCCATGTCTTTGGAAGGCTCTTTGCCATTTCTGTTACACATCTTTGAGACATGCTCTGTTGAGCAGTGATGGAGAAGTCCACAGTCTTGTTTCCATTACTGGGGCAGACACTATGATGTCATTGATACCTCCTAAGATTCTGCAGAACTACATAAGCCAAAATCTTCCTGCAAGGGACTGGGGCTGTAGCTCAGTGGTCAAGCACTTGTGAGCATGGTCAAAGCCCCGGCATGTGACCTAGCATTATCTCTCACAAAAAAAGTCTGAAAGAAGATGGATCGCCCAAACCTGGGGGTGGGGGGGTGGGGGGGTGGGGGGGGTGGTGAGGAGGAGTTCCTTCCACTGTATGTTACCTAAGCAATGGATGCCTGCCACAAGTGTCAGCTTCTTCTGAAGGTAGTCACAATGTGTAGGTTCTGTCCTAAGTCCCGATCTGATATATGCCCCTGGCAGGATGACCAGCTCAGCAAAGAGGAACCCAGAAAGAGGAAACCTCTTCAGTCATCTTTGAGATAAAAAAAAAAATAAGAAGGAGAAAGAGAGAGAGAAAAAGGAGAAAATCAAAGACTAATCCTAAAGCCTGCCTTTAATCTTGGAGCTTCCAGACCTACTTTCTCTTTCATCTAGGACTTCCAAGTTATCTAGTTATTTTATGGGTCGTGAAGCTACAAGGCGGAGAGGGGGTTGTAAGGGTAGTGGTGGGAGATTAAATTAATGAGCAGGTAAGAAGGTTTATTATTTGTCTGATCCTTCCTCCCTTCTTGCTAATTTCTCTGAGCCAATTTGGGAGGCAGAGCCTATCATGTTAACTCAGAGACAGACTATTGTATCCACATTTTTTTTTTCTGAAGCCATTTATCTGAAGGATATTAAACATCCAATTTACAAAGACATTATAGCATTGTGAGGCAGATGTGTGTGCACATGCATAAATGGTAAAAAAAAGTAGGTGTGTATGAGAGAGGGAGAGAGGGAAAAGGAGGGAGGGAGAGAGAGAGAGAGAGAGAGAGAGAGAGAGAGAGAGAGAGAGAGAAGCATTAGGCTATGTGTTAAGTGGGCCTGTGTTTATATCCTCAACTCACATTAAGTGTCATCTGTTACAAGTTTTTAAAGAGGTCTGAAGTCACTTAGCAAGCTCTTTCAAGAAGTCATGGGTCTTAGCAGAAAACATACCCCAGACAATAGCAGACATGCTTATAAAATACATTTCACCCCTCCAGTTCCTGAATTTCTTCATTGCTACTAGGTTCATTGGTGGTAGAAATGGACCACTCAAACCTGGTATCTGGTTTATTCACTGTCTGATCATGTCAGCTCCACTTGTCTGTGCCTGTGTGATATGGGACAGGGGCAACAATACCAAGAAGGAAAGGCTTGATTGTCTGAATGAGTAAGAGACTTGGTAGGTAACCACAGAGATCCCTGTGATTTTCTCTGGTGGACTCTCTTCTGGAGTGGGCATCTGATACTACTCTGGCAGGAGAATGGTTGGTGATACCAGGCTTGTTCTCCACCCAGGTTTCAGCTACATCACGTCTACAGACCATCAGGAGACCCTACCCCCAGGAGCCATCTGCCCTATATGTTTTCTCCCAGGAGTTCTCATAACGTTGACTTTCTTCCGGAAGCCTAAACTCCCCATAGAGATATGGGAGATGGTGTTGCTGTTGTGGTTTGATTCTGAAATAACAAACCTCATCTGAAAGGTGAACAGATTGCCCTATTACTAAAGTTTTTGGCTTGCAAGCATGAAGACCCGAGCTTGCTTCCCAGAGGCCACAGACAAAAGCTAGAGATGGTGGTTTATGCTTGCAATCCTAGCTCTGGGAAGGTGGAGAGAAACAGATCCTTGAAACTTACTGGCCAGCCAGGCTAACCTCCTTGGCAAACTCCAGGGAGGGATAGCCTGTATCAATAAACAAGGTGAGTGAAATAACACAGGAGGCTGATTTCTGACCTTCATACATGCAAACATTATATATGCTCACACATACACACACACACACAGCAGGGGGAAGGAGAGAATGAAAAAAAGATGAACAATGGCTATGCCCTGATGAATCTAAACGAGGTGACAGCTCCTGTCTTGTCACCCTTAGGCCTGACCATTTGGTCAGGAGACTTCCCCTGGAGTCACCTTTCACAGGAAGTCATTGCCCCACACCACGTCTTTGTCCTAGAGTCCTCCATGTCTTGGTTAGGGTTCTTTCCCTGCCCACTGTCATCCTGTACCTACTCTAAGTAAAGAAAATGCCATTGGCTGGGGTTAAGACCTGGCTTTGGCTGGGATGGAAGTCAGGCATCCCAGTCAGTTGGACCTATCCTCACCCGCTTCAGTGCTGCTTGCTACAGTCGGGTTCGATTATGGTCTTTTATCATTCAAGTCTGTTAAGAATCTTTTTTTTTTTTTCTTGCGATCAAAACTTCTTGTCTTCCCTGGGACTTAAAATACTGTCCTTGAACCAAGACGGGGCCCTTGTGCATTAAACACACTCTCAACTTCAAAGCCTTGTGTGTGGTGCTGCTGAGGGTCCCCGGGGATCATCAGTGTGAGACGTATGTTTGTTATAGTACAAAGAGAAGGCTTGCTTCCTGGAGGAGCTGATCTGAAGGGTAGGGGCGATACAGGGGATTTGTATCTGT